>NW_027225182.1:0-300000 GCF_041296235.1 Equus asinus
TCTGGCCTACCTGGCAGGGGATTTGGCGTCTCTGGCTGGTGGTTCCGGCGAGTCGAACAGGAGGTTCCGGCGTGCTCGGCAGGTGCATCCGGTGTCTCTGGCACGTCATTCTGGCACGTTCGAGAGGTGGTTCCGGCATGCCTGTGACAGGTGATTCCGGAGTGTCCGACAAGGGGTTCTGGCACGTCTGAGAGGTGGTTCCGGCATACCCTGCAGGTGATTCTGGCTTGTCTGCCGAGTGGTGCTGGCGTAGCCATCAGGTGACTTTGGCGTGTCCAGCAGGTGGCTCCAGCGAGTAGAGCAGGTTGTTCCAGCGTACTCAGCAGTGGTTCAGGCGGGTCTGGCAGGTGGTTCCGGTCTCTCTAGTAGGTGGTTCCGGCGTGTCCGGCACGTGCTTCTGGCACGTCTGAGAGCTGGTTCCGCATGCCCGGCGGGTGATTCCATAGAGTCCGCCACGTGGTTCTGGCCTAGCTGACAGGTGATTTTGGCGTCCCCGGCAGGTGGTTACAGCGAGTTGAGCAGGAGGTTCCGGCATGCTCGGCAGTTGCATCCGGTGTCTCTGGCACGTGGTTCTGGCACGTCTGACATTTGGATTGCATCATGTCTGGCAGGTGATTCCGGAGTGTCCGGCAAGAGGTTCTGGTGTAGCCGGCAGGTGATTTTGGCATGTCCGGCAGGTGTTTCTGGCGAGCTGTTCAGGTGGTTCCGGTGTTCTTGGCAGGTGATTCTGGCGTGTCCGGCAGGTGGTTCGGTCTGTCCGGTAATGGGTTCCGTCATGTGCCGCACGTGGTTCTGGCACGTCTGAGAGGTGGTTCCCGCATGCCCGGCAGGTGCTCCAGGAGAGTCCTACAAGTGGTTCTGGCCTAGCCCGCAGGTGATTTTGGCGTGTCCGGCAGGTGGTTCCGGCATGCTCGGCAGGTGGTTCAGGCATGGTCTGGTAGGTGGTTCCGGTCTGTCCGCGAGGTGGTTCCGGCGTGTCAGGCACGTGGTTCCGGCATGTGTGACAGGTGGTTCTGGCATGTCCGGCAGGTGATTCTGGATTGTCCACCAAGTGGCTCTGGTGTAACCAGCAGGTGATTCCGGAGTGTACGGCAAGTGGTTCTGGCATAGCTGGCTGGTGATTTTGGGGTGTCCAGCAGGTGGCTCCAGCGAGTCGAGCAAGTTGTTCCGGTGTGCTCAGCAGGTGGTTCAGGCAGGTCCGGCAGGTGTTTCTGGTCTGTCCAGTACGTGGTGCCGGCATGTCCGGCACGTGCTTCCAGTATGTTTGAGAGGTGGCTCCTACCTTCCCGGCGGGAGATTCCGGAGCGTCCGCCATGTGATTCTGGCCTACCTGGCAGGGGATTTTGGCGTCTCTGCTGGTGGTTCCGGCGAGTCGAACAGGAGGTTCCGGCGTGCTCGGCAGGTGCATCCGGTGTCTCTGGCACGTCATTCTGGCACGTTCGAGAGGTGGTTCCGGCATGCCTGTGACAGGTGATTCCGGAGTGTCCGACAAGGGGTTCTGGCACGTCTGAGAGGTGGTTCCGGCATACCCTGCAGGTGATTCTGGCTTGTCTGCCGAGTGGTGCTGGCGTAGCCATCAGGTGACTTTGGCGTGTCCAGCAGGTGGCTCCAGCGAGTAGAGCAGGTTGTTCCAGCGTACTCAGCAGGTGGTTCAGGCGGGTCTGGCAGGTGGTTCCGGTCTCTCTAGTAGGTGGTTCCGGCGTGTCCGGCACGTGCTTCTGGCACGTCTGAGAGCTGGTTCCGGCATGCCCGGCGGGTGATTCCATAGAGTCCGCCACGTGGTTCTGGCCTAGCTGACAGGTGATTTTGGCGTCCCCGGCAGGTGGTTACAGCGAGTTGAGCAGGAGGTTCCGGCATGCTCGGCAGTTGCATCCGGTGTCTCTGGCACGTGGTTCTGGCACGTCTGACATTTGGTTGCATCATGTCTGGCAGGTGATTCCGGAGTGTCCGGCAAGAGGTTCTGGTGTAGCCGGCAGGTGATTTTGGCATGTCCGGCAGGTGTTTCTGGCGAGCTGTTCAGGTGGTTCCGGTGTTCTTGGCAGGTGATTCTGGCGTGTCCGGCAGGTGGTTCCGGTCTGTCCGGTAATGGGTTCCGTCATGTGCCGCACGTGGTTCTGGCACGTCTGAGAGGTGGTTCCCGCATGCCCGGCAGGTGCTCCAGGAGAGTCCTACAAGTGGTTCTGGCCTAGCCCGCAGGTGTTTTGGGCGTGTCCGGCAGGTGGTTCCGGCATGCTCGGCAGGTGGTTCAGGCATGTCTGGTAGGTGGTTCCGGTCTGTCCGCGAGGTGGTTCCGGCGTGTCAGGCACGTGGTTCCGGCATGTGTGACAGGTGGTTCTGGCATGTCCGGCAGGTGATTCTGGATTGTCCACCAAGTGGCTCTGGTGTAACCAGCAGGTGATTCCGGAGTGTACGGCAAGTGGTTCTGGCATAGCTGGCTGGTGATTTTGGGGTGTCCAGCAGGTGGCTCCAGCGAGTCGAGCAAGTTGTTCCGGTGTGCTCAGCAGGTGGTTCAGGCAGGTCCGGCAGGTGTTTCTGGTCTGTCCAGTACGTGGTGCCGGCATGTCCGGCACGTGCTTCCAGTATGTTTGAGAGGTGGCTCCTACCTTCCCGGCGGGAGATTCCGGAGCGTCCGCCATGTGATTCTGGCCTACCTGGCAGGGGATTTTGGCGTCTCTGGCTGGTGGTTCCGGCGAGTCGAACAGGAGGTTCCGGCGTGCTCGGCAGGTGCATCCGGTGTCTCTGGCACGTCATTCTGGCACGTTCGAGAGGTGGTTCCGGCATGCCTGTGACAGGTGATTCCGGAGTGTCCGACAAGGGGTTCTGGCACGTCTGAGAGGTGGTTCCGGCATACCCTGCAGGTGATTCTGGCTTGTCTGCCGAGTGGTGCTGGCGTAGCCATCAGGTGACTTTGGCGTGTCCAGCAGGTGGCTCCAGCGAGTAGAGCAGGTTGTTCCAGCGTACTCAGCAGGTGGTTCAGGCGGGTCTGGCAGGTGGTTCCGGTCTCTCTAGTAGGTGGTTCCGGCGTGTCCGGCACGTGCTTCTGGCACGTCTGAGAGCTGGTTCCGGCATGCCCGGCGGGTGATTCCATAGAGTCCGCCACGTGGTTCTGGCCTAGCTGACAGGTGATTTTGGCGTCCCCGGCAGGTGGTTACAGCGAGTTGAGCAGGAGGTTCCGGCATGCTCGGCAGTTGCATCCGGTGTCTCTGGCACGTGGTTCTGGCACGTCTGACATTTGGTTGCATCATGTCTGGCAGGTGATTCCGGAGTGTCCGGCAAGAGGTTCTGGTGTAGCCGGCAGGTGATTTTGGCATGTCCGGCAGGTGTTTCTGGCGAGCTGTTCAGGTGGTTCCGGTGTTCTTGGCAGGTGATTCTGGCGTGTCCGGCAGGTGGTTCCGGTCTGT
Source organism: Equus asinus (assembly GCF_041296235.1). NCBI lineage: Eukaryota > Metazoa > Chordata > Mammalia > Perissodactyla > Equidae > Equus > Equus asinus. The sequence goes on from NW_027225182.1 coordinate 3,402, forward strand.
CCGGTAATGGGTTCCGTCATGTGCCGCACGTGGTTCTGGCACGTCTGAGAGGTGGTTCCCGCATGCCCGGCAGGTGCTCCAGGAGAGTCCTACAAGTGGTTCTGGCCTAGCCCGCAGGTGATTTTGGCGTGTCCGGCAGGTGGTTCCGGCATGCTCGGCAGGTGGTTCAGGCATGTCTGGTAGGTGGTTCCGGTCTGTCCGCGAGGTGGTTCCGGCGTGTCAGGCACGTGGTTCCGGCATGTGTGACAGGTGGTTCTGGCATGTCCGGCAGGTGATTCTGGATTGTCCACCAAGTGGCTCTGGTGTAACCAGCAGGTGATTCCGGAGTGTACGGCAAGTGGTTCTGGCATAGCTGGCTGGTGATTTTGGGGTGTCCAGCAGGTGGCTCCAGCGAGTCGAGCAAGTTGTTCCGGTGTGCTCAGCAGGTGGTTCAGGCAGGTCCGGCAGGTGTTTCTGGTCTGTCCAGTACGTGGTGCCGGCATGTCCGGCACGTGCTTCCAGTATGTTTGAGAGGTGGCTCCTACCTTCCCGGCGGGAGATTCCGGAGCGTCCGCCATGTGATTCTGGCCTACCTGGCAGGGGATTTTGGCGTCTCTGGCTGGTGGTTCCGGCGAGTCGAACAGGAGGTTCCGGCGTGCTCGGCAGGTGCATCCGGTGTCTCTGGCACGTCATTCTGGCACGTTCGAGAGGTGGTTCCGGCATGCCTGTGACAGGTGATTCCGGAGTGTCCGACAAGGGGTTCTGGCACGTCTGAGAGGTGGTTCCGGCATACCCTGCAGGTGATTCTGGCTTGTCTGCCGAGTGGTGCTGGCGTAGCCATCAGGTGACTTTGGCGTGTCCAGCAGGTGGCTCCAGCGAGTAGAGCAGGTTGTTCCAGCGTACTCAGCAGGTGGTTCAGGCGGGTCTGGCAGGTGGTTCCGGTCTCTCTAGTAGGTGGTTCCGGCGTGTCCGGCACGTGCTTCTGGCACGTCTGAGAGCTGGTTCCGGCATGCCCGGCGGGTGATTCCATAGAGTCCGCCACGTGGTTCTGGCCTAGCTGACAGGTGATTTTGGCGTCCCCGGCAGGTGGTTACAGCGAGTTGAGCAGGAGGTTCCGGCATGCTCGGCAGTTGCATCCGGTGTCTCTGGCACGTGGTTCTGGCACGTCTGACATTTGGTTGCATCATGTCTGGCAGGTGATTCCGGAGTGTCCGGCAAGAGGTTCTGGTGTAGCCGGCAGGTGATTTTGGCATGTCCGGCAGGTGTTTCTGGCGAGCTGTTCAGGTGGTTCCGGTGTTCTTGGCAGGTGATTCTGGCGTGTCCGGCAGGTGGTTCCGGTCTGTCCGGTAATGGGTTCCGTCATGTGCCGCACGTGGTTCTGGCACGTCTGAGAGGTGGTTCCCGCATGCCCGGCAGGTGCTCCAGGAGAGTCCTACAAGTGGTTCTGGCCTAGCCCGCAGGTGATTTTGGCGTGTCCGGCAGGTGGTTCCGGCATGCTCGGCAGGTGGTTCAGGCATGTCTGGTAGGTGGTTCCGGTCTGTCCGCGAGGTGGTTCCGGCGTGTCAGGCACGTGGTTCCGGCATGTGTGACAGGTGGTTCTGGCATGTCCGGCAGGTGATTCTGGATTGTCCACCAAGTGGCTCTGGTGTAACCAGCAGGTGATTCCGGAGTGTACGGCAAGTGGTTCTGGCATAGCTGGCTGGTGATTTTGGGGTGTCCAGCAGGTGGCTCCAGCGAGTCGAGCAAGTTGTTCCGGTGTGCTCAGCAGGTGGTTCAGGCAGGTCCGGCAGGTGTTTCTGGTCTGTCCAGTACGTGGTGCCGGCATGTCCGGCACGTGCTTCCAGTATGTTTGAGAGGTGGCTCCTACCTTCCCGGCGGGAGATTCCGGAGCGTCCGCCATGTGATTCTGGCCTACCTGGCAGGGGATTTTGGCGTCTCTGGCTGGTGGTTCCGGCGAGTCGAACAGGAGGTTCCGGCGTGCTCGGCAGGTGCATCCGGTGTCTCTGGCACGTCATTCTGGCACGTTCGAGAGGTGGTTCCGGCATGCCTGTGACAGGTGATTCCGGAGTGTCCGACAAGGGGTTCTGGCACGTCTGAGAGGTGGTTCCGGCATACCCTGCAGGTGATTCTGGCTTGTCTGCCGAGTGGTGCTGGCGTAGCCATCAGGTGACTTTGGCGTGTCCAGCAGGTGGCTCCAGCGAGTAGAGCAGGTTGTTCCAGCGTACTCAGCAGGTGGTTCAGGCGGGTCTGGCAGGTGGTTCCGGTCTCTCTAGTAGGTGGTTCCGGCGTGTCCGGCACGTGCTTCTGGCACGTCTGAGAGCTGGTTCCGGCATGCCCGGCGGGTGATTCCATAGAGTCCGCCACGTGGTTCTGGCCTAGCTGACAGGTGATTTTGGCGTCCCCGGCAGGTGGTTACAGCGAGTTGAGCAGGAGGTTCCGGCATGCTCGGCAGTTGCATCCGGTGTCTCTGGCACGTGGTTCTGGCACGTCTGACATTTGGTTGCATCATGTCTGGCAGGTGATTCCGGAGTGTCCGGCAAGAGGTTCTGGTGTAGCCGGCAGGTGATTTTGGCATGTCCGGCAGGTGTTTCTGGCGAGCTGTTCAGGTGGTTCCGGTGTTCTTGGCAGGTGATTCTGGCGTGTCCGGCAGGTGGTTCCGGTCTGTCCGGTAATGGGTTCCGTCATGTGCCGCACGTGGTTCTGGCACGTCTGAGAGGTGGTTCCCGCATGCCCGGCAGGTGCTCCAGGAGAGTCCTACAAGTGGTTCTGGCCTAGCCCGCAGGTGATTTTGGCGTGTCCGGCAGGTGGTTCCGGCATGCTCGGCAGGTGGTTCAGGCATGTCTGGTAGGTGGTTCCGGTCTGTCCGCGAGGTGGTTCCGGCGTGTCAGGCACGTGGTTCCGGCATGTGTGACAGGTGGTTCTGGCATGTCCGGCAGGTGATTCTGGATTGTCCACCAAGTGGCTCTGGTGTAACCAGCAGGTGATTCCGGAGTGTACGGCAAGTGGTTCTGGCATAGCTGGCTGGTGATTTTGGGGTGTCCAGCAGGTGGCTCCAGCGAGTCGAGCAAGTTGTTCCGGTGTGCTCAGCAGGTGGTTCAGGCAGGTCCGGCAGGTGTTTCTGGTCTGTCCAGTACGTGGTGCCGGCATGTCCGGCACGTGCTTCCAGTATGTTTGAGAGGTGGCTCCTACCTTCCCGGCGGGAGATTCCGGAGCGTCCGCCATGTGATTCTGGCCTACCTGGCAGGGGATTTTGGCGTCTCTGGCTGGTGGTTCCGGCGAGTCGAACAGGAGGTTCCGGCGTGCTCGGCAGGTGCATCCGGTGTCTCTGGCACGTCATTCTGGCACGTTCGAGAGGTGGTTCCGGCATGCCTGTGACAGGTGATTCCGGAGTGTCCGACAAGGGGTTCTGGCACGTCTGAGAGGTGGTTCCGGCATACCCTGCAGGTGATTCTGGCTTGTCTGCCGAGTGGTGCTGGCGTAGCCATCAGGTGACTTTGGCGTGTCCAGCAGGTGGCTCCAGCGAGTAGAGCAGGTTGTTCCAGCGTACTCAGCAGGTGGTTCAGGCGGGTCTGGCAGGTGGTTCCGGTCTCTCTAGTAGGTGGTTCCGGCGTGTCCGGCACGTGCTTCTGGCACGTCTGAGAGCTGGTTCCGGCATGCCCGGCGGGTGATTCCATAGAGTCCGCCACGTGGTTCTGGCCTAGCTGACAGGTGATTTTGGCGTCCCCGGCAGGTGGTTACAGCGAGTTGAGCAGGAGGTTCCGGCATGCTCGGCAGTTGCATCCGGTGTCTCTGGCACGTGGTTCTGGCACGTCTGACATTTGGTTGCATCATGTCTGGCAGGTGATTCCGGAGTGTCCGGCAAGAGGTTCTGGTGTAGCCGGCAGGTGATTTTGGCATGTCCGGCAGGTGTTTCTGGCGAGCTGTTCAGGTGGTTCCGGTGTTCTTGGCAGGTGATTCTGGCGTGTCCGGCAGGTGGTTCCGGTCTGTCCGGTAATGGGTTCCGTCATGTGCCGCACGTGGTTCTGGCACGTCTGAGAGGTGGTTCCCGCATGCCCGGCAGGTGCTCCAGGAGAGTCCTACAAGTGGTTCTGGCCTAGCCCGCAGGTGATTTTGGCGTGTCCGGCAGGTGGTTCCGGCATGCTCGGCAGGTGGTTCAGGCATGTCTGGTAGGTGGTTCCGGTCTGTCCGCGAGGTGGTTCCGGCGTGTCAGGCACGTGGTTCCGGCATGTGTGACAGGTGGTTCTGGCATGTCCGGCAGGTGATTCTGGATTGTCCACCAAGTGGCTCTGGTGTAACCAGCAGGTGATTCCGGAGTGTACGGCAAGTGGTTCTGGCATAGCTGGCTGGTGATTTTGGGGTGTCCAGCAGGTGGCTCCAGCGAGTCGAGCAAGTTGTTCCGGTGTGCTCAGCAGGTGGTTCAGGCAGGTCCGGCAGGTGTTTCTGGTCTGTCCAGTACGTGGTGCCGGCATGTCCGGCACGTGCTTCCAGTATGTTTGAGAGGTGGCTCCTACCTTCCCGGCGGGAGATTCCGGAGCGTCCGCCATGTGATTCTGGCCTACCTGGCAGGGGATTTTGGCGTCTCTGGCTGGTGGTTCCGGCGAGTCGAACAGGAGGTTCCGGCGTGCTCGGCAGGTGCATCCGGTGTCTCTGGCACGTCATTCTGGCACGTTCGAGAGGTGGTTCCGGCATGCCTGTGACAGGTGATTCCGGAGTGTCCGACAAGGGGTTCTGGCACGTCTGAGAGGTGGTTCCGGCATACCCTGCAGGTGATTCTGGCTTGTCTGCCGAGTGGTGCTGGCGTAGCCATCAGGTGACTTTGGCGTGTCCAGCAGGTGGCTCCAGCGAGTAGAGCAGGTTGTTCCAGCGTACTCAGCAGGTGGTTCAGGCGGGTCTGGCAGGTGGTTCCGGTCTCTCTAGTAGGTGGTTCCGGCGTGTCCGGCACGTGCTTCTGGCACGTCTGAGAGCTGGTTCCGGCATGCCCGGCGGGTGATTCCATAGAGTCCGCCACGTGGTTCTGGCCTAGCTGACAGGTGATTTTGGCGTCCCCGGCAGGTGGTTACAGCGAGTTGAGCAGGAGGTTCCGGCATGCTCGGCAGTTGCATCCGGTGTCTCTGGCACGTGGTTCTGGCACGTCTGACATTTGGTTGCATCATGTCTGGCAGGTGATTCCGGAGTGTCCGGCAAGAGGTTCTGGTGTAGCCGGCAGGTGATTTTGGCATGTCCGGCAGGTGTTTCTGGCGAGCTGTTCAGGTGGTTCCGGTGTTCTTGGCAGGTGATTCTGGCGTGTCCGGCAGGTGGTTCCGGTCTGTCCGGTAATGGGTTCCGTCATGTGCCGCACGTGGTTCTGGCACGTCTGAGAGGTGGTTCCCGCATGCCCGGCAGGTGCTCCAGGAGAGTCCTACAAGTGGTTCTGGCCTAGCCCGCAGGTGATTTTGGCGTGTCCGGCAGGTGGTTCCGGCATGCTCGGCAGGTGGTTCAGGCATGTCTGGTAGGTGGTTCCGGTCTGTCCGCGAGGTGGTTCCGGCGTGTCAGGCACGTGGTTCCGGCATGTGTGACAGGTGGTTCTGGCATGTCCGGCAGGTGATTCTGGATTGTCCACCAAGTGGCTCTGGTGTAACCAGCAGGTGATTCCGGAGTGTACGGCAAGTGGTTCTGGCATAGCTGGCTGGTGATTTTGGGGTGTCCAGCAGGTGGCTCCAGCGAGTCGAGCAAGTTGTTCCGGTGTGCTCAGCAGGTGGTTCAGGCAGGTCCGGCAGGTGTTTCTGGTCTGTCCAGTACGTGGTGCCGGCATGTCCGGCACGTGCTTCCAGTATGTTTGAGAGGTGGCTCCTACCTTCCCGGCGGGAGATTCCGGAGCGTCCGCCATGTGATTCTGGCCTACCTGGCAGGGGATTTTGGCGTCTCTGGCTGGTGGTTCCGGCGAGTCGAACAGGAGGTTCCGGCGTGCTCGGCAGGTGCATCCGGTGTCTCTGGCACGTCATTCTGGCACGTTCGAGAGGTGGTTCCGGCATGCCTGTGACAGGTGATTCCGGAGTGTCCGACAAGGGGTTCTGGCACGTCTGAGAGGTGGTTCCGGCATACCCTGCAGGTGATTCTGGCTTGTCTGCCGAGTGGTGCTGGCGTAGCCATCAGGTGACTTTGGCGTGTCCAGCAGGTGGCTCCAGCGAGTAGAGCAGGTTGTTCCAGCGTACTCAGCAGGTGGTTCAGGCGGGTCTGGCAGGTGGTTCCGGTCTCTCTAGTAGGTGGTTCCGGCGTGTCCGGCACGTGCTTCTGGCACGTCTGAGAGCTGGTTCCGGCATGCCCGGCGGGTGATTCCATAGAGTCCGCCACGTGGTTCTGGCCTAGCTGACAGGTGATTTTGGCGTCCCCGGCAGGTGGTTACAGCGAGTTGAGCAGGAGGTTCCGGCATGCTCGGCAGTTGCATCCGGTGTCTCTGGCACGTGGTTCTGGCACGTCTGACATTTGGTTGCATCATGTCTGGCAGGTGATTCCGGAGTGTCCGGCAAGAGGTTCTGGTGTAGCCGGCAGGTGATTTTGGCATGTCCGGCAGGTGTTTCTGGCGAGCTGTTCAGGTGGTTCCGGTGTTCTTGGCAGGTGATTCTGGCGTGTCCGGCAGGTGGTTCCGGTCTGTCCGGTAATGGGTTCCGTCATGTGCCGCACGTGGTTCTGGCACGTCTGAGAGGTGGTTCCCGCATGCCCGGCAGGTGCTCCAGGAGAGTCCTACAAGTGGTTCTGGCCTAGCCCGCAGGTGATTTTGGCGTGTCCGGCAGGTGGTTCCGGCATGCTCGGCAGGTGGTTCAGGCATGTCTGGTAGGTGGTTCCGGTCTGTCCGCGAGGTGGTTCCGGCGTGTCAGGCACGTGGTTCCGGCATGTGTGACAGGTGGTTCTGGCATGTCCGGCAGGTGATTCTGGATTGTCCACCAAGTGGCTCTGGTGTAACCAGCAGGTGATTCCGGAGTGTACGGCAAGTGGTTCTGGCATAGCTGGCTGGTGATTTTGGGGTGTCCAGCAGGTGGCTCCAGCGAGTCGAGCAAGTTGTTCCGGTGTGCTCAGCAGGTGGTTCAGGCAGGTCCGGCAGGTGTTTCTGGTCTGTCCAGTACGTGGTGCCGGCATGTCCGGCACGTGCTTCCAGTATGTTTGAGAGGTGGCTCCTACCTTCCCGGCGGGAGATTCCGGAGCGTCCGCCATGTGATTCTGGCCTACCTGGCAGGGGATTTTGGCGTCTCTGGCTGGTGGTTCCGGCGAGTCGAACAGGAGGTTCCGGCGTGCTCGGCAGGTGCATCCGGTGTCTCTGGCACGTCATTCTGGCACGTTCGAGAGGTGGTTCCGGCATGCCTGTGACAGGTGATTCCGGAGTGTCCGACAAGGGGTTCTGGCACGTCTGAGAGGTGGTTCCGGCATACCCTGCAGGTGATTCTGGCTTGTCTGCCGAGTGGTGCTGGCGTAGCCATCAGGTGACTTTGGCGTGTCCAGCAGGTGGCTCCAGCGAGTAGAGCAGGTTGTTCCAGCGTACTCAGCAGGTGGTTCAGGCGGGTCTGGCAGGTGGTTCCGGTCTCTCTAGTAGGTGGTTCCGGCGTGTCCGGCACGTGCTTCTGGCACGTCTGAGAGCTGGTTCCGGCATGCCCGGCGGGTGATTCCATAGAGTCCGCCACGTGGTTCTGGCCTAGCTGACAGGTGATTTTGGCGTCCCCGGCAGGTGGTTACAGCGAGTTGAGCAGGAGGTTCCGGCATGCTCGGCAGTTGCATCCGGTGTCTCTGGCACGTGGTTCTGGCACGTCTGACATTTGGTTGCATCATGTCTGGCAGGTGATTCCGGAGTGTCCGGCAAGAGGTTCTGGTGTAGCCGGCAGGTGATTTTGGCATGTCCGGCAGGTGTTTCTGGCGAGCTGTTCAGGTGGTTCCGGTGTTCTTGGCAGGTGATTCTGGCGTGTCCGGCAGGTGGTTCCGGTCTGTCCGGTAATGGGTTCCGTCATGTGCCGCACGTGGTTCTGGCACGTCTGAGAGGTGGTTCCCGCATGCCCGGCAGGTGCTCCAGGAGAGTCCTACAAGTGGTTCTGGCCTAGCCCGCAGGTGATTTTGGCGTGTCCGGCAGGTGGTTCCGGCATGCTCGGCAGGTGGTTCAGGCATGTCTGGTAGGTGGTTCCGGTCTGTCCGCGAGGTGGTTCCGGCGTGTCAGGCACGTGGTTCCGGCATGTGTGACAGGTGGTTCTGGCATGTCCGGCAGGTGATTCTGGATTGTCCACCAAGTGGCTCTGGTGTAACCAGCAGGTGATTCCGGAGTGTACGGCAAGTGGTTCTGGCATAGCTGGCTGGTGATTTTGGGGTGTCCAGCAGGTGGCTCCAGCGAGTCGAGCAAGTTGTTCCGGTGTGCTCAGCAGGTGGTTCAGGCAGGTCCGGCAGGTGTTTCTGGTCTGTCCAGTACGTGGTGCCGGCATGTCCGGCACGTGCTTCCAGTATGTTTGAGAGGTGGTTCCTACCTTCCCGGCGGGAGATTCCGGAGCGTCCGCCATGTGATTCTGGCCTACCTGGCAGGGGATTTTGGCGTCTCTGGCTGGTGGTTCCGGCGAGTCGAACAGGAGGTTCCGGCGTGCTCGGCAGGTGCATCCGGTGTCTCTGGCACGTCATTCTGGCACGTTCGAGAGGTGGTTCCGGCATGCCTGTGACAGGTGATTCCGGAGTGTCCGACAAGGGGTTCTGGCACGTCTGAGAGGTGGTTCCGGCATACCCTGCAGGTGATTCTGGCTTGTCTGCCGAGTGGTGCTGGCGTAGCCATCAGGTGACTTTGGCGTGTCCAGCAGGTGGCTCCAGCGAGTAGAGCAGGTTGTTCCAGCGTACTCAGCAGGTGGTTCAGGCGGGTCTGGCAGGTGGTTCCGGTCTCTCTAGTAGGTGGTTCCGGCGTGTCCGGCACGTGCTTCTGGCACGTCTGAGAGCTGGTTCCGGCATGCCCGGCGGGTGATTCCATAGAGTCCGCCACGTGGTTCTGGCCTAGCTGACAGGTGATTTTGGCGTCCCCGGCAGGTGGTTACAGCGAGTTGAGCAGGAGGTTCCGGCATGCTCGGCAGTTGCATCCGGTGTCTCTGGCACGTGGTTCTGGCACGTCTGACATTTGGTTGCATCATGTCTGGCAGGTGATTCCGGAGTGTCCGGCAAGAGGTTCTGGTGTAGCCGGCAGGTGATTTTGGCATGTCCGGCAGGTGTTTCTGGCGAGCTGTTCAGGTGGTTCCGGTGTTCTTGGCAGGTGATTCTGGCGTGTCCGGCAGGTGGTTCCGGTCTGTCCGGTAATGGGTTCCGTCATGTGCCGCACGTGGTTCTGGCACGTCTGAGAGGTGGTTCCCGCATGCCCGGCAGGTGCTCCAGGAGAGTCCTACAAGTGGTTCTGGCCTAGCCCGCAGGTGATTTTGGCGTGTCCGGCAGGTGGTTCCGGCATGCTCGGCAGGTGGTTCAGGCATGTCTGGTAGGTGGTTCCGGTCTGTCCGCGAGGTGGTTCCGGCGTGTCAGGCACGTGGTTCCGGCATGTGTGACAGGTGGTTCTGGCATGTCCGGCAGGTGATTCTGGATTGTCCACCAAGTGGCTCTGGTGTAACCAGCAGGTGATTCCGGAGTGTACGGCAAGTGGTTCTGGCATAGCTGGCTGGTGATTTTGGGGTGTCCAGCAGGTGGCTCCAGCGAGTCGAGCAAGTTGTTCCGGTGTGCTCAGCAGGTGGTTCAGGCAGGTCCGGCAGGTGTTTCTGGTCTGTCCAGTACGTGGTGCCGGCATGTCCGGCACGTGCTTCCAGTATGTTTGAGAGGTGGTTCCTACCTTCCCGGCGGGAGATTCCGGAGCGTCCGCCATGTGATTCTGGCCTACCTGGCAGGGGATTTTGGCGTCTCTGGCTGGTGGTTCCGGCGAGTCGAAGAGGAGGTTCCGGCGTGCTCGGCAGGTGCATCCGGTGTCTCTGGCACGTCATTCTGGCACGTTCGAGAGGTGGTTCCGGCATGCCTGTGACAGGTGATTCCGGAGTGTCCGACAAGGGGTTCTGGCACGTCTGAGAGGTGGTTCCGGCATACCCTGCAGGTGATTCTGGCTTGTCTGCCGAGTGGTGCTGGCGTAGCCATCAGGTGATTTTGGCGTGTCCAGCAGGTGGCTCCAGCGAGTAGAGCAGGTTGTTCCAGCGTACTCAGCAGGTGGTTCAGGCGGGTCTGGCAGGTGGTTCCGGTCTCTCTAGTAGGTGGTTCCGGCGTGTCCGGCACGTGCTTCTGGCACGTCTGAGAGCTGGTTCCGGCATGCCCGGCGGGTGATTCCATAGAGTCCGCCACGTGGTTCTGGCCTAGCTGACAGGTGATTTTGGCGTCCCCGGCAGGTGGTTACAGCGAGTTGAGCAGGAGGTTCCGGCATGCTCGGCAGTTGCATCCGGTGTCTCTGGCACGTGGTTCTGGCACGTCTGACATTTGGTTGCATCATGTCTGGCAGGTGATTCCGGAGTGTCCGGCAAGAGGTTCTGGTGTAGCCGGCAGGTGATTTTGGCATGTCCGGCAGGTGTTTCTGGCGAGCTGTTCAGGTGGTTCCGGTGTTCTTGGCAGGTGATTCTGGCGTGTCCGGCAGGTGGTTCCGGTCTGTCCGGTAATGGGTTCCGTCATGTGCCGCACGTGGTTCTGGCACGTCTGAGAGGTGGTTCCCGCATGCCCGGCAGGTGCTCCAGGAGAGTCCTACAAGTGGTTCTGGCCTAGCCCGCAGGTGATTTTGGCGTGTCCGGCAGGTGGTTCCGGCATGCTCGGCAGGTGGTTCAGGCATGTCTGGTAGGTGGTTCCGGTCTGTCCGCGAGGTGGTTCCGGCGTGTCAGGCACGTGGTTCCGGCATGTGTGACAGGTGGTTCTGGCATGTCCGGCAGGTGATTCTGGATTGTCCACCAAGTGGCTCTGGTGTAACCAGCAGGTGATTCCGGAGTGTACGGCAAGTGGTTCTGGCATAGCTGGCTGGTGATTTTGGGGTGTCCAGCAGGTGGCTCCAGCGAGTCGAGCAAGTTGTTCCGGTGTGCTCAGCAGGTGGTTCAGGCAGGTCCGGCAGGTGTTTCTGGTCTGTCCAGTACGTGGTGCCGGCATGTCCGGCACGTGCTTCCAGTATGTTTGAGAGGTGGTTCCTACCTTCCCGGCGGGAGATTCCGGAGCGTCCGCCATGTGATTCTGGCCTACCTGGCAGGGGATTTTGGCGTCTCTGGCTGGTGGTTCCGGCGAGTCGAACAGGAGGTTCCGGCGTGCTCGGCAGGTGCATCCGGTGTCTCTGGCACGTCATTCTGGCACGTTCGAGAGGTGGTTCCGGCATGCCTGTGACAGGTGATTCCGGAGTGTCCGACAAGGGGTTCTGGCACGTCTGAGAGGTGGTTCCGGCATACCCTGCAGGTGATTCTGGCTTGTCTGCCGAGTGGTGCTGGCGTAGCCATCAGGTGACTTTGGCGTGTCCAGCAGGTGGCTCCAGCGAGTAGAGCAGGTTGTTCCAGCGTACTCAGCAGGTGGTTCAGGCGGGTCTGGCAGGTGGTTCCGGTCTCTCTAGTAGGTGGTTCCGGCGTGTCCGGCACGTGCTTCTGGCACGTCTGAGAGCTGGTTCCGGCATGCCCGGCGGGTGATTCCATAGAGTCCGCCACGTGGTTCTGGCCTAGCTGACAGGTGATTTTGGCGTCCCCGGCAGGTGGTTACAGCGAGTTGAGCAGGAGGTTCCGGCATGCTCGGCAGTTGCATCCGGTGTCTCTGGCACGTGGTTCTGGCACGTCTGACATTTGGTTGCATCATGTCTGGCAGGTGATTCCGGAGTGTCCGGCAAGAGGTTCTGGTGTAGCCGGCAGGTGATTTTGGCATGTCCGGCAGGTGTTTCTGGCGAGCTGTTCAGGTGGTTCCGGTGTTCTTGGCAGGTGATTCTGGCGTGTCCGGCAGGTGGTTCCGGTCTGTCCGGTAATGGGTTCCGTCATGTGCCGCACGTGGTTCTGGCACGTCTGAGAGGCGGTTCCCGCATGCCCGGCAGGTGCTCCAGGAGAGTCCTACAAGTGGTTCTGGCCTAGCCCGCAGGTGATTTTGGCGTGTCCGGCAGGTGGTTCCGGCATGCTCGGCAGGTGGTTCAGGCATGTCTGGTAGGTGGTTCCGGTCTGTCCGCGAGGTGGTTCCGGCGTGTCAGGCACGTGGTTCCGGCATGTGTGACAGGTGGTTCTGGCATGTCCGGCAGGTGATTCTGGATTGTCCACCAAGTGGCTCTGGTGTAACCAGCAGGTGATTCCGGAGTGTACGGCAAGTGGTTCTGGCATAGCTGGCTGGTGATTTTGGGGTGTCCAGCAGGTGGCTCCAGCGAGTCGAGCAAGTTGTTCCGGTGTGCTCAGCAGGTGGTTCAGGCAGGTCCGGCAGGTGTTTCTGGTCTGTCCAGTACGTGGTGCTGGCATGTCCGGCACGTGCTTCCAGTATGTTTGAGAGGTGGCTCCTACCTTCCCGGCGGGAGATTCCGGAGCGTCCGCCATGTGATTCTGGCCTACCTGGCAGGGGATTTTGGCGTCTCTGGCTGGTGGTTCCGGCGAGTCGAACAGGAGGTTCCGGCGTGCTCGGCAGGTGCATCCGGTGTCTCTGGCACGTCATTCTGGCACGTTCGAGAGGTGGTTCCGGCATGCCTGTGACAGGTGATTCCGGAGTGTCCGACAAGGGGTTCTGGCACGTCTGAGAGGTGGTTCCGGCATACCCTGCAGGTGATTCTGGCTTGTCTGCCGAGTGGTGCTGGCGTAGCCATCAGGTGACTTTGGCGTGTCCAGCAGGTGGCTCCAGCGAGTAGAGCAGGTTGTTCCAGCGTACTCAGCAGGTGGTTCAGGCGGGTCTGGCAGGTGGTTCCGGTCTCTCTAGTAGGTGGTTCCGGCGTGTCCGGCACGTGCTTCTGGCACGTCTGAGAGCTGGTTCCGGCATGCCCGGCGGGTGATTCCATAGAGTCCGCCACGTGGTTCTGGCCTAGCTGACAGGTGATTTTGGCGTCCCCGGCAGGTGGTTACAGCGAGTTGAGCAGGAGGTTCCGGCATGCTCGGCAGTTGCATCCGGTGTCTCTGGCACGTGGTTCTGGCACGTCTGACATTTGGTTGCATCATGTCTGGCAGGTGATTCCGGAGTGTCCGGCAAGAGGTTCTGGTGTAGCCGGCAGGTGATTTTGGCATGTCCGGCAGGTGTTTCTGGCGAGCTGTTCAGGTGGTTCCGGTGTTCTTGGCAGGTGATTCTGGCGTGTCCGGCAGGTGGTTCCGGTCTGTCCGGTAATGGGTTCCGTCATGTGCCGCACGTGGTTCTGGCACGTCTGAGAGGTGGTTCCCGCATGCCCGGCAGGTGCTCCAGGAGAGTCCTACAAGTGGTTCTGGCCTAGCCCGCAGGTGATTTTGGCGTGTCCGGCAGGTGGTTCCGGCATGCTCGGCAGGTGGTTCAGGCATGTCTGGTAGGTGGTTCCGGTCTGTCCGCGAGGTGGTTCCGGCGTGTCAGGCACGTGGTTCCGGCATGTGTGACAGGTGGTTCTGGCATGTCCGGCAGGTGATTCTGGATTGTCCACCAAGTGGCTCTGGTGTAACCAGCAGGTGATTCCGGAGTGTACGGCAAGTGGTTCTGGCATAGCTGGCTGGTGATTTTGGGGTGTCCAGCAGGTGGCTCCAGCGAGTCGAGCAAGTTGTTCCGGTGTGCTCAGCAGGTGGTTCAGGCAGGTCCGGCAGGTGTTTCTGGTCTGTCCAGTACGTGGTGCCGGCATGTCCGGCACGTGCTTCCAGTATGTTTGAGAGGTGGTTCCTACCTTCCCGGCGGGAGATTCCGGAGCGTCCGCCATGTGATTCTGGCCTACCTGGCAGGGGATTTTGGCGTCTCTGGCTGGTGGTTCCGGCGAGTCGAACAGGAGGTTCCGGCGTGCTCGGCAGGTGCATCCGGTGTCTCTGGCACGTCATTCTGGCACGTTCGAGAGGTGGTTCCGGCATGCCTGTGACAGGTGATTCCGGAGTGTCCGACAAGGGGTTCTGGCACGTCTGAGAGGTGGTTCCGGCATACCCTGCAGGTGATTCTGGCTTGTCTGCCGAGTGGTGCTGGCGTAGCCATCAGGTGACTTTGGCGTGTCCAGCAGGTGGCTCCAGCGAGTAGAGCAGGTTGTTCCAGCGTACTCAGCAGGTGGTTCAGGCGGGTCTGGCAGGTGGTTCCGGTCTCTCTAGTAGGTGGTTCCGGCGTGTCCGGCACGTGCTTCTGGCACGTCTGAGAGCTGGTTCCGGCATGCCCGGCGGGTGATTCCATAGAGTCCGCCACGTGGTTCTGGCCTAGCTGACAGGTGATTTTGGCGTCCCCGGCAGGTGGTTACAGCGAGTTGAGCAGGAGGTTCCGGCATGCTCGGCAGTTGCATCCGGTGTCTCTGGCACGTGGTTCTGGCACGTCTGACATTTGGTTGCATCATGTCTGGCAGGTGATTCCGGAGTGTCCGGCAAGAGGTTCTGGTGTAGCCGGCAGGTGATTTTGGCATGTCCGGCAGGTGTTTCTGGCGAGCTGTTCAGGTGGTTCCGGTGTTCTTGGCAGGTGATTCTGGCGTGTCCGGCAGGTGGTTCCGGTCTGTCCGGTAATGGGTTCCGTCATGTGCCGCACGTGGTTCTGGCACGTCTGAGAGGTGGTTCCCGCATGCCCGGCAGGTGCTCCAGGAGAGTCCTACAAGTGGTTCTGGCCTAGCCCGCAGGTGATTTTGGCGTGTCCGGCAGGTGGTTCCGGCATGCTCGGCAGGTGGTTCAGGCATGTCTGGTAGGTGGTTCCGGTCTGTCCGCGAGGTGGTTCCGGCGTGTCAGGCACGTGGTTCCGGCATGTGTGACAGGTGGTTCTGGCATGTCCGGCAGGTGATTCTGGATTGTCCACCAAGTGGCTCTGGTGTAACCAGCAGGTGATTCCGGAGTGTACGGCAAGTGGTTCTGGCATAGCTGGCTGGTGATTTTGGGGTGTCCAGCAGGTGGCTCCAGCGAGTCGAGCAAGTTGTTCCGGTGTGCTCAGCAGGTGGTTCAGGCAGGTCCGGCAGGTGTTTCTGGTCTGTCCAGTACGTGGTGCCGGCATGTCCGGCACGTGCTTCCAGTATGTTTGAGAGGTGGTTCCTACCTTCCCGGCGGGAGATTCCGGAGCGTCCGCCATGTGATTCTGGCCTACCTGGCAGGGGATTTTGGCGTCTCTGGCTGGTGGTTCCGGCGAGTCGAACAGGAGGTTCCGGCGTGCTCGGCAGGTGCATCCGGTGTCTCTGGCACGTCATTCTGGCACGTTCGAGAGGTGGTTCCGGCATGCCTGTGACAGGTGATTCCGGAGTGTCCGACAAGGGGTTCTGGCACGTCTGAGAGGTGGTTCCGGCATACCCTGCAGGTGATTCTGGCTTGTCTGCCGAGTGGTGCTGGCGTAGCCATCAGGTGACTTTGGCGTGTCCAGCAGGTGGCTCCAGCGAGTAGAGCAGGTTGTTCCAGCGTACTCAGCAGGTGGTTCAGGCGGGTCTGGCAGGTGGTTCCGGTCTCTCTAGTAGGTGGTTCCGGCGTGTCCGGCACGTGCTTCTGGCACGTCTGAGAGCTGGTTCCGGCATGCCCGGCGGGTGATTCCATAGAGTCCGCCACGTGGTTCTGGCCTAGCTGACAGGTGATTTTGGCGTCCCCGGCAGGTGGTTACAGCGAGTTGAGCAGGAGGTTCCGGCATGCTCGGCAGTTGCATCCGGTGTCTCTGGCACGTGGTTCTGGCACGTCTGACATTTGGTTGCATCATGTCTGGCAGGTGATTCCGGAGTGTCCGGCAAGAGGTTCTGGTGTAGCCGGCAGGTGATTTTGGCATGTCCGGCAGGTGTTTCTGGCGAGCTGTTCAGGTGGTTCCGGTGTTCTTGGCAGGTGATTCTGGCGTGTCCGGCAGGTGGTTCCGGTCTGTCCGGTAATGGGTTCCGTCATGTGCCGCACGTGGTTCTGGCACGTCTGAGAGGTGGTTCCCGCATGCCCGGCAGGTGCTCCAGGAGAGTCCTACAAGTGGTTCTGGCCTAGCCCGCAGGTGATTTTGGCGTGTCCGGCAGGTGGTTCCGGCATGCTCGGCAGGTGGTTCAGGCATGTCTGGTAGGTGGTTCCGGTCTGTCCGCGAGGTGGTTCCGGCGTGTCAGGCACGTGGTTCCGGCATGTGTGACAGGTGGTTCTGGCATGTCCGGCAGGTGATTCTGGATTGTCCACCAAGTGGCTCTGGTGTAACCAGCAGGTGATTCCGGAGTGTACGGCAAGTGGTTCTGGCATAGCTGGCTGGTGATTTTGGGGTGTCCAGCAGGTGGCTCCAGCGAGTCGAGCAAGTTGTTCCGGTGTGCTCAGCAGGTGGTTCAGGCAGGTCCGGCAGGTGTTTCTGGTCTGTCCAGTACGTGGTGCCGGCATGTCCGGCACGTGCTTCCAGTATGTTTGAGAGGTGGTTCCTACCTTCCCGGCGGGAGATTCCGGAGCGTCCGCCATGTGATTCTGGCCTACCTGGCAGGGGATTTTGGCGTCTCTGGCTGGTGGTTCCGGCGAGTCGAAGAGGAGGTTCCGGCGTGCTCGGCAGGTGCATCCGGTGTCTCTGGCACGTCATTCTGGCACGTTCGAGAGGTGGTTCCGGCATGCCTGTGACAGGTGATTCCGGAGTGTCCGACAAGGGGTTCTGGCACGTCTGAGAGGTGGTTCCGGCATACCCTGCAGGTGATTCTGGCTTGTCTGCCGAGTGGTGCTGGCGTAGCCATCAGGTGACTTTGGCGTGTCCAGCAGGTGGCTCCAGCGAGTAGAGCAGGTTGTTCCAGCGTACTCAGCAGGTGGTTCAGGCGGGTCTGGCAGGTGGTTCCGGTCTCTCTAGTAGGTGGTTCCGGCGTGTCCGGCACGTGCTTCTGGCACGTCTGAGAGCTGGTTCCGGCATGCCCGGCGGGTGATTCCATAGAGTCCGCCACGTGGTTCTGGCCTAGCTGACAGGTGATTTTGGCGTCCCCGGCAGGTGGTTACAGCGAGTTGAGCAGGAGGTTCCGGCATGCTCGGCAGTTGCATCCGGTGTCTCTGGCACGTGGTTCTGGCACGTCTGACATTTGGTTGCATCATGTCTGGCAGGTGATTCCGGAGTGTCCGGCAAGAGGTTCTGGTGTAGCCGGCAGGTGATTTTGGCATGTCCGGCAGGTGTTTCTGGCGAGCTGTTCAGGTGGTTCCGGTGTTCTTGGCAGGTGATTCTGGCGTGTCCGGCAGGTGGTTCCGGTCTGTCCGGTAATGGGTTCCGTCATGTGCCGCACGTGGTTCTGGCACGTCTGAGAGGTGGTTCCCGCATGCCCGGCAGGTGCTCCAGGAGAGTCCTACAAGTGGTTCTGGCCTAGCCCGCAGGTGATTTTGGCGTGTCCGGCAGGTGGTTCCGGCATGCTCGGCAGGTGGTTCAGGCATGTCTGGTAGGTGGTTCCGGTCTGTCCGCGAGGTGGTTCCGGCGTGTCAGGCACGTGGTTCCGGCATGTGTGACAGGTGGTTCTGGCATGTCCGGCAGGTGATTCTGGATTGTCCACCAAGTGGCTCTGGTGTAACCAGCAGGTGATTCCGGAGTGTACGGCAAGTGGTTCTGGCATAGCTGGCTGGTGATTTTGGGGTGTCCAGCAGGTGGCTCCAGCGAGTCGAGCAAGTTGTTCCGGTGTGCTCAGCAGGTGGTTCAGGCAGGTCCGGCAGGTGTTTCTGGTCTGTCCAGTACGTGGTGCCGGCATGTCCGGCACGTGCTTCCAGTATGTTTGAGAGGTGGTTCCTACCTTCCCGGCGGGAGATTCCGGAGCGTCCGCCATGTGATTCTGGCCTACCTGGCAGGGGATTTTGGCGTCTCTGGCTGGTGGTTCCGGCGAGTCGAACAGGAGGTTCCGGCGTGCTCGGCAGGTGCATCCGGTGTCTCTGGCACGTCATTCTGGCACGTTCGAGAGGTGGTTCCGGCATGCCTGTGACAGGTGATTCCGGAGTGTCCGACAAGGGGTTCTGGCACGTCTGAGAGGTGGTTCCGGCATACCCTGCAGGTGATTCTGGCTTGTCTGCCGAGTGGTGCTGGCGTAGCCATCAGGTGACTTTGGCGTGTCCAGCAGGTGGCTCCAGCGAGTAGAGCAGGTTGTTCCAGCGTACTCAGCAGGTGGTTCAGGCGGGTCTGGCAGGTGGTTCCGGTCTCTCTAGTAGGTGGTTCCGGCGTGTCCGGCACGTGCTTCTGGCACGTCTGAGAGCTGGTTCCGGCATGCCCGGCGGGTGATTCCATAGAGTCCGCCACGTGGTTCTGGCCTAGCTGACAGGTGATTTTGGCGTCCCCGGCAGGTGGTTACAGCGAGTTGAGCAGGAGGTTCCGGCATGCTCGGCAGTTGCATCCGGTGTCTCTGGCACGTGGTTCTGGCACGTCTGACATTTGGTTGCATCATGTCTGGCAGGTGATTCCGGAGTGTCCGGCAAGAGGTTCTGGTGTAGCCGGCAGGTGATTTTGGCATGTCCGGCAGGTGTTTCTGGCGAGCTGTTCAGGTGGTTCCGGTGTTCTTGGCAGGTGATTCTGGCGTGTCCGGCAGGTGGTTCCGGTCTGTCCGGTAATGGGTTCCGTCATGTGCCGCACGTGGTTCTGGCACGTCTGAGAGGTGGTTCCCGCATGCCCGGCAGGTGCTCCAGGAGAGTCCTACAAGTGGTTCTGGCCTAGCCCGCAGGTGATTTTGGCGTGTCCGGCAGGTGGTTCCGGCATGCTCGGCAGGTGGTTCAGGCATGTCTGGTAGGTGGTTCCGGTCTGTCCGCGAGGTGGTTCCGGCGTGTCAGGCACGTGGTTCCGGCATGTGTGACAGGTGGTTCTGGCATGTCCGGCAGGTGATTCTGGATTGTCCACCAAGTGGCTCTGGTGTAACCAGCAGGTGATTCCGGAGTGTACGGCAAGTGGTTCTGGCATAGCTGGCTGGTGATTTTGGGGTGTCCAGCAGGTGGCTCCAGCGAGTCGAGCAAGTTGTTCCGGTGTGCTCAGCAGGTGGTTCAGGCAGGTCCGGCAGGTGTTTCTGGTCTGTCCAGTACGTGGTGCCGGCATGTCCGGCACGTGCTTCCAGTATGTTTGAGAGGTGGTTCCTACCTTCCCGGCGGGAGATTCCGGAGCGTCCGCCATGTGATTCTGGCCTACCTGGCAGGGGATTTTGGCGTCTCTGGCTGGTGGTTCCGGCGAGTCGAACAGGAGGTTCCGGCGTGCTCGGCAGGTGCATCCGGTGTCTCTGGCACGTCATTCTGGCACGTTCGAGAGGTGGTTCCGGCATGCCTGTGACAGGTGATTCCGGAGTGTCCGACAAGGGGTTCTGGCACGTCTGAGAGGTGGTTCCGGCATACCCTGCAGGTGATTCTGGCTTGTCTGCCGAGTGGTGCTGGCGTAGCCATCAGGTGACTTTGGCGTGTCCAGCAGGTGGCTCCAGCGAGTAGAGCAGGTTGTTCCAGCGTACTCAGCAGGTGGTTCAGGCGGGTCTGGCAGGTGGTTCCGGTCTCTCTAGTAGGTGGTTCCGGCGTGTCCGGCACGTGCTTCTGGCACGTCTGAGAGCTGGTTCCGGCATGCCCGGCGGGTGATTCCATAGAGTCCGCCACGTGGTTCTGGCCTAGCTGACAGGTGATTTTGGCGTCCCCGGCAGGTGGTTACAGCGAGTTGAGCAGGAGGTTCCGGCATGCTCGGCAGTTGCATCCGGTGTCTCTGGCACGTGGTTCTGGCACGTCTGACATTTGGTTGCATCATGTCTGGCAGGTGATTCCGGAGTGTCCGGCAAGAGGTTCTGGTGTAGCCGGCAGGTGATTTTGGCATGTCCGGCAGGTGTTTCTGGCGAGCTGTTCAGGTGGTTCCGGTGTTCTTGGCAGGTGATTCTGGCGTGTCCGGCAGGTGGTTCCGGTCTGTCCGGTAATGGGTTCCGTCATGTGCCGCACGTGGTTCTGGCACGTCTGAGAGGTGGTTCCCGCATGCCCGGCAGGTGCTCCAGGAGAGTCCTACAAGTGGTTCTGGCCTAGCCCGCAGGTGATTTTGGCGTGTCCGGCAGGTGGTTCCGGCATGCTCGGCAGGTGGTTCAGGCATGTCTGGTAGGTGGTTCCGGTCTGTCCGCGAGGTGGTTCCGGCGTGTCAGGCACGTGGTTCCGGCATGTGTGACAGGTGGTTCTGGCATGTCCGGCAGGTGATTCTGGATTGTCCACCAAGTGGCTCTGGTGTAACCAGCAGGTGATTCCGGAGTGTACGGCAAGTGGTTCTGGCATAGCTGGCTGGTGATTTTGGGGTGTCCAGCAGGTGGCTCCAGCGAGTCGAGCAAGTTGTTCCGGTGTGCTCAGCAGGTGGTTCAGGCAGGTCCGGCAGGTGTTTCTGGTCTGTCCAGTACGTGGTGCCGGCATGTCCGGCACGTGCTTCCAGTATGTTTGAGAGGTGGTTCCTACCTTCCCGGCGGGAGATTCCGGAGCGTCCGCCATGTGATTCTGGCCTACCTGGCAGGGGATTTTGGCGTCTCTGGCTGGTGGTTCCGGCGAGTCGAACAGGAGGTTCCGGCGTGCTCGGCAGGTGCATCCGGTGTCTCTGGCACGTCATTCTGGCACGTTCGAGAGGTGGTTCCGGCATGCCTGTGACAGGTGATTCCGGAGTGTCCGACAAGGGGTTCTGGCACGTCTGAGAGGTGGTTCCGGCATACCCTGCAGGTGATTCTGGCTTGTCTGCCGAGTGGTGCTGGCGTAGCCATCAGGTGACTTTGGCGTGTCCAGCAGGTGGCTCCAGCGAGTAGAGCAGGTTGTTCCAGCGTACTCAGCAGGTGGTTCAGGCGGGTCTGGCAGGTGGTTCCGGTCTCTCTAGTAGGTGGTTCCGGCGTGTCCGGCACGTGCTTCTGGCACGTCTGAGAGCTGGTTCCGGCATGCCCGGCGGGTGATTCCATAGAGTCCGCCACGTGGTTCTGGCCTAGCTGACAGGTGATTTTGGCGTCCCCGGCAGGTGGTTACAGCGAGTTGAGCAGGAGGTTCCGGCATGCTCGGCAGTTGCATCCGGTGTCTCTGGCACGTGGTTCTGGCACGTCTGACATTTGGTTGCATCATGTCTGGCAGGTGATTCCGGAGTGTCCGGCAAGAGGTTCTGGTGTAGCCGGCAGGTGATTTTGGCATGTCCGGCAGGTGTTTCTGGCGAGCTGTTCAGGTGGTTCCGGTGTTCTTGGCAGGTGATTCTGGCGTGTCCGGCAGGTGGTTCCGGTCTGTCCGGTAATGGGTTCCGTCATGTGCCGCACGTGGTTCTGGCACGTCTGAGAGGTGGTTCCCGCATGCCCGGCAGGTGCTCCAGGAGAGTCCTACAAGTGGTTCTGGCCTAGCCCGCAGGTGATTTTGGCGTGTCCGGCAGGTGGTTCCGGCATGCTCGGCAGGTGGTTCAGGCATGTCTGGTAGGTGGTTCCGGTCTGTCCGCGAGGTGGTTCCGGCGTGTCAGGCACGTGGTTCCGGCATGTGTGACAGGTGGTTCTGGCATGTCCGGCAGGTGATTCTGGATTGTCCACCAAGTGGCTCTGGTGTAACCAGCAGGTGATTCCGGAGTGTACGGCAAGTGGTTCTGGCATAGCTGGCTGGTGATTTTGGGGTGTCCAGCAGGTGGCTCCAGCGAGTCGAGCAAGTTGTTCCGGTGTGCTCAGCAGGTGGTTCAGGCAGGTCCGGCAGGTGTTTCTGGTCTGTCCAGTACGTGGTGCCGGCATGTCCGGCACGTGCTTCCAGTATGTTTGAGAGGTGGTTCCTACCTTCCCGGCGGGAGATTCCGGAGCGTCCGCCATGTGATTCTGGCCTACCTGGCAGGGGATTTTGGCGTCTCTGGCTGGTGGTTCCGGCGAGTCGAACAGGAGGTTCCGGCGTGCTCGGCAGGTGCATCCGGTGTCTCTGGCACGTCATTCTGGCACGTTCGAGAGGTGGTTCCGGCATGCCTGTGACAGGTGATTCCGGAGTGTCCGACAAGGGGTTCTGGCACGTCTGAGAGGTGGTTCCGGCATACCCTGCAGGTGATTCTGGCTTGTCTGCCGAGTGGTGCTGGCGTAGCCATCAGGTGACTTTGGCGTGTCCAGCAGGTGGCTCCAGCGAGTAGAGCAGGTTGTTCCAGCGTACTCAGCAGGTGGTTCAGGCGGGTCTGGCAGGTGGTTCCGGTCTCTCTAGTAGGTGGTTCCGGCGTGTCCGGCACGTGCTTCTGGCACGTCTGAGAGCTGGTTCCGGCATGCCCGGCGGGTGATTCCATAGAGTCCGCCACGTGGTTCTGGCCTAGCTGACAGGTGATTTTGGCGTCCCCGGCAGGTGGTTACAGCGAGTTGAGCAGGAGGTTCCGGCATGCTCGGCAGTTGCATCCGGTGTCTCTGGCACGTGGTTCTGGCACGTCTGACATTTGGTTGCATCATGTCTGGCAGGTGATTCCGGAGTGTCCGGCAAGAGGTTCTGGTGTAGCCGGCAGGTGATTTTGGCATGTCCGGCAGGTGTTTCTGGCGAGCTGTTCAGGTGGTTCCGGTGTTCTTGGCAGGTGATTCTGGCGTGTCCGGCAGGTGGTTCCGGTCTGTCCGGTAATGGGTTCCGTCATGTGCCGCACGTGGTTCTGGCACGTCTGAGAGGTGGTTCCCGCATGCCCGGCAGGTGCTCCAGGAGAGTCCTACAAGTGGTTCTGGCCTAGCCCGCAGGTGATTTTGGCGTGTCCGGCAGGTGGTTCCGGCATGCTCGGCAGGTGGTTCAGGCATGTCTGGTAGGTGGTTCCGGTCTGTCCGCGAGGTGGTTCCGGCGTGTCAGGCACGTGGTTCCGGCATGTGTGACAGGTGGTTCTGGCATGTCCGGCAGGTGATTCTGGATTGTCCACCAAGTGGCTCTGGTGTAACCAGCAGGTGATTCCGGAGTGTACGGCAAGTGGTTCTGGCATAGCTGGCTGGTGATTTTGGGGTGTCCAGCAGGTGGCTCCAGCGAGTCGAGCAAGTTGTTCCGGTGTGCTCAGCAGGTGGTTCAGGCAGGTCCGGCAGGTGTTTCTGGTCTGTCCAGTACGTGGTGCCGGCATGTCCGGCACGTGCTTCCAGTATGTTTGAGAGGTGGTTCCTACCTTCCCGGCGGGAGATTCCGGAGCGTCCGCCATGTGATTCTGGCCTACCTGGCAGGGGATTTTGGCGTCTCTGGCTGGTGGTTCCGGCGAGTCGAACAGGAGGTTCCGGCGTGCTCGGCAGGTGCATCCGGTGTCTCTGGCACGTCATTCTGGCACGTTCGAGAGGTGGTTCCGGCATGCCTGTGACAGGTGATTCCGGAGTGTCCGACAAGGGGTTCTGGCACGTCTGAGAGGTGGTTCCGGCATACCCTGCAGGTGATTCTGGCTTGTCTGCCGAGTGGTGCTGGCGTAGCCATCAGGTGACTTTGGCGTGTCCAGCAGGTGGCTCCAGCGAGTAGAGCAGGTTGTTCCAGCGTACTCAGCAGGTGGTTCAGGCGGGTCTGGCAGGTGGTTCCGGTCTCTCTAGTAGGTGGTTCCGGCGTGTCCGGCACGTGCTTCTGGCACGTCTGAGAGCTGGTTCCGGCATGCCCGGCGGGTGATTCCATAGAGTCCGCCACGTGGTTCTGGCCTAGCTGACAGGTGATTTTGGCGTCCCCGGCAGGTGGTTACAGCGAGTTGAGCAGGAGGTTCCGGCATGCTCGGCAGTTGCATCCGGTGTCTCTGGCACGTGGTTCTGGCACGTCTGACATTTGGTTGCATCATGTCTGGCAGGTGATTCCGGAGTGTCCGGCAAGAGGTTCTGGTGTAGCCGGCAGGTGATTTTGGCATGTCCGGCAGGTGTTTCTGGCGAGCTGTTCAGGTGGTTCCGGTGTTCTTGGCAGGTGATTCTGGCGTGTCCGGCAGGTGGTTCCGGTCTGTCCGGTAATGGGTTCCGTCATGTGCCGCACGTGGTTCTGGCACGTCTGAGAGGTGGTTCCCGCATGCCCGGCAGGTGCTCCAGGAGAGTCCTACAAGTGGTTCTGGCCTAGCCCGCAGGTGATTTTGGCGTGTCCGGCAGGTGGTTCCGGCATGCTCGGCAGGTGGTTCAGGCATGTCTGGTAGGTGGTTCCGGTCTGTCCGCGAGGTGGTTCCGGCGTGTCAGGCACGTGGTTCCGGCATGTGTGACAGGTGGTTCTGGCATGTCCGGCAGGTGATTCTGGATTGTCCACCAAGTGGCTCTGGTGTAACCAGCAGGTGATTCCGGAGTGTACGGCAAGTGGTTCTGGCATAGCTGGCTGGTGATTTTGGGGTGTCCAGCAGGTGGCTCCAGCGAGTCGAGCAAGTTGTTCCGGTGTGCTCAGCAGGTGGTTCAGGCAGGTCCGGCAGGTGTTTCTGGTCTGTCCAGTACGTGGTGCCGGCATGTCCGGCACGTGCTTCCAGTATGTTTGAGAGGTGGTTCCTACCTTCCCGGCGGGAGATTCCGGAGCGTCCGCCATGTGATTCTGGCCTACCTGGCAGGGGATTTTGGCGTCTCTGGCTGGTGGTTCCGGCGAGTCGAACAGGAGGTTCCGGCGTGCTCGGCAGGTGCATCCGGTGTCTCTGGCACGTCATTCTGGCACGTTCGAGAGGTGGTTCCGGCATGCCTGTGACAGGTGATTCCGGAGTGTCCGACAAGGGGTTCTGGCACGTCTGAGAGGTGGTTCCGGCATACCCTGCAGGTGATTCTGGCTTGTCTGCCGAGTGGTGCTGGCGTAGCCATCAGGTGACTTTGGCGTGTCCAGCAGGTGGCTCCAGCGAGTAGAGCAGGTTGTTCCAGCGTACTCAGCAGGTGGTTCAGGCGGGTCTGGCAGGTGGTTCCGGTCTCTCTAGTAGGTGGTTCCGGCGTGTCCGGCACGTGCTTCTGGCACGTCTGAGAGCTGGTTCCGGCATGCCCGGCGGGTGATTCCATAGAGTCCGCCACGTGGTTCTGGCCTAGCTGACAGGTGATTTTGGCGTCCCCGGCAGGTGGTTACAGCGAGTTGAGCAGGAGGTTCCGGCATGCTCGGCAGTTGCATCCGGTGTCTCTGGCACGTGGTTCTGGCACGTCTGACATTTGGTTGCATCATGTCTGGCAGGTGATTCCGGAGTGTCCGGCAAGAGGTTCTGGTGTAGCCGGCAGGTGATTTTGGCATGTCCGGCAGGTGTTTCTGGCGAGCTGTTCAGGTGGTTCCGGTGTTCTTGGCAGGTGATTCTGGCGTGTCCGGCAGGTGGTTCCGGTCTGTCCGGTAATGGGTTCCGTCATGTGCCGCACGTGGTTCTGGCACGTCTGAGAGGTGGTTCCCGCATGCCCGGCAGGTGCTCCAGGAGAGTCCTACAAGTGGTTCTGGCCTAGCCCGCAGGTGATTTTGGCGTGTCCGGCAGGTGGTTCCGGCATGCTCGGCAGGTGGTTCAGGCATGTCTGGTAGGTGGTTCCGGTCTGTCCGCGAGGTGGTTCCGGCGTGTCAGGCACGTGGTTCCGGCATGTGTGACAGGTGGTTCTGGCATGTCCGGCAGGTGATTCTGGATTGTCCACCAAGTGGCTCTGGTGTAACCAGCAGGTGATTCCGGAGTGTACGGCAAGTGGTTCTGGCATAGCTGGCTGGTGATTTTGGGGTGTCCAGCAGGTGGCTCCAGCGAGTCGAGCAAGTTGTTCCGGTGTGCTCAGCAGGTGGTTCAGGCAGGTCCGGCAGGTGTTTCTGGTCTGTCCAGTACGTGGTGCCGGCATGTCCGGCACGTGCTTCCAGTATGTTTGAGAGGTGGTTCCTACCTTCCCGGCGGGAGATTCCGGAGCGTCCGCCATGTGATTCTGGCCTACCTGGCAGGGGATTTTGGCGTCTCTGGCTGGTGGTTCCGGCGAGTCGAAGAGGAGGTTCCGGCGTGCTCGGCAGGTGCATCCGGTGTCTCTGGCACGTCATTCTGGCACGTTCGAGAGGTGGTTCCGGCATGCCTGTGACAGGTGATTCCGGAGTGTCCGACAAGGGGTTCTGGCACGTCTGAGAGGTGGTTCCGGCATACCCTGCAGGTGATTCTGGCTTGTCTGCCGAGTGGTGCTGGCGTAGCCATCAGGTGACTTTGGCGTGTCCAGCAGGTGGCTCCAGCGAGTAGAGCAGGTTGTTCCAGCGTACTCAGCAGGTGGTTCAGGCGGGTCTGGCAGGTGGTTCCGGTCTCTCTAGTAGGTGGTTCCGGCGTGTCCGGCACGTGCTTCTGGCACGTCTGAGAGCTGGTTCCGGCATGCCCGGCGGGTGATTCCATAGAGTCCGCCACGTGGTTCTGGCCTAGCTGACAGGTGATTTTGGCGTCCCCGGCAGGTGGTTACAGCGAGTTGAGCAGGAGGTTCCGGCATGCTCGGCAGTTGCATCCGGTGTCTCTGGCACGTGGTTCTGGCACGTCTGACATTTGGTTGCATCATGTCTGGCAGGTGATTCCGGAGTGTCCGGCAAGAGGTTCTGGTGTAGCCGGCAGGTGATTTTGGCATGTCCGGCAGGTGTTTCTGGCGAGCTGTTCAGGTGGTTCCGGTGTTCTTGGCAGGTGATTCTGGCGTGTCCGGCAGGTGGTTCCGGTCTGTCCGGTAATGGGTTCCGTCATGTGCCGCACGTGGTTCTGGCACGTCTGAGAGGTGGTTCCCGCATGCCCGGCAGGTGCTCCAGGAGAGTCCTACAAGTGGTTCTGGCCTAGCCCGCAGGTGATTTTGGCGTGTCCGGCAGGTGGTTCCGGCATGCTCGGCAGGTGGTTCAGGCATGTCTGGTAGGTGGTTCCGGTCTGTCCGCGAGGTGGTTCCGGCGTGTCAGGCACGTGGTTCCGGCATGTGTGACAGGTGGTTCTGGCATGTCCGGCAGGTGATTCTGGATTGTCCACCAAGTGGCTCTGGTGTAACCAGCAGGTGATTCCGGAGTGTACGGCAAGTGGTTCTGGCATAGCTGGCTGGTGATTTTGGGGTGTCCAGCAGGTGGCTCCAGCGAGTCGAGCAAGTTGTTCCGGTGTGCTCAGCAGGTGGTTCAGGCAGGTCCGGCAGGTGTTTCTGGTCTGTCCAGTACGTGGTGCCGGCATGTCCGGCACGTGCTTCCAGTATGTTTGAGAGGTGGTTCCTACCTTCCCGGCGGGAGATTCCGGAGCGTCCGCCATGTGATTCTGGCCTACCTGGCAGGGGATTTTGGCGTCTCTGGCTGGTGGTTCCGGCGAGTCGAACAGGAGGTTCCGGCGTGCTCGGCAGGTGCATCCGGTGTCTCTGGCACGTCATTCTGGCACGTTCGAGAGGTGGTTCCGGCATGCCTGTGACAGGTGATTCCGGAGTGTCCGACAAGGGGTTCTGGCACGTCTGAGAGGTGGTTCCGGCATACCCTGCAGGTGATTCTGGCTTGTCTGCCGAGTGGTGCTGGCGTAGCCATCAGGTGACTTTGGCGTGTCCAGCAGGTGGCTCCAGCGAGTAGAGCAGGTTGTTCCAGCGTACTCAGCAGGTGGTTCAGGCGGGTCTGGCAGGTGGTTCCGGTCTCTCTAGTAGGTGGTTCCGGCGTGTCCGGCACGTGCTTCTGGCACGTCTGAGAGCTGGTTCCGGCATGCCCGGCGGGTGATTCCATAGAGTCCGCCACGTGGTTCTGGCCTAGCTGACAGGTGATTTTGGCGTCCCCGGCAGGTGGTTACAGCGAGTTGAGCAGGAGGTTCCGGCATGCTCGGCAGTTGCATCCGGTGTCTCTGGCACGTGGTTCTGGCACGTCTGACATTTGGTTGCATCATGTCTGGCAGGTGATTCCGGAGTGTCCGGCAAGAGGTTCTGGTGTAGCCGGCAGGTGATTTTGGCATGTCCGGCAGGTGTTTCTGGCGAGCTGTTCAGGTGGTTCCGGTGTTCTTGGCAGGTGATTCTGGCGTGTCCGGCAGGTGGTTCCGGTCTGTCCGGTAATGGGTTCCGTCATGTGCCGCACGTGGTTCTGGCACGTCTGAGAGGTGGTTCCCGCATGCCCGGCAGGTGCTCCAGGAGAGTCCTACAAGTGGTTCTGGCCTAGCCCGCAGGTGATTTTGGCGTGTCCGGCAGGTGGTTCCGGCATGCTCGGCAGGTGGTTCAGGCATGTCTGGTAGGTGGTTCCGGTCTGTCCGCGAGGTGGTTCCGGCGTGTCAGGCACGTGGTTCCGGCATGTGTGACAGGTGGTTCTGGCATGTCCGGCAGGTGATTCTGGATTGTCCACCAAGTGGCTCTGGTGTAACCAGCAGGTGATTCCGGAGTGTACGGCAAGTGGTTCTGGCATAGCTGGCTGGTGATTTTGGGGTGTCCAGCAGGTGGCTCCAGCGAGTCGAGCAAGTTGTTCCGGTGTGCTCAGCAGGTGGTTCAGGCAGGTCCGGCAGGTGTTTCTGGTCTGTCCAGTACGTGGTGCCGGCATGTCCGGCACGTGCTTCCAGTATGTTTGAGAGGTGGTTCCTACCTTCCCGGCGGGAGATTCCGGAGCGTCCGCCATGTGATTCTGGCCTACCTGGCAGGGGATTTTGGCGTCTCTGGCTGGTGGTTCCGGCGAGTCGAACAGGAGGTTCCGGCGTGCTCGGCAGGTGCATCCGGTGTCTCTGGCACGTCATTCTGGCACGTTCGAGAGGTGGTTCCGGCATGCCTGTGACAGGTGATTCCGGAGTGTCCGACAAGGGGTTCTGGCACGTCTGAGAGGTGGTTCCGGCATACCCTGCAGGTGATTCTGGCTTGTCTGCCGAGTGGTGCTGGCGTAGCCATCAGGTGACTTTGGCGTGTCCAGCAGGTGGCTCCAGCGAGTAGAGCAGGTTGTTCCAGCGTACTCAGCAGGTGGTTCAGGCGGGTCTGGCAGGTGGTTCCGGTCTCTCTAGTAGGTGGTTCCGGCGTGTCCGGCACGTGCTTCTGGCACGTCTGAGAGCTGGTTCCGGCATGCCCGGCGGGTGATTCCATAGAGTCCGCCACGTGGTTCTGGCCTAGCTGACAGGTGATTTTGGCGTCCCCGGCAGGTGGTTACAGCGAGTTGAGCAGGAGGTTCCGGCATGCTCGGCAGTTGCATCCGGTGTCTCTGGCACGTGGTTCTGGCACGTCTGACATTTGGTTGCATCATGTCTGGCAGGTGATTCCGGAGTGTCCGGCAAGAGGTTCTGGTGTAGCCGGCAGGTGATTTTGGCATGTCCGGCAGGTGTTTCTGGCGAGCTGTTCAGGTGGTTCCGGTGTTCTTGGCAGGTGATTCTGGCGTGTCCGGCAGGTGGTTCCGGTCTGTCCGGTAATGGGTTCCGTCATGTGCCGCACGTGGTTCTGGCACGTCTGAGAGGTGGTTCCCGCATGCCCGGCAGGTGCTCCAGGAGAGTCCTACAAGTGGTTCTGGCCTAGCCCGCAGGTGATTTTGGCGTGTCCGGCAGGTGGTTCCGGCATGCTCGGCAGGTGGTTCAGGCATGTCTGGTAGGTGGTTCCGGTCTGTCCGCGAGGTGGTTCCGGCGTGTCAGGCACGTGGTTCCGGCATGTGTGACAGGTGGTTCTGGCATGTCCGGCAGGTGATTCTGGATTGTCCACCAAGTGGCTCTGGTGTAACCAGCAGGTGATTCCGGAGTGTACGGCAAGTGGTTCTGGCATAGCTGGCTGGTGATTTTGGGGTGTCCAGCAGGTGGCTCCAGCGAGTCGAGCAAGTTGTTCCGGTGTGCTCAGCAGGTGGTTCAGGCAGGTCCGGCAGGTGTTTCTGGTCTGTCCAGTACGTGGTGCCGGCATGTCCGGCACGTGCTTCCAGTATGTTTGAGAGGTGGTTCCTACCTTCCCGGCGGGAGATTCCGGAGCGTCCGCCATGTGATTCTGGCCTACCTGGCAGGGGATTTTGGCGTCTCTGGCTGGTGGTTCCGGCGAGTCGAAGAGGAGGTTCCGGCGTGCTCGGCAGGTGCATCCGGTGTCTCTGGCACGTCATTCTGGCACGTTCGAGAGGTGGTTCCGGCATGCCTGTGACAGGTGATTCCGGAGTGTCCGACAAGGGGTTCTGGCACGTCTGAGAGGTGGTTCCGGCATACCCTGCAGGTGATTCTGGCTTGTCTGCCGAGTGGTGCTGGCGTAGCCATCAGGTGACTTTGGCGTGTCCAGCAGGTGGCTCCAGCGAGTAGAGCAGGTTGTTCCAGCGTACTCAGCAGGTGGTTCAGGCGGGTCTGGCAGGTGGTTCCGGTCTCTCTAGTAGGTGGTTCCGGCGTGTCCGGCACGTGCTTCTGGCACGTCTGAGAGCTGGTTCCGGCATGCCCGGCGGGTGATTCCATAGAGTCCGCCACGTGGTTCTGGCCTAGCTGACAGGTGATTTTGGCGTCCCCGGCAGGTGGTTACAGCGAGTTGAGCAGGAGGTTCCGGCATGCTCGGCAGTTGCATCCGGTGTCTCTGGCACGTGGTTCTGGCACGTCTGACATTTGGTTGCATCATGTCTGGCAGGTGATTCCGGAGTGTCCGGCAAGAGGTTCTGGTGTAGCCGGCAGGTGATTTTGGCATGTCCGGCAGGTGTTTCTGGCGAGCTGTTCAGGTGGTTCCGGTGTTCTTGGCAGGTGATTCTGGCGTGTCCGGCAGGTGGTTCCGGTCTGTCCGGTAATGGGTTCCGTCATGTGCCGCACGTGGTTCTGGCACGTCTGAGAGGTGGTTCCCGCATGCCCGGCAGGTGCTCCAGGAGAGTCCTACAAGTGGTTCTGGCCTAGCCCGCAGGTGATTTTGGCGTGTCCGGCAGGTGGTTCCGGCATGCTCGGCAGGTGGTTCAGGCATGTCTGGTAGGTGGTTCCGGTCTGTCCGCGAGGTGGTTCCGGCGTGTCAGGCACGTGGTTCCGGCATGTGTGACAGGTGGTTCTGGCATGTCCGGCAGGTGATTCTGGATTGTCCACCAAGTGGCTCTGGTGTAACCAGCAGGTGATTCCGGAGTGTACGGCAAGTGGTTCTGGCATAGCTGGCTGGTGATTTTGGGGTGTCCAGCAGGTGGCTCCAGCGAGTCGAGCAAGTTGTTCCGGTGTGCTCAGCAGGTGGTTCAGGCAGGTCCGGCAGGTGTTTCTGGTCTGTCCAGTACGTGGTGCCGGCATGTCCGGCACGTGCTTCCAGTATGTTTGAGAGGTGGTTCCTACCTTCCCGGCGGGAGATTCCGGAGCGTCCGCCATGTGATTCTGGCCTACCTGGCAGGGGATTTTGGCGTCTCTGGCTGGTGGTTCCGGCGAGTCGAACAGGAGGTTCCGGCGTGCTCGGCAGGTGCATCCGGTGTCTCTGGCACGTCATTCTGGCACGTTCGAGAGGTGGTTCCGGCATGCCTGTGACAGGTGATTCCGGAGTGTCCGACAAGGGGTTCTGGCACGTCTGAGAGGTGGTTCCGGCATACCCTGCAGGTGATTCTGGCTTGTCTGCCGAGTGGTGCTGGCGTAGCCATCAGGTGACTTTGGCGTGTCCAGCAGGTGGCTCCAGCGAGTAGAGCAGGTTGTTCCAGCGTACTCAGCAGGTGGTTCAGGCGGGTCTGGCAGGTGGTTCCGGTCTCTCTAGTAGGTGGTTCCGGCGTGTCCGGCACGTGCTTCTGGCACGTCTGAGAGCTGGTTCCGGCATGCCCGGCGGGTGATTCCATAGAGTCCGCCACGTGGTTCTGGCCTAGCTGACAGGTGATTTTGGCGTCCCCGGCAGGTGGTTACAGCGAGTTGAGCAGGAGGTTCCGGCATGCTCGGCAGTTGCATCCGGTGTCTCTGGCACGTGGTTCTGGCACGTCTGACATTTGGTTGCATCATGTCTGGCAGGTGATTCCGGAGTGTCCGGCAAGAGGTTCTGGTGTAGCCGGCAGGTGATTTTGGCATGTCCGGCAGGTGTTTCTGGCGAGCTGTTCAGGTGGTTCCGGTGTTCTTGGCAGGTGATTCTGGCGTGTCCGGCAGGTGGTTCCGGTCTGTCCGGTAATGGGTTCCGTCATGTGCCGCACGTGGTTCTGGCACGTCTGAGAGGTGGTTCCCGCATGCCCGGCAGGTGCTCCAGGAGAGTCCTACAAGTGGTTCTGGCCTAGCCCGCAGGTGATTTTGGCGTGTCCGGCAGGTGGTTCCGGCATGCTCGGCAGGTGGTTCAGGCATGTCTGGTAGGTGGTTCCGGTCTGTCCGCGAGGTGGTTCCGGCGTGTCAGGCACGTGGTTCCGGCATGTGTGACAGGTGGTTCTGGCATGTCCGGCAGGTGATTCTGGATTGTCCACCAAGTGGCTCTGGTGTAACCAGCAGGTGATTCCGGAGTGTACGGCAAGTGGTTCTGGCATAGCTGGCTGGTGATTTTGGGGTGTCCAGCAGGTGGCTCCAGCGAGTCGAGCAAGTTGTTCCGGTGTGCTCAGCAGGTGGTTCAGGCAGGTCCGGCAGGTGTTTCTGGTCTGTCCAGTACGTGGTGCCGGCATGTCCGGCACGTGCTTCCAGTATGTTTGAGAGGTGGTTCCTACCTTCCCGGCGGGAGATTCCGGAGCGTCCGCCATGTGATTCTGGCCTACCTGGCAGGGGATTTTGGCGTCTCTGGCTGGTGGTTCCGGCGAGTCGAAGAGGAGGTTCCGGCGTGCTCGGCAGGTGCATCCGGTGTCTCTGGCACGTCATTCTGGCACGTTCGAGAGGTGGTTCCGGCATGCCTGTGACAGGTGATTCCGGAGTGTCCGACAAGGGGTTCTGGCACGTCTGAGAGGTGGTTCCGGCATACCCTGCAGGTGATTCTGGCTTGTCTGCCGAGTGGTGCTGGCGTAGCCATCAGGTGACTTTGGCGTGTCCAGCAGGTGGCTCCAGCGAGTAGAGCAGGTTGTTCCAGCGTACTCAGCAGGTGGTTCAGGCGGGTCTGGCAGGTGGTTCCGGTCTCTCTAGTAGGTGGTTCCGGCGTGTCCGGCACGTGCTTCTGGCACGTCTGAGAGCTGGTTCCGGCATGCCCGGCGGGTGATTCCATAGAGTCCGCCACGTGGTTCTGGCCTAGCTGACAGGTGATTTTGGCGTCCCCGGCAGGTGGTTACAGCGAGTTGAGCAGGAGGTTCCGGCATGCTCGGCAGTTGCATCCGGTGTCTCTGGCACGTGGTTCTGGCACGTCTGACATTTGGTTGCATCATGTCTGGCAGGTGATTCCGGAGTGTCCGGCAAGAGGTTCTGGTGTAGCCGGCAGGTGATTTTGGCATGTCCGGCAGGTGTTTCTGGCGAGCTGTTCAGGTGGTTCCGGTGTTCTTGGCAGGTGATTCTGGCGTGTCCGGCAGGTGGTTCCGGTCTGTCCGGTAATGGGTTCCGTCATGTGCCGCACGTGGTTCTGGCACGTCTGAGAGGTGGTTCCCGCATGCCCGGCAGGTGCTCCAGGAGAGTCCTACAAGTGGTTCTGGCCTAGCCCGCAGGTGATTTTGGCGTGTCCGGCAGGTGGTTCCGGCATGCTCGGCAGGTGGTTCAGGCATGTCTGGTAGGTGGTTCCGGTCTGTCCGCGAGGTGGTTCCGGCGTGTCAGGCACGTGGTTCCGGCATGTGTGACAGGTGGTTCTGGCATGTCCGGCAGGTGATTCTGGATTGTCCACCAAGTGGCTCTGGTGTAACCAGCAGGTGATTCCGGAGTGTACGGCAAGTGGTTCTGGCATAGCTGGCTGGTGATTTTGGGGTGTCCAGCAGGTGGCTCCAGCGAGTCGAGCAAGTTGTTCCGGTGTGCTCAGCAGGTGGTTCAGGCAGGTCCGGCAGGTGTTTCTGGTCTGTCCAGTACGTGGTGCCGGCATGTCCGGCACGTGCTTCCAGTATGTTTGAGAGGTGGTTCCTACCTTCCCGGCGGGAGATTCCGGAGCGTCCGCCATGTGATTCTGGCCTACCTGGCAGGGGATTTTGGCGTCTCTGGCTGGTGGTTCCGGCGAGTCGAACAGGAGGTTCCGGCGTGCTCGGCAGGTGCATCCGGTGTCTCTGGCACGTCATTCTGGCACGTTCGAGAGGTGGTTCCGGCATGCCTGTGACAGGTGATTCCGGAGTGTCCGACAAGGGGTTCTGGCACGTCTGAGAGGTGGTTCCGGCATACCCTGCAGGTGATTCTGGCTTGTCTGCCGAGTGGTGCTGGCGTAGCCATCAGGTGACTTTGGCGTGTCCAGCAGGTGGCTCCAGCGAGTAGAGCAGGTTGTTCCAGCGTACTCAGCAGGTGGTTCAGGCGGGTCTGGCAGGTGGTTCCGGTCTCTCTAGTAGGTGGTTCCGGCGTGTCCGGCACGTGCTTCTGGCACGTCTGAGAGCTGGTTCCGGCATGCCCGGCGGGTGATTCCATAGAGTCCGCCACGTGGTTCTGGCCTAGCTGACAGGTGATTTTGGCGTCCCCGGCAGGTGGTTACAGCGAGTTGAGCAGGAGGTTCCGGCATGCTCGGCAGTTGCATCCGGTGTCTCTGGCACGTGGTTCTGGCACGTCTGACATTTGGTTGCATCATGTCTGGCAGGTGATTCCGGAGTGTCCGGCAAGAGGTTCTGGTGTAGCCG
Source organism: Equus asinus (assembly GCF_041296235.1). Classification (NCBI taxonomy): domain Eukaryota; kingdom Metazoa; phylum Chordata; class Mammalia; order Perissodactyla; family Equidae; genus Equus; species Equus asinus. The sequence goes on from NW_027225182.1 coordinate 37,667, forward strand.
GCAGGTGATTTTGGCATGTCCGGCAGGTGTTTCTGGCGAGCTGTTCAGGTGGTTCCGGTGTTCTTGGCAGGTGATTCTGGCGTGTCCGGCAGGTGGTTCCGGTCTGTCCGGTAATGGGTTCCGTCATGTGCCGCACGTGGTTCTGGCACGTCTGAGAGGTGGTTCCCGCATGCCCGGCAGGTGCTCCAGGAGAGTCCTACAAGTGGTTCTGGCCTAGCCCGCAGGTGATTTTGGCGTGTCCGGCAGGTGGTTCCGGCATGCTCGGCAGGTGGTTCAGGCATGTCTGGTAGGTGGTTCCGGTCTGTCCGCGAGGTGGTTCCGGCGTGTCAGGCACGTGGTTCCGGCATGTGTGACAGGTGGTTCTGGCATGTCCGGCAGGTGATTCTGGATTGTCCACCAAGTGGCTCTGGTGTAACCAGCAGGTGATTCCGGAGTGTACGGCAAGTGGTTCTGGCATAGCTGGCTGGTGATTTTGGGGTGTCCAGCAGGTGGCTCCAGCGAGTCGAGCAAGTTGTTCCGGTGTGCTCAGCAGGTGGTTCAGGCAGGTCCGGCAGGTGTTTCTGGTCTGTCCAGTACGTGGTGCCGGCATGTCCGGCACGTGCTTCCAGTATGTTTGAGAGGTGGTTCCTACCTTCCCGGCGGGAGATTCCGGAGCGTCCGCCATGTGATTCTGGCCTACCTGGCAGGGGATTTTGGCGTCTCTGGCTGGTGGTTCCGGCGAGTCGAACAGGAGGTTCCGGCGTGCTCGGCAGGTGCATCCGGTGTCTCTGGCACGTCATTCTGGCACGTTCGAGAGGTGGTTCCGGCATGCCTGTGACAGGTGATTCCGGAGTGTCCGACAAGGGGTTCTGGCACGTCTGAGAGGTGGTTCCGGCATACCCTGCAGGTGATTCTGGCTTGTCTGCCGAGTGGTGCTGGCGTAGCCATCAGGTGACTTTGGCGTGTCCAGCAGGTGGCTCCAGCGAGTAGAGCAGGTTGTTCCAGCGTACTCAGCAGGTGGTTCAGGCGGGTCTGGCAGGTGGTTCCGGTCTCTCTAGTAGGTGGTTCCGGCGTGTCCGGCACGTGCTTCTGGCACGTCTGAGAGCTGGTTCCGGCATGCCCGGCGGGTGATTCCATAGAGTCCGCCACGTGGTTCTGGCCTAGCTGACAGGTGATTTTGGCGTCCCCGGCAGGTGGTTACAGCGAGTTGAGCAGGAGGTTCCGGCATGCTCGGCAGTTGCATCCGGTGTCTCTGGCACGTGGTTCTGGCACGTCTGACATTTGGTTGCATCATGTCTGGCAGGTGATTCCGGAGTGTCCGGCAAGAGGTTCTGGTGTAGCCGGCAGGTGATTTTGGCATGTCCGGCAGGTGTTTCTGGCGAGCTGTTCAGGTGGTTCCGGTGTTCTTGGCAGGTGATTCTGGCGTGTCCGGCAGGTGGTTCCGGTCTGTCCGGTAATGGGTTCCGTCATGTGCCGCACGTGGTTCTGGCACGTCTGAGAGGTGGTTCCCGCATGCCCGGCAGGTGCTCCAGGAGAGTCCTACAAGTGGTTCTGGCCTAGCCCGCAGGTGATTTTGGCGTGTCCGGCAGGTGGTTCCGGCATGCTCGGCAGGTGGTTCAGGCATGTCTGGTAGGTGGTTCCGGTCTGTCCGCGAGGTGGTTCCGGCGTGTCAGGCACGTGGTTCCGGCATGTGTGACAGGTGGTTCTGGCATGTCCGGCAGGTGATTCTGGATTGTCCACCAAGTGGCTCTGGTGTAACCAGCAGGTGATTCCGGAGTGTACGGCAAGTGGTTCTGGCATAGCTGGCTGGTGATTTTGGGGTGTCCAGCAGGTGGCTCCAGCGAGTCGAGCAAGTTGTTCCGGTGTGCTCAGCAGGTGGTTCAGGCAGGTCCGGCAGGTGTTTCTGGTCTGTCCAGTACGTGGTGCCGGCATGTCCGGCACGTGCTTCCAGTATGTTTGAGAGGTGGCTCCTACCTTCCCGGCGGGAGATTCCGGAGCGTCCGCCATGTGATTCTGGCCTACCTGGCAGGGGATTTTGGCGTCTCTGGCTGGTGGTTCCGGCGAGTCGAACAGGAGGTTCCGGCGTGCTCGGCAGGTGCATCCGGTGTCTCTGGCACGTCATTCTGGCACGTTCGAGAGGTGGTTCCGGCATGCCTGTGACAGGTGATTCCGGAGTGTCCGACAAGGGGTTCTGGCACGTCTGAGAGGTGGTTCCGGCATACCCTGCAGGTGATTCTGGCTTGTCTGCCGAGTGGTGCTGGCGTAGCCATCAGGTGACTTTGGCGTGTCCAGCAGGTGGCTCCAGCGAGTAGAGCAGGTTGTTCCAGCGTACTCAGCAGGTGGTTCAGGCGGGTCTGGCAGGTGGTTCCGGTCTCTCTAGTAGGTGGTTCCGGCGTGTCCGGCACGTGCTTCTGGCACGTCTGAGAGCTGGTTCCGGCATGCCCGGCGGGTGATTCCATAGAGTCCGCCACGTGGTTCTGGCCTAGCTGACAGGTGATTTTGGCGTCCCCGGCAGGTGGTTACAGCGAGTTGAGCAGGAGGTTCCGGCATGCTCGGCAGTTGCATCCGGTGTCTCTGGCACGTGGTTCTGGCACGTCTGACATTTGGTTGCATCATGTCTGGCAGGTGATTCCGGAGTGTCCGGCAAGAGGTTCTGGTGTAGCCGGCAGGTGATTTTGGCATGTCCGGCAGGTGTTTCTGGCGAGCTGTTCAGGTGGTTCCGGTGTTCTTGGCAGGTGATTCTGGCGTGTCCGGCAGGTGGTTCCGGTCTGTCCGGTAATGGGTTCCGTCATGTGCCGCACGTGGTTCTGGCACGTCTGAGAGGTGGTTCCCGCATGCCCGGCAGGTGCTCCAGGAGAGTCCTACAAGTGGTTCTGGCCTAGCCCGCAGGTGATTTTGGCGTGTCCGGCAGGTGGTTCCGGCATGCTCGGCAGGTGGTTCAGGCATGTCTGGTAGGTGGTTCCGGTCTGTCCGCGAGGTGGTTCCGGCGTGTCAGGCACGTGGTTCCGGCATGTGTGACAGGTGGTTCTGGCATGTCCGGCAGGTGATTCTGGATTGTCCACCAAGTGGCTCTGGTGTAACCAGCAGGTGATTCCGGAGTGTACGGCAAGTGGTTCTGGCATAGCTGGCTGGTGATTTTGGGGTGTCCAGCAGGTGGCTCCAGCGAGTCGAGCAAGTTGTTCCGGTGTGCTCAGCAGGTGGTTCAGGCAGGTCCGGCAGGTGTTTCTGGTCTGTCCAGTACGTGGTGCCGGCATGTCCGGCACGTGCTTCCAGTATGTTTGAGAGGTGGCTCCTACCTTCCCGGCGGGAGATTCCGGAGCGTCCGCCATGTGATTCTGGCCTACCTGGCAGGGGATTTTGGCGTCTCTGGCTGGTGGTTCCGGCGAGTCGAACAGGAGGTTCCGGCGTGCTCGGCAGGTGCATCCGGTGTCTCTGGCACGTCATTCTGGCACGTTCGAGAGGTGGTTCCGGCATGCCTGTGACAGGTGATTCCGGAGTGTCCGACAAGGGGTTCTGGCACGTCTGAGAGGTGGTTCCGGCATACCCTGCAGGTGATTCTGGCTTGTCTGCCGAGTGGTGCTGGCGTAGCCATCAGGTGACTTTGGCGTGTCCAGCAGGTGGCTCCAGCGAGTAGAGCAGGTTGTTCCAGCGTACTCAGCAGGTGGTTCAGGCGGGTCTGGCAGGTGGTTCCGGTCTCTCTAGTAGGTGGTTCCGGCGTGTCCGGCACGTGCTTCTGGCACGTCTGAGAGCTGGTTCCGGCATGCCCGGCGGGTGATTCCATAGAGTCCGCCACGTGGTTCTGGCCTAGCTGACAGGTGATTTTGGCGTCCCCGGCAGGTGGTTACAGCGAGTTGAGCAGGAGGTTCCGGCATGCTCGGCAGTTGCATCCGGTGTCTCTGGCACGTGGTTCTGGCACGTCTGACATTTGGTTGCATCATGTCTGGCAGGTGATTCCGGAGTGTCCGGCAAGAGGTTCTGGTGTAGCCGGCAGGTGATTTTGGCATGTCCGGCAGGTGTTTCTGGCGAGCTGTTCAGGTGGTTCCGGTGTTCTTGGCAGGTGATTCTGGCGTGTCCGGCAGGTGGTTCCGGTCTGTCCGGTAATGGGTTCCGTCATGTGCCGCACGTGGTTCTGGCACGTCTGAGAGGTGGTTCCCGCATGCCCGGCAGGTGCTCCAGGAGAGTCCTACAAGTGGTTCTGGCCTAGCCCGCAGGTGATTTTGGCGTGTCCGGCAGGTGGTTCCGGCATGCTCGGCAGGTGGTTCAGGCATGTCTGGTAGGTGGTTCCGGTCTGTCCGCGAGGTGGTTCCGGCGTGTCAGGCACGTGGTTCCGGCATGTGTGACAGGTGGTTCTGGCATGTCCGGCAGGTGATTCTGGATTGTCCACCAAGTGGCTCTGGTGTAACCAGCAGGTGATTCCGGAGTGTACGGCAAGTGGTTCTGGCATAGCTGGCTGGTGATTTTGGGGTGTCCAGCAGGTGGCTCCAGCGAGTCGAGCAAGTTGTTCCGGTGTGCTCAGCAGGTGGTTCAGGCAGGTCCGGCAGGTGTTTCTGGTCTGTCCAGTACGTGGTGCCGGCATGTCCGGCACGTGCTTCCAGTATGTTTGAGAGGTGGTTCCTACCTTCCCGGCGGGAGATTCCGGAGCGTCCGCCATGTGATTCTGGCCTACCTGGCAGGGGATTTTGGCGTCTCTGGCTGGTGGTTCCGGCGAGTCGAACAGGAGGTTCCGGCGTGCTCGGCAGGTGCATCCGGTGTCTCTGGCACGTCATTCTGGCACGTTCGAGAGGTGGTTCCGGCATGCCTGTGACAGGTGATTCCGGAGTGTCCGACAAGGGGTTCTGGCACGTCTGAGAGGTGGTTCCGGCATACCCTGCAGGTGATTCTGGCTTGTCTGCCGAGTGGTGCTGGCGTAGCCATCAGGTGACTTTGGCGTGTCCAGCAGGTGGCTCCAGCGAGTAGAGCAGGTTGTTCCAGCGTACTCAGCAGGTGGTTCAGGCGGGTCTGGCAGGTGGTTCCGGTCTCTCTAGTAGGTGGTTCCGGCGTGTCCGGCACGTGCTTCTGGCACGTCTGAGAGCTGGTTCCGGCATGCCCGGCGGGTGATTCCATAGAGTCCGCCACGTGGTTCTGGCCTAGCTGACAGGTGATTTTGGCGTCCCCGGCAGGTGGTTACAGCGAGTTGAGCAGGAGGTTCCGGCATGCTCGGCAGTTGCATCCGGTGTCTCTGGCACGTGGTTCTGGCACGTCTGACATTTGGTTGCATCATGTCTGGCAGGTGATTCCGGAGTGTCCGGCAAGAGGTTCTGGTGTAGCCGGCAGGTGATTTTGGCATGTCCGGCAGGTGTTTCTGGCGAGCTGTTCAGGTGGTTCCGGTGTTCTTGGCAGGTGATTCTGGCGTGTCCGGCAGGTGGTTCCGGTCTGTCCGGTAATGGGTTCCGTCATGTGCCGCACGTGGTTCTGGCACGTCTGAGAGGTGGTTCCCGCATGCCCGGCAGGTGCTCCAGGAGAGTCCTACAAGTGGTTCTGGCCTAGCCCGCAGGTGATTTTGGCGTGTCCGGCAGGTGGTTCCGGCATGCTCGGCAGGTGGTTCAGGCATGTCTGGTAGGTGGTTCCGGTCTGTCCGCGAGGTGGTTCCGGCGTGTCAGGCACGTGGTTCCGGCATGTGTGACAGGTGGTTCTGGCATGTCCGGCAGGTGATTCTGGATTGTCCACCAAGTGGCTCTGGTGTAACCAGCAGGTGATTCCGGAGTGTACGGCAAGTGGTTCTGGCATAGCTGGCTGGTGATTTTGGGGTGTCCAGCAGGTGGCTCCAGCGAGTCGAGCAAGTTGTTCCGGTGTGCTCAGCAGGTGGTTCAGGCAGGTCCGGCAGGTGTTTCTGGTCTGTCCAGTACGTGGTGCCGGCATGTCCGGCACGTGCTTCCAGTATGTTTGAGAGGTGGCTCCTACCTTCCCGGCGGGAGATTCCGGAGCGTCCGCCATGTGATTCTGGCCTACCTGGCAGGGGATTTTGGCGTCTCTGGCTGGTGGTTCCGGCGAGTCGAACAGGAGGTTCCGGCGTGCTCGGCAGGTGCATCCGGTGTCTCTGGCACGTCATTCTGGCACGTTCGAGAGGTGGTTCCGGCATGCCTGTGACAGGTGATTCCGGAGTGTCCGACAAGGGGTTCTGGCACGTCTGAGAGGTGGTTCCGGCATACCCTGCAGGTGATTCTGGCTTGTCTGCCGAGTGGTGCTGGCGTAGCCATCAGGTGATTTTGGCGTGTCCAGCAGGTGGCTCCAGCGAGTAGAGCAGGTTGTTCCAGCGTACTCAGCAGGTGGTTCAGGCGGGTCTGGCAGGTGGTTCCGGTCTCTCTAGTAGGTGGTTCCGGCGTGTCCGGCACGTGCTTCTGGCACGTCTGAGAGCTGGTTCCGGCATGCCCGGCGGGTGATTCCATAGAGTCCGCCACGTGGTTCTGGCCTAGCTGACAGGTGATTTTGGCGTCCCCGGCAGGTGGTTACAGCGAGTTGAGCAGGAGGTTCCGGCATGCTCGGCAGTTGCATCCGGTGTCTCTGGCACGTGGTTCTGGCACGTCTGACATTTGGTTGCATCATGTCTGGCAGGTGATTCCGGAGTGTCCGGCAAGAGGTTCTGGTGTAGCCGGCAGGTGATTTTGGCATGTCCGGCAGGTGTTTCTGGCGAGCTGTTCAGGTGGTTCCGGTGTTCTTGGCAGGTGATTCTGGCGTGTCCGGCAGGTGGTTCCGGTCTGTCCGGTAATGGGTTCCGTCATGTGCCGCACGTGGTTCTGGCACGTCTGAGAGGTGGTTCCCGCATGCCCGGCAGGTGCTCCAGGAGAGTCCTACAAGTGGTTCTGGCCTAGCCCGCAGGTGATTTTGGCGTGTCCGGCAGGTGGTTCCGGCATGCTCGGCAGGTGGTTCAGGCATGTCTGGTAGGTGGTTCCGGTCTGTCCGCGAGGTGGTTCCGGCGTGTCAGGCACGTGGTTCCGGCATGTGTGACAGGTGGTTCTGGCATGTCCGGCAGGTGATTCTGGATTGTCCACCAAGTGGCTCTGGTGTAACCAGCAGGTGATTCCGGAGTGTACGGCAAGTGGTTCTGGCATAGCTGGCTGGTGATTTTGGGGTGTCCAGCAGGTGGCTCCAGCGAGTCGAGCAAGTTGTTCCGGTGTGCTCAGCAGGTGGTTCAGGCAGGTCCGGCAGGTGTTTCTGGTCTGTCCAGTACGTGGTGCCGGCATGTCCGGCACGTGCTTCCAGTATGTTTGAGAGGTGGTTCCTACCTTCCCGGCGGGAGATTCCGGAGCGTCCGCCATGTGATTCTGGCCTACCTGGCAGGGGATTTTGGCGTCTCTGGCTGGTGGTTCCGGCGAGTCGAACAGGAGGTTCCGGCGTGCTCGGCAGGTGCATCCGGTGTCTCTGGCACGTCATTCTGGCACGTTCGAGAGGTGGTTCCGGCATGCCTGTGACAGGTGATTCCGGAGTGTCCGACAAGGGGTTCTGGCACGTCTGAGAGGTGGTTCCGGCATACCCTGCAGGTGATTCTGGCTTGTCTGCCGAGTGGTGCTGGCGTAGCCATCAGGTGACTTTGGCGTGTCCAGCAGGTGGCTCCAGCGAGTAGAGCAGGTTGTTCCAGCGTACTCAGCAGGTGGTTCAGGCGGGTCTGGCAGGTGGTTCCGGTCTCTCTAGTAGGTGGTTCCGGCGTGTCCGGCACGTGCTTCTGGCACGTCTGAGAGCTGGTTCCGGCATGCCCGGCGGGTGATTCCATAGAGTCCGCCACGTGGTTCTGGCCTAGCTGACAGGTGATTTTGGCGTCCCCGGCAGGTGGTTACAGCGAGTTGAGCAGGAGGTTCCGGCATGCTCGGCAGTTGCATCCGGTGTCTCTGGCACGTGGTTCTGGCACGTCTGACATTTGGTTGCATCATGTCTGGCAGGTGATTCCGGAGTGTCCGGCAAGAGGTTCTGGTGTAGCCGGCAGGTGATTTTGGCATGTCCGGCAGGTGTTTCTGGCGAGCTGTTCAGGTGGTTCCGGTGTTCTTGGCAGGTGATTCTGGCGTGTCCGGCAGGTGGTTCCGGTCTGTCCGGTAATGGGTTCCGTCATGTGCCGCACGTGGTTCTGGCACGTCTGAGAGGTGGTTCCCGCATGCCCGGCAGGTGCTCCAGGAGAGTCCTACAAGTGGTTCTGGCCTAGCCCGCAGGTGATTTTGGCGTGTCCGGCAGGTGGTTCCGGCATGCTCGGCAGGTGGTTCAGGCATGTCTGGTAGGTGGTTCCGGTCTGTCCGCGAGGTGGTTCCGGCGTGTCAGGCACGTGGTTCCGGCATGTGTGACAGGTGGTTCTGGCATGTCCGGCAGGTGATTCTGGATTGTCCACCAAGTGGCTCTGGTGTAACCAGCAGGTGATTCCGGAGTGTACGGCAAGTGGTTCTGGCATAGCTGGCTGGTGATTTTGGGGTGTCCAGCAGGTGGCTCCAGCGAGTCGAGCAAGTTGTTCCGGTGTGCTCAGCAGGTGGTTCAGGCAGGTCCGGCAGGTGTTTCTGGTCTGTCCAGTACGTGGTGCCGGCATGTCCGGCACGTGCTTCCAGTATGTTTGAGAGGTGGCTCCTACCTTCCCGGCGGGAGATTCCGGAGCGTCCGCCATGTGATTCTGGCCTACCTGGCAGGGGATTTTGGCGTCTCTGGCTGGTGGTTCCGGCGAGTCGAACAGGAGGTTCCGGCGTGCTCGGCAGGTGCATCCGGTGTCTCTGGCACGTCATTCTGGCACGTTCGAGAGGTGGTTCCGGCATGCCTGTGACAGGTGATTCCGGAGTGTCCGACAAGGGGTTCTGGCACGTCTGAGAGGTGGTTCCGGCATACCCTGCAGGTGATTCTGGCTTGTCTGCCGAGTGGTGCTGGCGTAGCCATCAGGTGACTTTGGCGTGTCCAGCAGGTGGCTCCAGCGAGTAGAGCAGGTTGTTCCAGCGTACTCAGCAGGTGGTTCAGGCGGGTCTGGCAGGTGGTTCCGGTCTCTCTAGTAGGTGGTTCCGGCGTGTCCGGCACGTGCTTCTGGCACGTCTGAGAGCTGGTTCCGGCATGCCCGGCGGGTGATTCCATAGAGTCCGCCACGTGGTTCTGGCCTAGCTGACAGGTGATTTTGGCGTCCCCGGCAGGTGGTTACAGCGAGTTGAGCAGGAGGTTCCGGCATGCTCGGCAGTTGCATCCGGTGTCTCTGGCACGTGGTTCTGGCACGTCTGACATTTGGTTGCATCATGTCTGGCAGGTGATTCCGGAGTGTCCGGCAAGAGGTTCTGGTGTAGCCGGCAGGTGATTTTGGCATGTCCGGCAGGTGTTTCTGGCGAGCTGTTCAGGTGGTTCCGGTGTTCTTGGCAGGTGATTCTGGCGTGTCCGGCAGGTGGTTCCGGTCTGTCCGGTAATGGGTTCCGTCATGTGCCGCACGTGGTTCTGGCACGTCTGAGAGGTGGTTCCCGCATGCCCGGCAGGTGCTCCAGGAGAGTCCTACAAGTGGTTCTGGCCTAGCCCGCAGGTGATTTTGGCGTGTCCGGCAGGTGGTTCCGGCATGCTCGGCAGGTGGTTCAGGCATGTCTGGTAGGTGGTTCCGGTCTGTCCGCGAGGTGGTTCCGGCGTGTCAGGCACGTGGTTCCGGCATGTGTGACAGGTGGTTCTGGCATGTCCGGCAGGTGATTCTGGATTGTCCACCAAGTGGCTCTGGTGTAACCAGCAGGTGATTCCGGAGTGTACGGCAAGTGGTTCTGGCATAGCTGGCTGGTGATTTTGGGGTGTCCAGCAGGTGGCTCCAGCGAGTCGAGCAAGTTGTTCCGGTGTGCTCAGCAGGTGGTTCAGGCAGGTCCGGCAGGTGTTTCTGGTCTGTCCAGTACGTGGTGCCGGCATGTCCGGCACGTGCTTCCAGTATGTTTGAGAGGTGGTTCCTACCTTCCCGGCGGGAGATTCCGGAGCGTCCGCCATGTGATTCTGGCCTACCTGGCAGGGGATTTTGGCGTCTCTGGCTGGTGGTTCCGGCGAGTCGAACAGGAGGTTCCGGCGTGCTCGGCAGGTGCATCCGGTGTCTCTGGCACGTCATTCTGGCACGTTCGAGAGGTGGTTCCGGCATGCCTGTGACAGGTGATTCCGGAGTGTCCGACAAGGGGTTCTGGCACGTCTGAGAGGTGGTTCCGGCATACCCTGCAGGTGATTCTGGCTTGTCTGCCGAGTGGTGCTGGCGTAGCCATCAGGTGACTTTGGCGTGTCCAGCAGGTGGCTCCAGCGAGTAGAGCAGGTTGTTCCAGCGTACTCAGCAGGTGGTTCAGGCGGGTCTGGCAGGTGGTTCCGGTCTCTCTAGTAGGTGGTTCCGGCGTGTCCGGCACGTGCTTCTGGCACGTCTGAGAGCTGGTTCCGGCATGCCCGGCGGGTGATTCCATAGAGTCCGCCACGTGGTTCTGGCCTAGCTGACAGGTGATTTTGGCGTCCCCGGCAGGTGGTTACAGCGAGTTGAGCAGGAGGTTCCGGCATGCTCGGCAGTTGCATCCGGTGTCTCTGGCACGTGGTTCTGGCACGTCTGACATTTGGTTGCATCATGTCTGGCAGGTGATTCCGGAGTGTCCGGCAAGAGGTTCTGGTGTAGCCGGCAGGTGATTTTGGCATGTCCGGCAGGTGTTTCTGGCGAGCTGTTCAGGTGGTTCCGGTGTTCTTGGCAGGTGATTCTGGCGTGTCCGGCAGGTGGTTCCGGTCTGTCCGGTAATGGGTTCCGTCATGTGCCGCACGTGGTTCTGGCACGTCTGAGAGGTGGTTCCCGCATGCCCGGCAGGTGCTCCAGGAGAGTCCTACAAGTGGTTCTGGCCTAGCCCGCAGGTGATTTTGGCGTGTCCGGCAGGTGGTTCCGGCATGCTCGGCAGGTGGTTCAGGCATGTCTGGTAGGTGGTTCCGGTCTGTCCGCGAGGTGGTTCCGGCGTGTCAGGCACGTGGTTCCGGCATGTGTGACAGGTGGTTCTGGCATGTCCGGCAGGTGATTCTGGATTGTCCACCAAGTGGCTCTGGTGTAACCAGCAGGTGATTCCGGAGTGTACGGCAAGTGGTTCTGGCATAGCTGGCTGGTGATTTTGGGGTGTCCAGCAGGTGGCTCCAGCGAGTCGAGCAAGTTGTTCCGGTGTGCTCAGCAGGTGGTTCAGGCAGGTCCGGCAGGTGTTTCTGGTCTGTCCAGTACGTGGTGCCGGCATGTCCGGCACGTGCTTCCAGTATGTTTGAGAGGTGGTTCCTACCTTCCCGGCGGGAGATTCCGGAGCGTCCGCCATGTGATTCTGGCCTACCTGGCAGGGGATTTTGGCGTCTCTGGCTGGTGGTTCCGGCGAGTCGAACAGGAGGTTCCGGCGTGCTCGGCAGGTGCATCCGGTGTCTCTGGCACGTCATTCTGGCACGTTCGAGAGGTGGTTCCGGCATGCCTGTGACAGGTGATTCCGGAGTGTCCGACAAGGGGTTCTGGCACGTCTGAGAGGTGGTTCCGGCATACCCTGCAGGTGATTCTGGCTTGTCTGCCGAGTGGTGCTGGCGTAGCCATCAGGTGACTTTGGCGTGTCCAGCAGGTGGCTCCAGCGAGTAGAGCAGGTTGTTCCAGCGTACTCAGCAGGTGGTTCAGGCGGGTCTGGCAGGTGGTTCCGGTCTCTCTAGTAGGTGGTTCCGGCGTGTCCGGCACGTGCTTCTGGCACGTCTGAGAGCTGGTTCCGGCATGCCCGGCGGGTGATTCCATAGAGTCCGCCACGTGGTTCTGGCCTAGCTGACAGGTGATTTTGGCGTCCCCGGCAGGTGGTTACAGCGAGTTGAGCAGGAGGTTCCGGCATGCTCGGCAGTTGCATCCGGTGTCTCTGGCACGTGGTTCTGGCACGTCTGACATTTGGTTGCATCATGTCTGGCAGGTGATTCCGGAGTGTCCGGCAAGAGGTTCTGGTGTAGCCGGCAGGTGATTTTGGCATGTCCGGCAGGTGTTTCTGGCGAGCTGTTCAGGTGGTTCCGGTGTTCTTGGCAGGTGATTCTGGCGTGTCCGGCAGGTGGTTCCGGTCTGTCCGGTAATGGGTTCCGTCATGTGCCGCACGTGGTTCTGGCACGTCTGAGAGGTGGTTCCCGCATGCCCGGCAGGTGCTCCAGGAGAGTCCTACAAGTGGTTCTGGCCTAGCCCGCAGGTGATTTTGGCGTGTCCGGCAGGTGGTTCCGGCATGCTCGGCAGGTGGTTCAGGCATGTCTGGTAGGTGGTTCCGGTCTGTCCGCGAGGTGGTTCCGGCGTGTCAGGCACGTGGTTCCGGCATGTGTGACAGGTGGTTCTGGCATGTCCGGCAGGTGATTCTGGATTGTCCACCAAGTGGCTCTGGTGTAACCAGCAGGTGATTCCGGAGTGTACGGCAAGTGGTTCTGGCATAGCTGGCTGGTGATTTTGGGGTGTCCAGCAGGTGGCTCCAGCGAGTCGAGCAAGTTGTTCCGGTGTGCTCAGCAGGTGGTTCAGGCAGGTCCGGCAGGTGTTTCTGGTCTGTCCAGTACGTGGTGCCGGCATGTCCGGCACGTGCTTCCAGTATGTTTGAGAGGTGGTTCCTACCTTCCCGGCGGGAGATTCCGGAGCGTCCGCCATGTGATTCTGGCCTACCTGGCAGGGGATTTTGGCGTCTCTGGCTGGTGGTTCCGGCGAGTCGAACAGGAGGTTCCGGCGTGCTCGGCAGGTGCATCCGGTGTCTCTGGCACGTCATTCTGGCACGTTCGAGAGGTGGTTCCGGCATGCCTGTGACAGGTGATTCCGGAGTGTCCGACAAGGGGTTCTGGCACGTCTGAGAGGTGGTTCCGGCATACCCTGCAGGTGATTCTGGCTTGTCTGCCGAGTGGTGCTGGCGTAGCCATCAGGTGACTTTGGCGTGTCCAGCAGGTGGCTCCAGCGAGTAGAGCAGGTTGTTCCAGCGTACTCAGCAGGTGGTTCAGGCGGGTCTGGCAGGTGGTTCCGGTCTCTCTAGTAGGTGGTTCCGGCGTGTCCGGCACGTGCTTCTGGCACGTCTGAGAGCTGGTTCCGGCATGCCCGGCGGGTGATTCCATAGAGTCCGCCACGTGGTTCTGGCCTAGCTGACAGGTGATTTTGGCGTCCCCGGCAGGTGGTTACAGCGAGTTGAGCAGGAGGTTCCGGCATGCTCGGCAGTTGCATCCGGTGTCTCTGGCACGTGGTTCTGGCACGTCTGACATTTGGTTGCATCATGTCTGGCAGGTGATTCCGGAGTGTCCGGCAAGAGGTTCTGGTGTAGCCGGCAGGTGATTTTGGCATGTCCGGCAGGTGTTTCTGGCGAGCTGTTCAGGTGGTTCCGGTGTTCTTGGCAGGTGATTCTGGCGTGTCCGGCAGGTGGTTCCGGTCTGTCCGGTAATGGGTTCCGTCATGTGCCGCACGTGGTTCTGGCACGTCTGAGAGGTGGTTCCCGCATGCCCGGCAGGTGCTCCAGGAGAGTCCTACAAGTGGTTCTGGCCTAGCCCGCAGGTGATTTTGGCGTGTCCGGCAGGTGGTTCCGGCATGCTCGGCAGGTGGTTCAGGCATGTCTGGTAGGTGGTTCCGGTCTGTCCGCGAGGTGGTTCCGGCGTGTCAGGCACGTGGTTCCGGCATGTGTGACAGGTGGTTCTGGCATGTCCGGCAGGTGATTCTGGATTGTCCACCAAGTGGCTCTGGTGTAACCAGCAGGTGATTCCGGAGTGTACGGCAAGTGGTTCTGGCATAGCTGGCTGGTGATTTTGGGGTGTCCAGCAGGTGGCTCCAGCGAGTCGAGCAAGTTGTTCCGGTGTGCTCAGCAGGTGGTTCAGGCAGGTCCGGCAGGTGTTTCTGGTCTGTCCAGTACGTGGTGCCGGCATGTCCGGCACGTGCTTCCAGTATGTTTGAGAGGTGGTTCCTACCTTCCCGGCGGGAGATTCCGGAGCGTCCGCCATGTGATTCTGGCCTACCTGGCAGGGGATTTTGGCGTCTCTGGCTGGTGGTTCCGGCGAGTCGAACAGGAGGTTCCGGCGTGCTCGGCAGGTGCATCCGGTGTCTCTGGCACGTCATTCTGGCACGTTCGAGAGGTGGTTCCGGCATGCCTGTGACAGGTGATTCCGGAGTGTCCGACAAGGGGTTCTGGCACGTCTGAGAGGTGGTTCCGGCATACCCTGCAGGTGATTCTGGCTTGTCTGCCGAGTGGTGCTGGCGTAGCCATCAGGTGACTTTGGCGTGTCCAGCAGGTGGCTCCAGCGAGTAGAGCAGGTTGTTCCAGCGTACTCAGCAGGTGGTTCAGGCGGGTCTGGCAGGTGGTTCCGGTCTCTCTAGTAGGTGGTTCCGGCGTGTCCGGCACGTGCTTCTGGCACGTCTGAGAGCTGGTTCCGGCATGCCCGGCGGGTGATTCCATAGAGTCCGCCACGTGGTTCTGGCCTAGCTGACAGGTGATTTTGGCGTCCCCGGCAGGTGGTTACAGCGAGTTGAGCAGGAGGTTCCGGCATGCTCGGCAGTTGCATCCGGTGTCTCTGGCACGTGGTTCTGGCACGTCTGACATTTGGTTGCATCATGTCTGGCAGGTGATTCCGGAGTGTCCGGCAAGAGGTTCTGGTGTAGCCGGCAGGTGATTTTGGCATGTCCGGCAGGTGTTTCTGGCGAGCTGTTCAGGTGGTTCCGGTGTTCTTGGCAGGTGATTCTGGCGTGTCCGGCAGGTGGTTCCGGTCTGTCCGGTAATGGGTTCCGTCATGTGCCGCACGTGGTTCTGGCACGTCTGAGAGGTGGTTCCCGCATGCCCGGCAGGTGCTCCAGGAGAGTCCTACAAGTGGTTCTGGCCTAGCCCGCAGGTGATTTTGGCGTGTCCGGCAGGTGGTTCCGGCATGCTCGGCAGGTGGTTCAGGCATGTCTGGTAGGTGGTTCCGGTCTGTCCGCGAGGTGGTTCCGGCGTGTCAGGCACGTGGTTCCGGCATGTGTGACAGGTGGTTCTGGCATGTCCGGCAGGTGATTCTGGATTGTCCACCAAGTGGCTCTGGTGTAACCAGCAGGTGATTCCGGAGTGTACGGCAAGTGGTTCTGGCATAGCTGGCTGGTGATTTTGGGGTGTCCAGCAGGTGGCTCCAGCGAGTCGAGCAAGTTGTTCCGGTGTGCTCAGCAGGTGGTTCAGGCAGGTCCGGCAGGTGTTTCTGGTCTGTCCAGTACGTGGTGCCGGCATGTCCGGCACGTGCTTCCAGTATGTTTGAGAGGTGGTTCCTACCTTCCCGGCGGGAGATTCCGGAGCGTCCGCCATGTGATTCTGGCCTACCTGGCAGGGGATTTTGGCGTCTCTGGCTGGTGGTTCCGGCGAGTCGAACAGGAGGTTCCGGCGTGCTCGGCAGGTGCATCCGGTGTCTCTGGCACGTCATTCTGGCACGTTCGAGAGGTGGTTCCGGCATGCCTGTGACAGGTGATTCCGGAGTGTCCGACAAGGGGTTCTGGCACGTCTGAGAGGTGGTTCCGGCATACCCTGCAGGTGATTCTGGCTTGTCTGCCGAGTGGTGCTGGCGTAGCCATCAGGTGACTTTGGCGTGTCCAGCAGGTGGCTCCAGCGAGTAGAGCAGGTTGTTCCAGCGTACTCAGCAGGTGGTTCAGGCGGGTCTGGCAGGTGGTTCCGGTCTCTCTAGTAGGTGGTTCCGGCGTGTCCGGCACGTGCTTCTGGCACGTCTGAGAGCTGGTTCCGGCATGCCCGGCGGGTGATTCCATAGAGTCCGCCACGTGGTTCTGGCCTAGCTGACAGGTGATTTTGGCGTCCCCGGCAGGTGGTTACAGCGAGTTGAGCAGGAGGTTCCGGCATGCTCGGCAGTTGCATCCGGTGTCTCTGGCACGTGGTTCTGGCACGTCTGACATTTGGTTGCATCATGTCTGGCAGGTGATTCCGGAGTGTCCGGCAAGAGGTTCTGGTGTAGCCGGCAGGTGATTTTGGCATGTCCGGCAGGTGTTTCTGGCGAGCTGTTCAGGTGGTTCCGGTGTTCTTGGCAGGTGATTCTGGCGTGTCCGGCAGGTGGTTCCGGTCTGTCCGGTAATGGGTTCCGTCATGTGCCGCACGTGGTTCTGGCACGTCTGAGAGGTGGTTCCCGCATGCCCGGCAGGTGCTCCAGGAGAGTCCTACAAGTGGTTCTGGCCTAGCCCGCAGGTGATTTTGGCGTGTCCGGCAGGTGGTTCCGGCATGCTCGGCAGGTGGTTCAGGCATGTCTGGTAGGTGGTTCCGGTCTGTCCGCGAGGTGGTTCCGGCGTGTCAGGCACGTGGTTCCGGCATGTGTGACAGGTGGTTCTGGCATGTCCGGCAGGTGATTCTGGATTGTCCACCAAGTGGCTCTGGTGTAACCAGCAGGTGATTCCGGAGTGTACGGCAAGTGGTTCTGGCATAGCTGGCTGGTGATTTTGGGGTGTCCAGCAGGTGGCTCCAGCGAGTCGAGCAAGTTGTTCCGGTGTGCTCAGCAGGTGGTTCAGGCAGGTCCGGCAGGTGTTTCTGGTCTGTCCAGTACGTGGTGCCGGCATGTCCGGCACGTGCTTCCAGTATGTTTGAGAGGTGGTTCCTACCTTCCCGGCGGGAGATTCCGGAGCGTCCGCCATGTGATTCTGGCCTACCTGGCAGGGGATTTTGGCGTCTCTGGCTGGTGGTTCCGGCGAGTCGAACAGGAGGTTCCGGCGTGCTCGGCAGGTGCATCCGGTGTCTCTGGCACGTCATTCTGGCACGTTCGAGAGGTGGTTCCGGCATGCCTGTGACAGGTGATTCCGGAGTGTCCGACAAGGGGTTCTGGCACGTCTGAGAGGTGGTTCCGGCATACCCTGCAGGTGATTCTGGCTTGTCTGCCGAGTGGTGCTGGCGTAGCCATCAGGTGACTTTGGCGTGTCCAGCAGGTGGCTCCAGCGAGTAGAGCAGGTTGTTCCAGCGTACTCAGCAGGTGGTTCAGGCGGGTCTGGCAGGTGGTTCCGGTCTCTCTAGTAGGTGGTTCCGGCGTGTCCGGCACGTGCTTCTGGCACGTCTGAGAGCTGGTTCCGGCATGCCCGGCGGGTGATTCCATAGAGTCCGCCACGTGGTTCTGGCCTAGCTGACAGGTGATTTTGGCGTCCCCGGCAGGTGGTTACAGCGAGTTGAGCAGGAGGTTCCGGCATGCTCGGCAGTTGCATCCGGTGTCTCTGGCACGTGGTTCTGGCACGTCTGACATTTGGTTGCATCATGTCTGGCAGGTGATTCCGGAGTGTCCGGCAAGAGGTTCTGGTGTAGCCGGCAGGTGATTTTGGCATGTCCGGCAGGTGTTTCTGGCGAGCTGTTCAGGTGGTTCCGGTGTTCTTGGCAGGTGATTCTGGCGTGTCCGGCAGGTGGTTCCGGTCTGTCCGGTAATGGGTTCCGTCATGTGCCGCACGTGGTTCTGGCACGTCTGAGAGGTGGTTCCCGCATGCCCGGCAGGTGCTCCAGGAGAGTCCTACAAGTGGTTCTGGCCTAGCCCGCAGGTGATTTTGGCGTGTCCGGCAGGTGGTTCCGGCATGCTCGGCAGGTGGTTCAGGCATGTCTGGTAGGTGGTTCCGGTCTGTCCGCGAGGTGGTTCCGGCGTGTCAGGCACGTGGTTCCGGCATGTGTGACAGGTGGTTCTGGCATGTCCGGCAGGTGATTCTGGATTGTCCACCAAGTGGCTCTGGTGTAACCAGCAGGTGATTCCGGAGTGTACGGCAAGTGGTTCTGGCATAGCTGGCTGGTGATTTTGGGGTGTCCAGCAGGTGGCTCCAGCGAGTCGAGCAAGTTGTTCCGGTGTGCTCAGCAGGTGGTTCAGGCAGGTCCGGCAGGTGTTTCTGGTCTGTCCAGTACGTGGTGCCGGCATGTCCGGCACGTGCTTCCAGTATGTTTGAGAGGTGGTTCCTACCTTCCCGGCGGGAGATTCCGGAGCGTCCGCCATGTGATTCTGGCCTACCTGGCAGGGGATTTTGGCGTCTCTGGCTGGTGGTTCCGGCGAGTCGAACAGGAGGTTCCGGCGTGCTCGGCAGGTGCATCCGGTGTCTCTGGCACGTCATTCTGGCACGTTCGAGAGGTGGTTCCGGCATGCCTGTGACAGGTGATTCCGGAGTGTCCGACAAGGGGTTCTGGCACGTCTGAGAGGTGGTTCCGGCATACCCTGCAGGTGATTCTGGCTTGTCTGCCGAGTGGTGCTGGCGTAGCCATCAGGTGATTTTGGCGTGTCCAGCAGGTGGCTCCAGCGAGTAGAGCAGGTTGTTCCAGCGTACTCAGCAGGTGGTTCAGGCGGGTCTGGCAGGTGGTTCCGGTCTCTCTAGTAGGTGGTTCCGGCGTGTCCGGCACGTGCTTCTGGCACGTCTGAGAGCTGGTTCCGGCATGCCCGGCGGGTGATTCCATAGAGTCCGCCACGTGGTTCTGGCCTAGCTGACAGGTGATTTTGGCGTCCCCGGCAGGTGGTTACAGCGAGTTGAGCAGGAGGTTCCGGCATGCTCGGCAGTTGCATCCGGTGTCTCTGGCACGTGGTTCTGGCACGTCTGACATTTGGTTGCATCATGTCTGGCAGGTGATTCCGGAGTGTCCGGCAAGAGGTTCTGGTGTAGCCGGCAGGTGATTTTGGCATGTCCGGCAGGTGTTTCTGGCGAGCTGTTCAGGTGGTTCCGGTGTTCTTGGCAGGTGATTCTGGCGTGTCCGGCAGGTGGTTCCGGTCTGTCCGGTAATGGGTTCCGTCATGTGCCGCACGTGGTTCTGGCACGTCTGAGAGGTGGTTCCCGCATGCCCGGCAGGTGCTCCAGGAGAGTCCTACAAGTGGTTCTGGCCTAGCCCGCAGGTGATTTTGGCGTGTCCGGCAGGTGGTTCCGGCATGCTCGGCAGGTGGTTCAGGCATGTCTGGTAGGTGGTTCCGGTCTGTCCGCGAGGTGGTTCCGGCGTGTCAGGCACGTGGTTCCGGCATGTGTGACAGGTGGTTCTGGCATGTCCGGCAGGTGATTCTGGATTGTCCACCAAGTGGCTCTGGTGTAACCAGCAGGTGATTCCGGAGTGTACGGCAAGTGGTTCTGGCATAGCTGGCTGGTGATTTTGGGGTGTCCAGCAGGTGGCTCCAGCGAGTCGAGCAAGTTGTTCCGGTGTGCTCAGCAGGTGGTTCAGGCAGGTCCGGCAGGTGTTTCTGGTCTGTCCAGTACGTGGTGCCGGCATGTCCGGCACGTGCTTCCAGTATGTTTGAGAGGTGGTTCCTACCTTCCCGGCGGGAGATTCCGGAGCGTCCGCCATGTGATTCTGGCCTACCTGGCAGGGGATTTTGGCGTCTCTGGCTGGTGGTTCCGGCGAGTCGAACAGGAGGTTCCGGCGTGCTCGGCAGGTGCATCCGGTGTCTCTGGCACGTCATTCTGGCACGTTCGAGAGGTGGTTCCGGCATGCCTGTGACAGGTGATTCCGGAGTGTCCGACAAGGGGTTCTGGCACGTCTGAGAGGTGGTTCCGGCATACCCTGCAGGTGATTCTGGCTTGTCTGCCGAGTGGTGCTGGCGTAGCCATCAGGTGATTTTGGCGTGTCCAGCAGGTGGCTCCAGCGAGTAGAGCAGGTTGTTCCAGCGTACTCAGCAGGTGGTTCAGGCGGGTCTGGCAGGTGGTTCCGGTCTCTCTAGTAGGTGGTTCCGGCGTGTCCGGCACGTGCTTCTGGCACGTCTGAGAGCTGGTTCCGGCATGCCCGGCGGGTGATTCCATAGAGTCCGCCACGTGGTTCTGGCCTAGCTGACAGGTGATTTTGGCGTCCCCGGCAGGTGGTTACAGCGAGTTGAGCAGGAGGTTCCGGCATGCTCGGCAGTTGCATCCGGTGTCTCTGGCACGTGGTTCTGGCACGTCTGACATTTGGTTGCATCATGTCTGGCAGGTGATTCCGGAGTGTCCGGCAAGAGGTTCTGGTGTAGCCGGCAGGTGATTTTGGCATGTCCGGCAGGTGTTTCTGGCGAGCTGTTCAGGTGGTTCCGGTGTTCTTGGCAGGTGATTCTGGCGTGTCCGGCAGGTGGTTCCGGTCTGTCCGGTAATGGGTTCCGTCATGTGCCGCACGTGGTTCTGGCACGTCTGAGAGGTGGTTCCCGCATGCCCGGCAGGTGCTCCAGGAGAGTCCTACAAGTGGTTCTGGCCTAGCCCGCAGGTGATTTTGGCGTGTCCGGCAGGTGGTTCCGGCATGCTCGGCAGGTGGTTCAGGCATGTCTGGTAGGTGGTTCCGGTCTGTCCGCGAGGTGGTTCCGGCGTGTCAGGCACGTGGTTCCGGCATGTGTGACAGGTGGTTCTGGCATGTCCGGCAGGTGATTCTGGATTGTCCACCAAGTGGCTCTGGTGTAACCAGCAGGTGATTCCGGAGTGTACGGCAAGTGGTTCTGGCATAGCTGGCTGGTGATTTTGGGGTGTCCAGCAGGTGGCTCCAGCGAGTCGAGCAAGTTGTTCCGGTGTGCTCAGCAGGTGGTTCAGGCAGGTCCGGCAGGTGTTTCTGGTCTGTCCAGTACGTGGTGCCGGCATGTCCGGCACGTGCTTCCAGTATGTTTGAGAGGTGGTTCCTACCTTCCCGGCGGGAGATTCCGGAGCGTCCGCCATGTGATTCTGGCCTACCTGGCAGGGGATTTTGGCGTCTCTGGCTGGTGGTTCCGGCGAGTCGAACAGGAGGTTCCGGCGTGCTCGGCAGGTGCATCCGGTGTCTCTGGCACGTCATTCTGGCACGTTCGAGAGGTGGTTCCGGCATGCCTGTGACAGGTGATTCCGGAGTGTCCGACAAGGGGTTCTGGCACGTCTGAGAGGTGGTTCCGGCATACCCTGCAGGTGATTCTGGCTTGTCTGCCGAGTGGTGCTGGCGTAGCCATCAGGTGATTTTGGCGTGTCCAGCAGGTGGCTCCAGCGAGTAGAGCAGGTTGTTCCAGCGTACTCAGCAGGTGGTTCAGGCGGGTCTGGCAGGTGGTTCCGGTCTCTCTAGTAGGTGGTTCCGGCGTGTCCGGCACGTGCTTCTGGCACGTCTGAGAGCTGGTTCCGGCATGCCCGGCGGGTGATTCCATAGAGTCCGCCACGTGGTTCTGGCCTAGCTGACAGGTGATTTTGGCGTCCCCGGCAGGTGGTTACAGCGAGTTGAGCAGGAGGTTCCGGCATGCTCGGCAGTTGCATCCGGTGTCTCTGGCACGTGGTTCTGGCACGTCTGACATTTGGTTGCATCATGTCTGGCAGGTGATTCCGGAGTGTCCGGCAAGAGGTTCTGGTGTAGCCGGCAGGTGATTTTGGCATGTCCGGCAGGTGTTTCTGGCGAGCTGTTCAGGTGGTTCCGGTGTTCTTGGCAGGTGATTCTGGCGTGTCCGGCAGGTGGTTCCGGTCTGTCCGGTAATGGGTTCCGTCATGTGCCGCACGTGGTTCTGGCACGTCTGAGAGGTGGTTCCCGCATGCCCGGCAGGTGCTCCAGGAGAGTCCTACAAGTGGTTCTGGCCTAGCCCGCAGGTGATTTTGGCGTGTCCGGCAGGTGGTTCCGGCATGCTCGGCAGGTGGTTCAGGCATGTCTGGTAGGTGGTTCCGGTCTGTCCGCGAGGTGGTTCCGGCGTGTCAGGCACGTGGTTCCGGCATGTGTGACAGGTGGTTCTGGCATGTCCGGCAGGTGATTCTGGATTGTCCACCAAGTGGCTCTGGTGTAACCAGCAGGTGATTCCGGAGTGTACGGCAAGTGGTTCTGGCATAGCTGGCTGGTGATTTTGGGGTGTCCAGCAGGTGGCTCCAGCGAGTCGAGCAAGTTGTTCCGGTGTGCTCAGCAGGTGGTTCAGGCAGGTCCGGCAGGTGTTTCTGGTCTGTCCAGTACGTGGTGCCGGCATGTCCGGCACGTGCTTCCAGTATGTTTGAGAGGTGGTTCCTACCTTCCCGGCGGGAGATTCCGGAGCGTCCGCCATGTGATTCTGGCCTACCTGGCAGGGGATTTTGGCGTCTCTGGCTGGTGGTTCCGGCGAGTCGAACAGGAGGTTCCGGCGTGCTCGGCAGGTGCATCCGGTGTCTCTGGCACGTCATTCTGGCACGTTCGAGAGGTGGTTCCGGCATGCCTGTGACAGGTGATTCCGGAGTGTCCGACAAGGGGTTCTGGCACGTCTGAGAGGTGGTTCCGGCATACCCTGCAGGTGATTCTGGCTTGTCTGCCGAGTGGTGCTGGCGTAGCCATCAGGTGACTTTGGCGTGTCCAGCAGGTGGCTCCAGCGAGTAG
Organism: Equus asinus; assembly: GCF_041296235.1. Classification (NCBI taxonomy): domain Eukaryota; kingdom Metazoa; phylum Chordata; class Mammalia; order Perissodactyla; family Equidae; genus Equus; species Equus asinus. The sequence goes on from NW_027225182.1 coordinate 59,788, forward strand.
AGCAGGTTGTTCCAGCGTACTCAGCAGGTGGTTCAGGCGGGTCTGGCAGGTGGTTCCGGTCTCTCTAGTAGGTGGTTCCGGCGTGTCCGGCACGTGCTTCTGGCACGTCTGAGAGCTGGTTCCGGCATGCCCGGCGGGTGATTCCATAGAGTCCGCCACGTGGTTCTGGCCTAGCTGACAGGTGATTTTGGCGTCCCCGGCAGGTGGTTACAGCGAGTTGAGCAGGAGGTTCCGGCATGCTCGGCAGTTGCATCCGGTGTCTCTGGCACGTGGTTCTGGCACGTCTGACATTTGGTTGCATCATGTCTGGCAGGTGATTCCGGAGTGTCCGGCAAGAGGTTCTGGTGTAGCCGGCAGGTGATTTTGGCATGTCCGGCAGGTGTTTCTGGCGAGCTGTTCAGGTGGTTCCGGTGTTCTTGGCAGGTGATTCTGGCGTGTCCGGCAGGTGGTTCCGGTCTGTCCGGTAATGGGTTCCGTCATGTGCCGCACGTGGTTCTGGCACGTCTGAGAGGTGGTTCCCGCATGCCCGGCAGGTGCTCCAGGAGAGTCCTACAAGTGGTTCTGGCCTAGCCCGCAGGTGATTTTGGCGTGTCCGGCAGGTGGTTCCGGCATGCTCGGCAGGTGGTTCAGGCATGTCTGGTAGGTGGTTCCGGTCTGTCCGCGAGGTGGTTCCGGCGTGTCAGGCACGTGGTTCCGGCATGTGTGACAGGTGGTTCTGGCATGTCCGGCAGGTGATTCTGGATTGTCCACCAAGTGGCTCTGGTGTAACCAGCAGGTGATTCCGGAGTGTACGGCAAGTGGTTCTGGCATAGCTGGCTGGTGATTTTGGGGTGTCCAGCAGGTGGCTCCAGCGAGTCGAGCAAGTTGTTCCGGTGTGCTCAGCAGGTGGTTCAGGCAGGTCCGGCAGGTGTTTCTGGTCTGTCCAGTACGTGGTGCCGGCATGTCCGGCACGTGCTTCCAGTATGTTTGAGAGGTGGTTCCTACCTTCCCGGCGGGAGATTCCGGAGCGTCCGCCATGTGATTCTGGCCTACCTGGCAGGGGATTTTGGCGTCTCTGGCTGGTGGTTCCGGCGAGTCGAACAGGAGGTTCCGGCGTGCTCGGCAGGTGCATCCGGTGTCTCTGGCACGTCATTCTGGCACGTTCGAGAGGTGGTTCCGGCATGCCTGTGACAGGTGATTCCGGAGTGTCCGACAAGGGGTTCTGGCACGTCTGAGAGGTGGTTCCGGCATACCCTGCAGGTGATTCTGGCTTGTCTGCCGAGTGGTGCTGGCGTAGCCATCAGGTGACTTTGGCGTGTCCAGCAGGTGGCTCCAGCGAGTAGAGCAGGTTGTTCCAGCGTACTCAGCAGGTGGTTCAGGCGGGTCTGGCAGGTGGTTCCGGTCTCTCTAGTAGGTGGTTCCGGCGTGTCCGGCACGTGCTTCTGGCACGTCTGAGAGCTGGTTCCGGCATGCCCGGCGGGTGATTCCATAGAGTCCGCCACGTGGTTCTGGCCTAGCTGACAGGTGATTTTGGCGTCCCCGGCAGGTGGTTACAGCGAGTTGAGCAGGAGGTTCCGGCATGCTCGGCAGTTGCATCCGGTGTCTCTGGCACGTGGTTCTGGCACGTCTGACATTTGGTTGCATCATGTCTGGCAGGTGATTCCGGAGTGTCCGGCAAGAGGTTCTGGTGTAGCCGGCAGGTGATTTTGGCATGTCCGGCAGGTGTTTCTGGCGAGCTGTTCAGGTGGTTCCGGTGTTCTTGGCAGGTGATTCTGGCGTGTCCGGCAGGTGGTTCCGGTCTGTCCGGTAATGGGTTCCGTCATGTGCCGCACGTGGTTCTGGCACGTCTGAGAGGTGGTTCCCGCATGCCCGGCAGGTGCTCCAGGAGAGTCCTACAAGTGGTTCTGGCCTAGCCCGCAGGTGATTTTGGCGTGTCCGGCAGGTGGTTCCGGCATGCTCGGCAGGTGGTTCAGGCATGTCTGGTAGGTGGTTCCGGTCTGTCCGCGAGGTGGTTCCGGCGTGTCAGGCACGTGGTTCCGGCATGTGTGACAGGTGGTTCTGGCATGTCCGGCAGGTGATTCTGGATTGTCCACCAAGTGGCTCTGGTGTAACCAGCAGGTGATTCCGGAGTGTACGGCAAGTGGTTCTGGCATAGCTGGCTGGTGATTTTGGGGTGTCCAGCAGGTGGCTCCAGCGAGTCGAGCAAGTTGTTCCGGTGTGCTCAGCAGGTGGTTCAGGCAGGTCCGGCAGGTGTTTCTGGTCTGTCCAGTACGTGGTGCCGGCATGTCCGGCACGTGCTTCCAGTATGTTTGAGAGGTGGTTCCTACCTTCCCGGCGGGAGATTCCGGAGCGTCCGCCATGTGATTCTGGCCTACCTGGCAGGGGATTTTGGCGTCTCTGGCTGGTGGTTCCGGCGAGTCGAAGAGGAGGTTCCGGCGTGCTCGGCAGGTGCATCCGGTGTCTCTGGCACGTCATTCTGGCACGTTCGAGAGGTGGTTCCGGCATGCCTGTGACAGGTGATTCCGGAGTGTCCGACAAGGGGTTCTGGCACGTCTGAGAGGTGGTTCCGGCATACCCTGCAGGTGATTCTGGCTTGTCTGCCGAGTGGTGCTGGCGTAGCCATCAGGTGATTTTGGCGTGTCCAGCAGGTGGCTCCAGCGAGTAGAGCAGGTTGTTCCAGCGTACTCAGCAGGTGGTTCAGGCGGGTCTGGCAGGTGGTTCCGGTCTCTCTAGTAGGTGGTTCCGGCGTGTCCGGCACGTGCTTCTGGCACGTCTGAGAGCTGGTTCCGGCATGCCCGGCGGGTGATTCCATAGAGTCCGCCACGTGGTTCTGGCCTAGCTGACAGGTGATTTTGGCGTCCCCGGCAGGTGGTTACAGCGAGTTGAGCAGGAGGTTCCGGCATGCTCGGCAGTTGCATCCGGTGTCTCTGGCACGTGGTTCTGGCACGTCTGACATTTGGTTGCATCATGTCTGGCAGGTGATTCCGGAGTGTCCGGCAAGAGGTTCTGGTGTAGCCGGCAGGTGATTTTGGCATGTCCGGCAGGTGTTTCTGGCGAGCTGTTCAGGTGGTTCCGGTGTTCTTGGCAGGTGATTCTGGCGTGTCCGGCAGGTGGTTCCGGTCTGTCCGGTAATGGGTTCCGTCATGTGCCGCACGTGGTTCTGGCACGTCTGAGAGGTGGTTCCCGCATGCCCGGCAGGTGCTCCAGGAGAGTCCTACAAGTGGTTCTGGCCTAGCCCGCAGGTGATTTTGGCGTGTCCGGCAGGTGGTTCCGGCATGCTCGGCAGGTGGTTCAGGCATGTCTGGTAGGTGGTTCCGGTCTGTCCGCGAGGTGGTTCCGGCGTGTCAGGCACGTGGTTCCGGCATGTGTGACAGGTGGTTCTGGCATGTCCGGCAGGTGATTCTGGATTGTCCACCAAGTGGCTCTGGTGTAACCAGCAGGTGATTCCGGAGTGTACGGCAAGTGGTTCTGGCATAGCTGGCTGGTGATTTTGGGGTGTCCAGCAGGTGGCTCCAGCGAGTCGAGCAAGTTGTTCCGGTGTGCTCAGCAGGTGGTTCAGGCAGGTCCGGCAGGTGTTTCTGGTCTGTCCAGTACGTGGTGCCGGCATGTCCGGCACGTGCTTCCAGTATGTTTGAGAGGTGGTTCCTACCTTCCCGGCGGGAGATTCCGGAGCGTCCGCCATGTGATTCTGGCCTACCTGGCAGGGGATTTTGGCGTCTCTGGCTGGTGGTTCCGGCGAGTCGAACAGGAGGTTCCGGCGTGCTCGGCAGGTGCATCCGGTGTCTCTGGCACGTCATTCTGGCACGTTCGAGAGGTGGTTCCGGCATGCCTGTGACAGGTGATTCCGGAGTGTCCGACAAGGGGTTCTGGCACGTCTGAGAGGTGGTTCCGGCATACCCTGCAGGTGATTCTGGCTTGTCTGCCGAGTGGTGCTGGCGTAGCCATCAGGTGATTTTGGCGTGTCCAGCAGGTGGCTCCAGCGAGTAGAGCAGGTTGTTCCAGCGTACTCAGCAGGTGGTTCAGGCGGGTCTGGCAGGTGGTTCCGGTCTCTCTAGTAGGTGGTTCCGGCGTGTCCGGCACGTGCTTCTGGCACGTCTGAGAGCTGGTTCCGGCATGCCCGGCGGGTGATTCCATAGAGTCCGCCACGTGGTTCTGGCCTAGCTGACAGGTGATTTTGGCGTCCCCGGCAGGTGGTTACAGCGAGTTGAGCAGGAGGTTCCGGCATGCTCGGCAGTTGCATCCGGTGTCTCTGGCACGTGGTTCTGGCACGTCTGACATTTGGTTGCATCATGTCTGGCAGGTGATTCCGGAGTGTCCGGCAAGAGGTTCTGGTGTAGCCGGCAGGTGATTTTGGCATGTCCGGCAGGTGTTTCTGGCGAGCTGTTCAGGTGGTTCCGGTGTTCTTGGCAGGTGATTCTGGCGTGTCCGGCAGGTGGTTCCGGTCTGTCCGGTAATGGGTTCCGTCATGTGCCGCACGTGGTTCTGGCACGTCTGAGAGGTGGTTCCCGCATGCCCGGCAGGTGCTCCAGGAGAGTCCTACAAGTGGTTCTGGCCTAGCCCGCAGGTGATTTTGGCGTGTCCGGCAGGTGGTTCCGGCATGCTCGGCAGGTGGTTCAGGCATGTCTGGTAGGTGGTTCCGGTCTGTCCGCGAGGTGGTTCCGGCGTGTCAGGCACGTGGTTCCGGCATGTGTGACAGGTGGTTCTGGCATGTCCGGCAGGTGATTCTGGATTGTCCACCAAGTGGCTCTGGTGTAACCAGCAGGTGATTCCGGAGTGTACGGCAAGTGGTTCTGGCATAGCTGGCTGGTGATTTTGGGGTGTCCAGCAGGTGGCTCCAGCGAGTCGAGCAAGTTGTTCCGGTGTGCTCAGCAGGTGGTTCAGGCAGGTCCGGCAGGTGTTTCTGGTCTGTCCAGTACGTGGTGCCGGCATGTCCGGCACGTGCTTCCAGTATGTTTGAGAGGTGGTTCCTACCTTCCCGGCGGGAGATTCCGGAGCGTCCGCCATGTGATTCTGGCCTACCTGGCAGGGGATTTTGGCGTCTCTGGCTGGTGGTTCCGGCGAGTCGAACAGGAGGTTCCGGCGTGCTCGGCAGGTGCATCCGGTGTCTCTGGCACGTCATTCTGGCACGTTCGAGAGGTGGTTCCGGCATGCCTGTGACAGGTGATTCCGGAGTGTCCGACAAGGGGTTCTGGCACGTCTGAGAGGTGGTTCCGGCATACCCTGCAGGTGATTCTGGCTTGTCTGCCGAGTGGTGCTGGCGTAGCCATCAGGTGATTTTGGCGTGTCCAGCAGGTGGCTCCAGCGAGTAGAGCAGGTTGTTCCAGCGTACTCAGCAGGTGGTTCAGGCGGGTCTGGCAGGTGGTTCCGGTCTCTCTAGTAGGTGGTTCCGGCGTGTCCGGCACGTGCTTCTGGCACGTCTGAGAGCTGGTTCCGGCATGCCCGGCGGGTGATTCCATAGAGTCCGCCACGTGGTTCTGGCCTAGCTGACAGGTGATTTTGGCGTCCCCGGCAGGTGGTTACAGCGAGTTGAGCAGGAGGTTCCGGCATGCTCGGCAGTTGCATCCGGTGTCTCTGGCACGTGGTTCTGGCACGTCTGACATTTGGTTGCATCATGTCTGGCAGGTGATTCCGGAGTGTCCGGCAAGAGGTTCTGGTGTAGCCGGCAGGTGATTTTGGCATGTCCGGCAGGTGTTTCTGGCGAGCTGTTCAGGTGGTTCCGGTGTTCTTGGCAGGTGATTCTGGCGTGTCCGGCAGGTGGTTCCGGTCTGTCCGGTAATGGGTTCCGTCATGTGCCGCACGTGGTTCTGGCACGTCTGAGAGGTGGTTCCCGCATGCCCGGCAGGTGCTCCAGGAGAGTCCTACAAGTGGTTCTGGCCTAGCCCGCAGGTGATTTTGGCGTGTCCGGCAGGTGGTTCCGGCATGCTCGGCAGGTGGTTCAGGCATGTCTGGTAGGTGGTTCCGGTCTGTCCGCGAGGTGGTTCCGGCGTGTCAGGCACGTGGTTCCGGCATGTGTGACAGGTGGTTCTGGCATGTCCGGCAGGTGATTCTGGATTGTCCACCAAGTGGCTCTGGTGTAACCAGCAGGTGATTCCGGAGTGTACGGCAAGTGGTTCTGGCATAGCTGGCTGGTGATTTTGGGGTGTCCAGCAGGTGGCTCCAGCGAGTCGAGCAAGTTGTTCCGGTGTGCTCAGCAGGTGGTTCAGGCAGGTCCGGCAGGTGTTTCTGGTCTGTCCAGTACGTGGTGCCGGCATGTCCGGCACGTGCTTCCAGTATGTTTGAGAGGTGGTTCCTACCTTCCCGGCGGGAGATTCCGGAGCGTCCGCCATGTGATTCTGGCCTACCTGGCAGGGGATTTTGGCGTCTCTGGCTGGTGGTTCCGGCGAGTCGAACAGGAGGTTCCGGCGTGCTCGGCAGGTGCATCCGGTGTCTCTGGCACGTCATTCTGGCACGTTCGAGAGGTGGTTCCGGCATGCCTGTGACAGGTGATTCCGGAGTGTCCGACAAGGGGTTCTGGCACGTCTGAGAGGTGGTTCCGGCATACCCTGCAGGTGATTCTGGCTTGTCTGCCGAGTGGTGCTGGCGTAGCCATCAGGTGATTTTGGCGTGTCCAGCAGGTGGCTCCAGCGAGTAGAGCAGGTTGTTCCAGCGTACTCAGCAGTTGGTTCAGGCGGGTCTGGCAGGTGGTTCCGGTCTCTCTAGTAGGTGGTTCCGGCGTGTCCGGCACGTGCTTCTGGCACGTCTGAGAGCTGGTTCCGGCATGCCCGGCGGGTGATTCCATAGAGTCCGCCACGTGGTTCTGGCCTAGCTGACAGGTGATTTTGGCGTCCCCGGCAGGTGGTTACAGCGAGTTGAGCAGGAGGTTCCGGCATGCTCGGCAGTTGCATCCGGTGTCTCTGGCACGTGGTTCTGGCACGTCTGACATTTGGTTGCATCATGTCTGGCAGGTGATTCCGGAGTGTCCGGCAAGAGGTTCTGGTGTAGCCGGCAGGTGATTTTGGCATGTCCGGCAGGTGTTTCTGGCGAGCTGTTCAGGTGGTTCCGGTGTTCTTGGCAGGTGATTCTGGCGTGTCCGGCAGGTGGTTCCGGTCTGTCCGGTAATGGGTTCCGTCATGTGCCGCACGTGGTTCTGGCACGTCTGAGAGGTGGTTCCCGCATGCCCGGCAGGTGCTCCAGGAGAGTCCTACAAGTGGTTCTGGCCTAGCCCGCAGGTGATTTTGGCGTGTCCGGCAGGTGGTTCCGGCATGCTCGGCAGGTGGTTCAGGCATGTCTGGTAGGTGGTTCCGGTCTGTCCGCGAGGTGGTTCCGGCGTGTCAGGCACGTGGTTCCGGCATGTGTGACAGGTGGTTCTGGCATGTCCGGCAGGTGATTCTGGATTGTCCACCAAGTGGCTCTGGTGTAACCAGCAGGTGATTCCGGAGTGTACGGCAAGTGGTTCTGGCATAGCTGGCTGGTGATTTTGGGGTGTCCAGCAGGTGGCTCCAGCGAGTCGAGCAAGTTGTTCCGGTGTGCTCAGCAGGTGGTTCAGGCAGGTCCGGCAGGTGTTTCTGGTCTGTCCAGTACGTGGTGCCGGCATGTCCGGCACGTGCTTCCAGTATGTTTGAGAGGTGGTTCCTACCTTCCCGGCGGGAGATTCCGGAGCGTCCGCCATGTGATTCTGGCCTACCTGGCAGGGGATTTTGGCGTCTCTGGCTGGTGGTTCCGGCGAGTCGAACAGGAGGTTCCGGCGTGCTCGGCAGGTGCATCCGGTGTCTCTGGCACGTCATTCTGGCACGTTCGAGAGGTGGTTCCGGCATGCCTGTGACAGGTGATTCCGGAGTGTCCGACAAGGGGTTCTGGCACGTCTGAGAGGTGGTTCCGGCATACCCTGCAGGTGATTCTGGCTTGTCTGCCGAGTGGTGCTGGCGTAGCCATCAGGTGACTTTGGCGTGTCCAGCAGGTGGCTCCAGCGAGTAGAGCAGGTTGTTCCAGCGTACTCAGCAGGTGGTTCAGGCGGGTCTGGCAGGTGGTTCCGGTCTCTCTAGTAGGTGGTTCCGGCGTGTCCGGCACGTGCTTCTGGCACGTCTGAGAGCTGGTTCCGGCATGCCCGGCGGGTGATTCCATAGAGTCCGCCACGTGGTTCTGGCCTAGCTGACAGGTGATTTTGGCGTCCCCGGCAGGTGGTTACAGCGAGTTGAGCAGGAGGTTCCGGCATGCTCGGCAGTTGCATCCGGTGTCTCTGGCACGTGGTTCTGGCACGTCTGACATTTGGTTGCATCATGTCTGGCAGGTGATTCCGGAGTGTCCGGCAAGAGGTTCTGGTGTAGCCGGCAGGTGATTTTGGCATGTCCGGCAGGTGTTTCTGGCGAGCTGTTCAGGTGGTTCCGGTGTTCTTGGCAGGTGATTCTGGCGTGTCCGGCAGGTGGTTCCGGTCTGTCCGGTAATGGGTTCCGTCATGTGCCGCACGTGGTTCTGGCACGTCTGAGAGGTGGTTCCCGCATGCCCGGCAGGTGCTCCAGGAGAGTCCTACAAGTGGTTCTGGCCTAGCCCGCAGGTGATTTTGGCGTGTCCGGCAGGTGGTTCCGGCATGCTCGGCAGGTGGTTCAGGCATGTCTGGTAGGTGGTTCCGGTCTGTCCGCGAGGTGGTTCCGGCGTGTCAGGCACGTGGTTCCGGCATGTGTGACAGGTGGTTCTGGCATGTCCGGCAGGTGATTCTGGATTGTCCACCAAGTGGCTCTGGTGTAACCAGCAGGTGATTCCGGAGTGTACGGCAAGTGGTTCTGGCATAGCTGGCTGGTGATTTTGGGGTGTCCAGCAGGTGGCTCCAGCGAGTCGAGCAAGTTGTTCCGGTGTGCTCAGCAGGTGGTTCAGGCAGGTCCGGCAGGTGTTTCTGGTCTGTCCAGTACGTGGTGCCGGCATGTCCGGCACGTGCTTCCAGTATGTTTGAGAGGTGGTTCCTACCTTCCCGGCGGGAGATTCCGGAGCGTCCGCCATGTGATTCTGGCCTACCTGGCAGGGGATTTTGGCGTCTCTGGCTGGTGGTTCCGGCGAGTCGAACAGGAGGTTCCGGCGTGCTCGGCAGGTGCATCCGGTGTCTCTGGCACGTCATTCTGGCACGTTCGAGAGGTGGTTCCGGCATGCCTGTGACAGGTGATTCCGGAGTGTCCGACAAGGGGTTCTGGCACGTCTGAGAGGTGGTTCCGGCATACCCTGCAGGTGATTCTGGCTTGTCTGCCGAGTGGTGCTGGCGTAGCCATCAGGTGACTTTGGCGTGTCCAGCAGGTGGCTCCAGCGAGTAGAGCAGGTTGTTCCAGCGTACTCAGCAGGTGGTTCAGGCGGGTCTGGCAGGTGGTTCCGGTCTCTCTAGTAGGTGGTTCCGGCGTGTCCGGCACGTGCTTCTGGCACGTCTGAGAGCTGGTTCCGGCATGCCCGGCGGGTGATTCCATAGAGTCCGCCACGTGGTTCTGGCCTAGCTGACAGGTGATTTTGGCGTCCCCGGCAGGTGGTTACAGCGAGTTGAGCAGGAGGTTCCGGCATGCTCGGCAGTTGCATCCGGTGTCTCTGGCACGTGGTTCTGGCACGTCTGACATTTGGTTGCATCATGTCTGGCAGGTGATTCCGGAGTGTCCGGCAAGAGGTTCTGGTGTAGCCGGCAGGTGATTTTGGCATGTCCGGCAGGTGTTTCTGGCGAGCTGTTCAGGTGGTTCCGGTGTTCTTGGCAGGTGATTCTGGCGTGTCCGGCAGGTGGTTCCGGTCTGTCCGGTAATGGGTTCCGTCATGTGCCGCACGTGGTTCTGGCACGTCTGAGAGGTGGTTCCCGCATGCCCGGCAGGTGCTCCAGGAGAGTCCTACAAGTGGTTCTGGCCTAGCCCGCAGGTGATTTTGGCGTGTCCGGCAGGTGGTTCCGGCATGCTCGGCAGGTGGTTCAGGCATGTCTGGTAGGTGGTTCCGGTCTGTCCGCGAGGTGGTTCCGGCGTGTCAGGCACGTGGTTCCGGCATGTGTGACAGGTGGTTCTGGCATGTCCGGCAGGTGATTCTGGATTGTCCACCAAGTGGCTCTGGTGTAACCAGCAGGTGATTCCGGAGTGTACGGCAAGTGGTTCTGGCATAGCTGGCTGGTGATTTTGGGGTGTCCAGCAGGTGGCTCCAGCGAGTCGAGCAAGTTGTTCCGGTGTGCTCAGCAGGTGGTTCAGGCAGGTCCGGCAGGTGTTTCTGGTCTGTCCAGTACGTGGTGCCGGCATGTCCGGCACGTGCTTCCAGTATGTTTGAGAGGTGGTTCCTACCTTCCCGGCGGGAGATTCCGGAGCGTCCGCCATGTGATTCTGGCCTACCTGGCAGGGGATTTTGGCGTCTCTGGCTGGTGGTTCCGGCGAGTCGAACAGGAGGTTCCGGCGTGCTCGGCAGGTGCATCCGGTGTCTCTGGCACGTCATTCTGGCACGTTCGAGAGGTGGTTCCGGCATGCCTGTGACAGGTGATTCCGGAGTGTCCGACAAGGGGTTCTGGCACGTCTGAGAGGTGGTTCCGGCATACCCTGCAGGTGATTCTGGCTTGTCTGCCGAGTGGTGCTGGCGTAGCCATCAGGTGACTTTGGCGTGTCCAGCAGGTGGCTCCAGCGAGTAGAGCAGGTTGTTCCAGCGTACTCAGCAGGTGGTTCAGGCGGGTCTGGCAGGTGGTTCCGGTCTCTCTAGTAGGTGGTTCCGGCGTGTCCGGCACGTGCTTCTGGCACGTCTGAGAGCTGGTTCCGGCATGCCCGGCGGGTGATTCCATAGAGTCCGCCACGTGGTTCTGGCCTAGCTGACAGGTGATTTTGGCGTCCCCGGCAGGTGGTTACAGCGAGTTGAGCAGGAGGTTCCGGCATGCTCGGCAGTTGCATCCGGTGTCTCTGGCACGTGGTTCTGGCACGTCTGACATTTGGTTGCATCATGTCTGGCAGGTGATTCCGGAGTGTCCGGCAAGAGGTTCTGGTGTAGCCGGCAGGTGATTTTGGCATGTCCGGCAGGTGTTTCTGGCGAGCTGTTCAGGTGGTTCCGGTGTTCTTGGCAGGTGATTCTGGCGTGTCCGGCAGGTGGTTCCGGTCTGTCCGGTAATGGGTTCCGTCATGTGCCGCACGTGGTTCTGGCACGTCTGAGAGGTGGTTCCCGCATGCCCGGCAGGTGCTCCAGGAGAGTCCTACAAGTGGTTCTGGCCTAGCCCGCAGGTGATTTTGGCGTGTCCGGCAGGTGGTTCCGGCATGCTCGGCAGGTGGTTCAGGCATGTCTGGTAGGTGGTTCCGGTCTGTCCGCGAGGTGGTTCCGGCGTGTCAGGCACGTGGTTCCGGCATGTGTGACAGGTGGTTCTGGCATGTCCGGCAGGTGATTCTGGATTGTCCACCAAGTGGCTCTGGTGTAACCAGCAGGTGATTCCGGAGTGTACGGCAAGTGGTTCTGGCATAGCTGGCTGGTGATTTTGGGGTGTCCAGCAGGTGGCTCCAGCGAGTCGAGCAAGTTGTTCCGGTGTGCTCAGCAGGTGGTTCAGGCAGGTCCGGCAGGTGTTTCTGGTCTGTCCAGTACGTGGTGCCGGCATGTCCGGCACGTGCTTCCAGTATGTTTGAGAGGTGGTTCCTACCTTCCCGGCGGGAGATTCCGGAGCGTCCGCCATGTGATTCTGGCCTACCTGGCAGGGGATTTTGGCGTCTCTGGCTGGTGGTTCCGGCGAGTCGAACAGGAGGTTCCGGCGTGCTCGGCAGGTGCATCCGGTGTCTCTGGCACGTCATTCTGGCACGTTCGAGAGGTGGTTCCGGCATGCCTGTGACAGGTGATTCCGGAGTGTCCGACAAGGGGTTCTGGCACGTCTGAGAGGTGGTTCCGGCATACCCTGCAGGTGATTCTGGCTTGTCTGCCGAGTGGTGCTGGCGTAGCCATCAGGTGACTTTGGCGTGTCCAGCAGGTGGCTCCAGCGAGTAGAGCAGGTTGTTCCAGCGTACTCAGCAGGTGGTTCAGGCGGGTCTGGCAGGTGGTTCCGGTCTCTCTAGTAGGTGGTTCCGGCGTGTCCGGCACGTGCTTCTGGCACGTCTGAGAGCTGGTTCCGGCATGCCCGGCGGGTGATTCCATAGAGTCCGCCACGTGGTTCTGGCCTAGCTGACAGGTGATTTTGGCGTCCCCGGCAGGTGGTTACAGCGAGTTGAGCAGGAGGTTCCGGCATGCTCGGCAGTTGCATCCGGTGTCTCTGGCACGTGGTTCTGGCACGTCTGACATTTGGTTGCATCATGTCTGGCAGGTGATTCCGGAGTGTCCGGCAAGAGGTTCTGGTGTAGCCGGCAGGTGATTTTGGCATGTCCGGCAGGTGTTTCTGGCGAGCTGTTCAGGTGGTTCCGGTGTTCTTGGCAGGTGATTCTGGCGTGTCCGGCAGGTGGTTCCGGTCTGTCCGGTAATGGGTTCCGTCATGTGCCGCACGTGGTTCTGGCACGTCTGAGAGGTGGTTCCCGCATGCCCGGCAGGTGCTCCAGGAGAGTCCTACAAGTGGTTCTGGCCTAGCCCGCAGGTGATTTTGGCGTGTCCGGCAGGTGGTTCCGGCATGCTCGGCAGGTGGTTCAGGCATGTCTGGTAGGTGGTTCCGGTCTGTCCGCGAGGTGGTTCCGGCGTGTCAGGCACGTGGTTCCGGCATGTGTGACAGGTGGTTCTGGCATGTCCGGCAGGTGATTCTGGATTGTCCACCAAGTGGCTCTGGTGTAACCAGCAGGTGATTCCGGAGTGTACGGCAAGTGGTTCTGGCATAGCTGGCTGGTGATTTTGGGGTGTCCAGCAGGTGGCTCCAGCGAGTCGAGCAAGTTGTTCCGGTGTGCTCAGCAGGTGGTTCAGGCAGGTCCGGCAGGTGTTTCTGGTCTGTCCAGTACGTGGTGCCGGCATGTCCGGCACGTGCTTCCAGTATGTTTGAGAGGTGGTTCCTACCTTCCCGGCGGGAGATTCCGGAGCGTCCGCCATGTGATTCTGGCCTACCTGGCAGGGGATTTTGGCGTCTCTGGCTGGTGGTTCCGGCGAGTCGAACAGGAGGTTCCGGCGTGCTCGGCAGGTGCATCCGGTGTCTCTGGCACGTCATTCTGGCACGTTCGAGAGGTGGTTCCGGCATGCCTGTGACAGGTGATTCCGGAGTGTCCGACAAGGGGTTCTGGCACGTCTGAGAGGTGGTTCCGGCATACCCTGCAGGTGATTCTGGCTTGTCTGCCGAGTGGTGCTGGCGTAGCCATCAGGTGACTTTGGCGTGTCCAGCAGGTGGCTCCAGCGAGTAGAGCAGGTTGTTCCAGCGTACTCAGCAGGTGGTTCAGGCGGGTCTGGCAGGTGGTTCCGGTCTCTCTAGTAGGTGGTTCCGGCGTGTCCGGCACGTGCTTCTGGCACGTCTGAGAGCTGGTTCCGGCATGCCCGGCGGGTGATTCCATAGAGTCCGCCACGTGGTTCTGGCCTAGCTGACAGGTGATTTTGGCGTCCCCGGCAGGTGGTTACAGCGAGTTGAGCAGGAGGTTCCGGCATGCTCGGCAGTTGCATCCGGTGTCTCTGGCACGTGGTTCTGGCACGTCTGACATTTGGTTGCATCATGTCTGGCAGGTGATTCCGGAGTGTCCGGCAAGAGGTTCTGGTGTAGCCGGCAGGTGATTTTGGCATGTCCGGCAGGTGTTTCTGGCGAGCTGTTCAGGTGGTTCCGGTGTTCTTGGCAGGTGATTCTGGCGTGTCCGGCAGGTGGTTCCGGTCTGTCCGGTAATGGGTTCCGTCATGTGCCGCACGTGGTTCTGGCACGTCTGAGAGGTGGTTCCCGCATGCCCGGCAGGTGCTCCAGGAGAGTCCTACAAGTGGTTCTGGCCTAGCCCGCAGGTGATTTTGGCGTGTCCGGCAGGTGGTTCCGGCATGCTCGGCAGGTGGTTCAGGCATGTCTGGTAGGTGGTTCCGGTCTGTCCGCGAGGTGGTTCCGGCGTGTCAGGCACGTGGTTCCGGCATGTGTGACAGGTGGTTCTGGCATGTCCGGCAGGTGATTCTGGATTGTCCACCAAGTGGCTCTGGTGTAACCAGCAGGTGATTCCGGAGTGTACGGCAAGTGGTTCTGGCATAGCTGGCTGGTGATTTTGGGGTGTCCAGCAGGTGGCTCCAGCGAGTCGAGCAAGTTGTTCCGGTGTGCTCAGCAGGTGGTTCAGGCAGGTCCGGCAGGTGTTTCTGGTCTGTCCAGTACGTGGTGCCGGCATGTCCGGCACGTGCTTCCAGTATGTTTGAGAGGTGGTTCCTACCTTCCCGGCGGGAGATTCCGGAGCGTCCGCCATGTGATTCTGGCCTACCTGGCAGGGGATTTTGGCGTCTCTGGCTGGTGGTTCCGGCGAGTCGAACAGGAGGTTCCGGCGTGCTCGGCAGGTGCATCCGGTGTCTCTGGCACGTCATTCTGGCACGTTCGAGAGGTGGTTCCGGCATGCCTGTGACAGGTGATTCCGGAGTGTCCGACAAGGGGTTCTGGCACGTCTGAGAGGTGGTTCCGGCATACCCTGCAGGTGATTCTGGCTTGTCTGCCGAGTGGTGCTGGCGTAGCCATCAGGTGACTTTGGCGTGTCCAGCAGGTGGCTCCAGCGAGTAGAGCAGGTTGTTCCAGCGTACTCAGCAGGTGGTTCAGGCGGGTCTGGCAGGTGGTTCCGGTCTCTCTAGTAGGTGGTTCCGGCGTGTCCGGCACGTGCTTCTGGCACGTCTGAGAGCTGGTTCCGGCATGCCCGGCGGGTGATTCCATAGAGTCCGCCACGTGGTTCTGGCCTAGCTGACAGGTGATTTTGGCGTCCCCGGCAGGTGGTTACAGCGAGTTGAGCAGGAGGTTCCGGCATGCTCGGCAGTTGCATCCGGTGTCTCTGGCACGTGGTTCTGGCACGTCTGACATTTGGTTGCATCATGTCTGGCAGGTGATTCCGGAGTGTCCGGCAAGAGGTTCTGGTGTAGCCGGCAGGTGATTTTGGCATGTCCGGCAGGTGTTTCTGGCGAGCTGTTCAGGTGGTTCCGGTGTTCTTGGCAGGTGATTCTGGCGTGTCCGGCAGGTGGTTCCGGTCTGTCCGGTAATGGGTTCCGTCATGTGCCGCACGTGGTTCTGGCACGTCTGAGAGGTGGTTCCCGCATGCCCGGCAGGTGCTCCAGGAGAGTCCTACAAGTGGTTCTGGCCTAGCCCGCAGGTGATTTTGGCGTGTCCGGCAGGTGGTTCCGGCATGCTCGGCAGGTGGTTCAGGCATGTCTGGTAGGTGGTTCCGGTCTGTCCGCGAGGTGGTTCCGGCGTGTCAGGCACGTGGTTCCGGCATGTGTGACAGGTGGTTCTGGCATGTCCGGCAGGTGATTCTGGATTGTCCACCAAGTGGCTCTGGTGTAACCAGCAGGTGATTCCGGAGTGTACGGCAAGTGGTTCTGGCATAGCTGGCTGGTGATTTTGGGGTGTCCAGCAGGTGGCTCCAGCGAGTCGAGCAAGTTGTTCCGGTGTGCTCAGCAGGTGGTTCAGGCAGGTCCGGCAGGTGTTTCTGGTCTGTCCAGTACGTGGTGCCGGCATGTCCGGCACGTGCTTCCAGTATGTTTGAGAGGTGGTTCCTACCTTCCCGGCGGGAGATTCCGGAGCGTCCGCCATGTGATTCTGGCCTACCTGGCAGGGGATTTTGGCGTCTCTGGCTGGTGGTTCCGGCGAGTCGAACAGGAGGTTCCGGCGTGCTCGGCAGGTGCATCCGGTGTCTCTGGCACGTCATTCTGGCACGTTCGAGAGGTGGTTCCGGCATGCCTGTGACAGGTGATTCCGGAGTGTCCGACAAGGGGTTCTGGCACGTCTGAGAGGTGGTTCCGGCATACCCTGCAGGTGATTCTGGCTTGTCTGCCGAGTGGTGCTGGCGTAGCCATCAGGTGACTTTGGCGTGTCCAGCAGGTGGCTCCAGCGAGTAGAGCAGGTTGTTCCAGCGTACTCAGCAGGTGGTTCAGGCGGGTCTGGCAGGTGGTTCCGGTCTCTCTAGTAGGTGGTTCCGGCGTGTCCGGCACGTGCTTCTGGCACGTCTGAGAGCTGGTTCCGGCATGCCCGGCGGGTGATTCCATAGAGTCCGCCACGTGGTTCTGGCCTAGCTGACAGGTGATTTTGGCGTCCCCGGCAGGTGGTTACAGCGAGTTGAGCAGGAGGTTCCGGCATGCTCGGCAGTTGCATCCGGTGTCTCTGGCACGTGGTTCTGGCACGTCTGACATTTGGTTGCATCATGTCTGGCAGGTGATTCCGGAGTGTCCGGCAAGAGGTTCTGGTGTAGCCGGCAGGTGATTTTGGCATGTCCGGCAGGTGTTTCTGGCGAGCTGTTCAGGTGGTTCCGGTGTTCTTGGCAGGTGATTCTGGCGTGTCCGGCAGGTGGTTCCGGTCTGTCCGGTAATGGGTTCCGTCATGTGCCGCACGTGGTTCTGGCACGTCTGAGAGGTGGTTCCCGCATGCCCGGCAGGTGCTCCAGGAGAGTCCTACAAGTGGTTCTGGCCTAGCCCGCAGGTGATTTTGGCGTGTCCGGCAGGTGGTTCCGGCATGCTCGGCAGGTGGTTCAGGCATGTCTGGTAGGTGGTTCCGGTCTGTCCGCGAGGTGGTTCCGGCGTGTCAGGCACGTGGTTCCGGCATGTGTGACAGGTGGTTCTGGCATGTCCGGCAGGTGATTCTGGATTGTCCACCAAGTGGCTCTGGTGTAACCAGCAGGTGATTCCGGAGTGTACGGCAAGTGGTTCTGGCATAGCTGGCTGGTGATTTTGGGGTGTCCAGCAGGTGGCTCCAGCGAGTCGAGCAAGTTGTTCCGGTGTGCTCAGCAGGTGGTTCAGGCAGGTCCGGCAGGTGTTTCTGGTCTGTCCAGTACGTGGTGCCGGCATGTCCGGCACGTGCTTCCAGTATGTTTGAGAGGTGGTTCCTACCTTCCCGGCGGGAGATTCCGGAGCGTCCGCCATGTGATTCTGGCCTACCTGGCAGGGGATTTTGGCGTCTCTGGCTGGTGGTTCCGGCGAGTCGAACAGGAGGTTCCGGCGTGCTCGGCAGGTGCATCCGGTGTCTCTGGCACGTCATTCTGGCACGTTCGAGAGGTGGTTCCGGCATGCCTGTGACAGGTGATTCCGGAGTGTCCGACAAGGGGTTCTGGCACGTCTGAGAGGTGGTTCCGGCATACCCTGCAGGTGATTCTGGCTTGTCTGCCGAGTGGTGCTGGCGTAGCCATCAGGTGACTTTGGCGTGTCCAGCAGGTGGCTCCAGCGAGTAGAGCAGGTTGTTCCAGCGTACTCAGCAGGTGGTTCAGGCGGGTCTGGCAGGTGGTTCCGGTCTCTCTAGTAGGTGGTTCCGGCGTGTCCGGCACGTGCTTCTGGCACGTCTGAGAGCTGGTTCCGGCATGCCCGGCGGGTGATTCCATAGAGTCCGCCACGTGGTTCTGGCCTAGCTGACAGGTGATTTTGGCGTCCCCGGCAGGTGGTTACAGCGAGTTGAGCAGGAGGTTCCGGCATGCTCGGCAGTTGCATCCGGTGTCTCTGGCACGTGGTTCTGGCACGTCTGACATTTGGTTGCATCATGTCTGGCAGGTGATTCCGGAGTGTCCGGCAAGAGGTTCTGGTGTAGCCGGCAGGTGATTTTGGCATGTCCGGCAGGTGTTTCTGGCGAGCTGTTCAGGTGGTTCCGGTGTTCTTGGCAGGTGATTCTGGCGTGTCCGGCAGGTGGTTCCGGTCTGTCCGGTAATGGGTTCCGTCATGTGCCGCACGTGGTTCTGGCACGTCTGAGAGGTGGTTCCCGCATGCCCGGCAGGTGCTCCAGGAGAGTCCTACAAGTGGTTCTGGCCTAGCCCGCAGGTGATTTTGGCGTGTCCGGCAGGTGGTTCCGGCATGCTCGGCAGGTGGTTCAGGCATGTCTGGTAGGTGGTTCCGGTCTGTCCGCGAGGTGGTTCCGGCGTGTCAGGCACGTGGTTCCGGCATGTGTGACAGGTGGTTCTGGCATGTCCGGCAGGTGATTCTGGATTGTCCACCAAGTGGCTCTGGTGTAACCAGCAGGTGATTCCGGAGTGTACGGCAAGTGGTTCTGGCATAGCTGGCTGGTGATTTTGGGGTGTCCAGCAGGTGGCTCCAGCGAGTCGAGCAAGTTGTTCCGGTGTGCTCAGCAGGTGGTTCAGGCAGGTCCGGCAGGTGTTTCTGGTCTGTCCAGTACGTGGTGCCGGCATGTCCGGCACGTGCTTCCAGTATGTTTGAGAGGTGGTTCCTACCTTCCCGGCGGGAGATTCCGGAGCGTCCGCCATGTGATTCTGGCCTACCTGGCAGGGGATTTTGGCGTCTCTGGCTGGTGGTTCCGGCGAGTCGAACAGGAGGTTCCGGCGTGCTCGGCAGGTGCATCCGGTGTCTCTGGCACGTCATTCTGGCACGTTCGAGAGGTGGTTCCGGCATGCCTGTGACAGGTGATTCCGGAGTGTCCGACAAGGGGTTCTGGCACGTCTGAGAGGTGGTTCCGGCATACCCTGCAGGTGATTCTGGCTTGTCTGCCGAGTGGTGCTGGCGTAGCCATCAGGTGACTTTGGCGTGTCCAGCAGGTGGCTCCAGCGAGTAGAGCAGGTTGTTCCAGCGTACTCAGCAGGTGGTTCAGGCGGGTCTGGCAGGTGGTTCCGGTCTCTCTAGTAGGTGGTTCCGGCGTGTCCGGCACGTGCTTCTGGCACGTCTGAGAGCTGGTTCCGGCATGCCCGGCGGGTGATTCCATAGAGTCCGCCACGTGGTTCTGGCCTAGCTGACAGGTGATTTTGGCGTCCCCGGCAGGTGGTTACAGCGAGTTGAGCAGGAGGTTCCGGCATGCTCGGCAGTTGCATCCGGTGTCTCTGGCACGTGGTTCTGGCACGTCTGACATTTGGTTGCATCATGTCTGGCAGGTGATTCCGGAGTGTCCGGCAAGAGGTTCTGGTGTAGCCGGCAGGTGATTTTGGCATGTCCGGCAGGTGTTTCTGGCGAGCTGTTCAGGTGGTTCCGGTGTTCTTGGCAGGTGATTCTGGCGTGTCCGGCAGGTGGTTCCGGTCTGTCCGGTAATGGGTTCCGTCATGTGCCGCACGTGGTTCTGGCACGTCTGAGAGGTGGTTCCCGCATGCCCGGCAGGTGCTCCAGGAGAGTCCTACAAGTGGTTCTGGCCTAGCCCGCAGGTGATTTTGGCGTGTCCGGCAGGTGGTTCCGGCATGCTCGGCAGGTGGTTCAGGCATGTCTGGTAGGTGGTTCCGGTCTGTCCGCGAGGTGGTTCCGGCGTGTCAGGCACGTGGTTCCGGCATGTGTGACAGGTGGTTCTGGCATGTCCGGCAGGTGATTCTGGATTGTCCACCAAGTGGCTCTGGTGTAACCAGCAGGTGATTCCGGAGTGTACGGCAAGTGGTTCTGGCATAGCTGGCTGGTGATTTTGGGGTGTCCAGCAGGTGGCTCCAGCGAGTCGAGCAAGTTGTTCCGGTGTGCTCAGCAGGTGGTTCAGGCAGGTCCGGCAGGTGTTTCTGGTCTGTCCAGTACGTGGTGCCGGCATGTCCGGCACGTGCTTCCAGTATGTTTGAGAGGTGGTTCCTACCTTCCCGGCGGGAGATTCCGGAGCGTCCGCCATGTGATTCTGGCCTACCTGGCAGGGGATTTTGGCGTCTCTGGCTGGTGGTTCCGGCGAGTCGAACAGGAGGTTCCGGCGTGCTCGGCAGGTGCATCCGGTGTCTCTGGCACGTCATTCTGGCACGTTCGAGAGGTGGTTCCGGCATGCCTGTGACAGGTGATTCCGGAGTGTCCGACAAGGGGTTCTGGCACGTCTGAGAGGTGGTTCCGGCATACCCTGCAGGTGATTCTGGCTTGTCTGCCGAGTGGTGCTGGCGTAGCCATCAGGTGACTTTGGCGTGTCCAGCAGGTGGCTCCAGCGAGTAGAGCAGGTTGTTCCAGCGTACTCAGCAGGTGGTTCAGGCGGGTCTGGCAGGTGGTTCCGGTCTCTCTAGTAGGTGGTTCCGGCGTGTCCGGCACGTGCTTCTGGCACGTCTGAGAGCTGGTTCCGGCATGCCCGGCGGGTGATTCCATAGAGTCCGCCACGTGGTTCTGGCCTAGCTGACAGGTGATTTTGGCGTCCCCGGCAGGTGGTTACAGCGAGTTGAGCAGGAGGTTCCGGCATGCTCGGCAGTTGCATCCGGTGTCTCTGGCACGTGGTTCTGGCACGTCTGACATTTGGTTGCATCATGTCTGGCAGGTGATTCCGGAGTGTCCGGCAAGAGGTTCTGGTGTAGCCGGCAGGTGATTTTGGCATGTCCGGCAGGTGTTTCTGGCGAGCTGTTCAGGTGGTTCCGGTGTTCTTGGCAGGTGATTCTGGCGTGTCCGGCAGGTGGTTCCGGTCTGTCCGGTAATGGGTTCCGTCATGTGCCGCACGTGGTTCTGGCACGTCTGAGAGGTGGTTCCCGCATGCCCGGCAGGTGCTCCAGGAGAGTCCTACAAGTGGTTCTGGCCTAGCCCGCAGGTGATTTTGGCGTGTCCGGCAGGTGGTTCCGGCATGCTCGGCAGGTGGTTCAGGCATGTCTGGTAGGTGGTTCCGGTCTGTCCGCGAGGTGGTTCCGGCGTGTCAGGCACGTGGTTCCGGCATGTGTGACAGGTGGTTCTGGCATGTCCGGCAGGTGATTCTGGATTGTCCACCAAGTGGCTCTGGTGTAACCAGCAGGTGATTCCGGAGTGTACGGCAAGTGGTTCTGGCATAGCTGGCTGGTGATTTTGGGGTGTCCAGCAGGTGGCTCCAGCGAGTCGAGCAAGTTGTTCCGGTGTGCTCAGCAGGTGGTTCAGGCAGGTCCGGCAGGTGTTTCTGGTCTGTCCAGTACGTGGTGCCGGCATGTCCGGCACGTGCTTCCAGTATGTTTGAGAGGTGGTTCCTACCTTCCCGGCGGGAGATTCCGGAGCGTCCGCCATGTGATTCTGGCCTACCTGGCAGGGGATTTTGGCGTCTCTGGCTGGTGGTTCCGGCGAGTCGAACAGGAGGTTCCGGCGTGCTCGGCAGGTGCATCCGGTGTCTCTGGCACGTCATTCTGGCACGTTCGAGAGGTGGTTCCGGCATGCCTGTGACAGGTGATTCCGGAGTGTCCGACAAGGGGTTCTGGCACGTCTGAGAGGTGGTTCCGGCATACCCTGCAGGTGATTCTGGCTTGTCTGCCGAGTGGTGCTGGCGTAGCCATCAGGTGACTTTGGCGTGTCCAGCAGGTGGCTCCAGCGAGTAGAGCAGGTTGTTCCAGCGTACTCAGCAGGTGGTTCAGGCGGGTCTGGCAGGTGGTTCCGGTCTCTCTAGTAGGTGGTTCCGGCGTGTCCGGCACGTGCTTCTGGCACGTCTGAGAGCTGGTTCCGGCATGCCCGGCGGGTGATTCCATAGAGTCCGCCACGTGGTTCTGGCCTAGCTGACAGGTGATTTTGGCGTCCCCGGCAGGTGGTTACAGCGAGTTGAGCAGGAGGTTCCGGCATGCTCGGCAGTTGCATCCGGTGTCTCTGGCACGTGGTTCTGGCACGTCTGACATTTGGTTGCATCATGTCTGGCAGGTGATTCCGGAGTGTCCGGCAAGAGGTTCTGGTGTAGCCGGCAGGTGATTTTGGCATGTCCGGCAGGTGTTTCTGGCGAGCTGTTCAGGTGGTTCCGGTGTTCTTGGCAGGTGATTCTGGCGTGTCCGGCAGGTGGTTCCGGTCTGTCCGGTAATGGGTTCCGTCATGTGCCGCACGTGGTTCTGGCACGTCTGAGAGGTGGTTCCCGCATGCCCGGCAGGTGCTCCAGGAGAGTCCTACAAGTGGTTCTGGCCTAGCCCGCAGGTGATTTTGGCGTGTCCGGCAGGTGGTTCCGGCATGCTCGGCAGGTGGTTCAGGCATGTCTGGTAGGTGGTTCCGGTCTGTCCGCGAGGTGGTTCCGGCGTGTCAGGCACGTGGTTCCGGCATGTGTGACAGGTGGTTCTGGCATGTCCGGCAGGTGATTCTGGATTGTCCACCAAGTGGCTCTGGTGTAACCAGCAGGTGATTCCGGAGTGTACGGCAAGTGGTTCTGGCATAGCTGGCTGGTGATTTTGGGGTGTCCAGCAGGTGGCTCCAGCGAGTCGAGCAAGTTGTTCCGGTGTGCTCAGCAGGTGGTTCAGGCAGGTCCGGCAGGTGTTTCTGGTCTGTCCAGTACGTGGTGCCGGCATGTCCGGCACGTGCTTCCAGTATGTTTGAGAGGTGGTTCCTACCTTCCCGGCGGGAGATTCCGGAGCGTCCGCCATGTGATTCTGGCCTACCTGGCAGGGGATTTTGGCGTCTCTGGCTGGTGGTTCCGGCGAGTCGAACAGGAGGTTCCGGCGTGCTCGGCAGGTGCATCCGGTGTC
Source organism: Equus asinus (assembly GCF_041296235.1). Lineage (NCBI taxonomy): Eukaryota > Metazoa > Chordata > Mammalia > Perissodactyla > Equidae > Equus > Equus asinus. The sequence continues at coordinate 82,059 of NW_027225182.1, forward strand.
TCTGGCACGTCATTCTGGCACGTTCGAGAGGTGGTTCCGGCATGCCTGTGACAGGTGATTCCGGAGTGTCCGACAAGGGGTTCTGGCACGTCTGAGAGGTGGTTCCGGCATACCCTGCAGGTGATTCTGGCTTGTCTGCCGAGTGGTGCTGGCGTAGCCATCAGGTGACTTTGGCGTGTCCAGCAGGTGGCTCCAGCGAGTAGAGCAGGTTGTTCCAGCGTACTCAGCAGGTGGTTCAGGCGGGTCTGGCAGGTGGTTCCGGTCTCTCTAGTAGGTGGTTCCGGCGTGTCCGGCACGTGCTTCTGGCACGTCTGAGAGCTGGTTCCGGCATGCCCGGCGGGTGATTCCATAGAGTCCGCCACGTGGTTCTGGCCTAGCTGACAGGTGATTTTGGCGTCCCCGGCAGGTGGTTACAGCGAGTTGAGCAGGAGGTTCCGGCATGCTCGGCAGTTGCATCCGGTGTCTCTGGCACGTGGTTCTGGCACGTCTGACATTTGGTTGCATCATGTCTGGCAGGTGATTCCGGAGTGTCCGGCAAGAGGTTCTGGTGTAGCCGGCAGGTGATTTTGGCATGTCCGGCAGGTGTTTCTGGCGAGCTGTTCAGGTGGTTCCGGTGTTCTTGGCAGGTGATTCTGGCGTGTCCGGCAGGTGGTTCCGGTCTGTCCGGTAATGGGTTCCGTCATGTGCCGCACGTGGTTCTGGCACGTCTGAGAGGTGGTTCCCGCATGCCCGGCAGGTGCTCCAGGAGAGTCCTACAAGTGGTTCTGGCCTAGCCCGCAGGTGATTTTGGCGTGTCCGGCAGGTGGTTCCGGCATGCTCGGCAGGTGGTTCAGGCATGTCTGGTAGGTGGTTCCGGTCTGTCCGCGAGGTGGTTCCGGCGTGTCAGGCACGTGGTTCCGGCATGTGTGACAGGTGGTTCTGGCATGTCCGGCAGGTGATTCTGGATTGTCCACCAAGTGGCTCTGGTGTAACCAGCAGGTGATTCCGGAGTGTACGGCAAGTGGTTCTGGCATAGCTGGCTGGTGATTTTGGGGTGTCCAGCAGGTGGCTCCAGCGAGTCGAGCAAGTTGTTCCGGTGTGCTCAGCAGGTGGTTCAGGCAGGTCCGGCAGGTGTTTCTGGTCTGTCCAGTACGTGGTGCCGGCATGTCCGGCACGTGCTTCCAGTATGTTTGAGAGGTGGTTCCTACCTTCCCGGCGGGAGATTCCGGAGCGTCCGCCATGTGATTCTGGCCTACCTGGCAGGGGATTTTGGCGTCTCTGGCTGGTGGTTCCGGCGAGTCGAACAGGAGGTTCCGGCGTGCTCGGCAGGTGCATCCGGTGTCTCTGGCACGTCATTCTGGCACGTTCGAGAGGTGGTTCCGGCATGCCTGTGACAGGTGATTCCGGAGTGTCCGACAAGGGGTTCTGGCACGTCTGAGAGGTGGTTCCGGCATACCCTGCAGGTGATTCTGGCTTGTCTGCCGAGTGGTGCTGGCGTAGCCATCAGGTGACTTTGGCGTGTCCAGCAGGTGGCTCCAGCGAGTAGAGCAGGTTGTTCCAGCGTACTCAGCAGGTGGTTCAGGCGGGTCTGGCAGGTGGTTCCGGTCTCTCTAGTAGGTGGTTCCGGCGTGTCCGGCACGTGCTTCTGGCACGTCTGAGAGCTGGTTCCGGCATGCCCGGCGGGTGATTCCATAGAGTCCGCCACGTGGTTCTGGCCTAGCTGACAGGTGATTTTGGCGTCCCCGGCAGGTGGTTACAGCGAGTTGAGCAGGAGGTTCCGGCATGCTCGGCAGTTGCATCCGGTGTCTCTGGCACGTGGTTCTGGCACGTCTGACATTTGGTTGCATCATGTCTGGCAGGTGATTCCGGAGTGTCCGGCAAGAGGTTCTGGTGTAGCCGGCAGGTGATTTTGGCATGTCCGGCAGGTGTTTCTGGCGAGCTGTTCAGGTGGTTCCGGTGTTCTTGGCAGGTGATTCTGGCGTGTCCGGCAGGTGGTTCCGGTCTGTCCGGTAATGGGTTCCGTCATGTGCCGCACGTGGTTCTGGCACGTCTGAGAGGTGGTTCCCGCATGCCCGGCAGGTGCTCCAGGAGAGTCCTACAAGTGGTTCTGGCCTAGCCCGCAGGTGATTTTGGCGTGTCCGGCAGGTGGTTCCGGCATGCTCGGCAGGTGGTTCAGGCATGTCTGGTAGGTGGTTCCGGTCTGTCCGCGAGGTGGTTCCGGCGTGTCAGGCACGTGGTTCCGGCATGTGTGACAGGTGGTTCTGGCATGTCCGGCAGGTGATTCTGGATTGTCCACCAAGTGGCTCTGGTGTAACCAGCAGGTGATTCCGGAGTGTACGGCAAGTGGTTCTGGCATAGCTGGCTGGTGATTTTGGGGTGTCCAGCAGGTGGCTCCAGCGAGTCGAGCAAGTTGTTCCGGTGTGCTCAGCAGGTGGTTCAGGCAGGTCCGGCAGGTGTTTCTGGTCTGTCCAGTACGTGGTGCCGGCATGTCCGGCACGTGCTTCCAGTATGTTTGAGAGGTGGTTCCTACCTTCCCGGCGGGAGATTCCGGAGCGTCCGCCATGTGATTCTGGCCTACCTGGCAGGGGATTTTGGCGTCTCTGGCTGGTGGTTCCGGCGAGTCGAACAGGAGGTTCCGGCGTGCTCGGCAGGTGCATCCGGTGTCTCTGGCACGTCATTCTGGCACGTTCGAGAGGTGGTTCCGGCATGCCTGTGACAGGTGATTCCGGAGTGTCCGACAAGGGGTTCTGGCACGTCTGAGAGGTGGTTCCGGCATACCCTGCAGGTGATTCTGGCTTGTCTGCCGAGTGGTGCTGGCGTAGCCATCAGGTGACTTTGGCGTGTCCAGCAGGTGGCTCCAGCGAGTAGAGCAGGTTGTTCCAGCGTACTCAGCAGGTGGTTCAGGCGGGTCTGGCAGGTGGTTCCGGTCTCTCTAGTAGGTGGTTCCGGCGTGTCCGGCACGTGCTTCTGGCACGTCTGAGAGCTGGTTCCGGCATGCCCGGCGGGTGATTCCATAGAGTCCGCCACGTGGTTCTGGCCTAGCTGACAGGTGATTTTGGCGTCCCCGGCAGGTGGTTACAGCGAGTTGAGCAGGAGGTTCCGGCATGCTCGGCAGTTGCATCCGGTGTCTCTGGCACGTGGTTCTGGCACGTCTGACATTTGGTTGCATCATGTCTGGCAGGTGATTCCGGAGTGTCCGGCAAGAGGTTCTGGTGTAGCCGGCAGGTGATTTTGGCATGTCCGGCAGGTGTTTCTGGCGAGCTGTTCAGGTGGTTCCGGTGTTCTTGGCAGGTGATTCTGGCGTGTCCGGCAGGTGGTTCCGGTCTGTCCGGTAATGGGTTCCGTCATGTGCCGCACGTGGTTCTGGCACGTCTGAGAGGTGGTTCCCGCATGCCCGGCAGGTGCTCCAGGAGAGTCCTACAAGTGGTTCTGGCCTAGCCCGCAGGTGATTTTGGCGTGTCCGGCAGGTGGTTCCGGCATGCTCGGCAGGTGGTTCAGGCATGTCTGGTAGGTGGTTCCGGTCTGTCCGCGAGGTGGTTCCGGCGTGTCAGGCACGTGGTTCCGGCATGTGTGACAGGTGGTTCTGGCATGTCCGGCAGGTGATTCTGGATTGTCCACCAAGTGGCTCTGGTGTAACCAGCAGGTGATTCCGGAGTGTACGGCAAGTGGTTCTGGCATAGCTGGCTGGTGATTTTGGGGTGTCCAGCAGGTGGCTCCAGCGAGTCGAGCAAGTTGTTCCGGTGTGCTCAGCAGGTGGTTCAGGCAGGTCCGGCAGGTGTTTCTGGTCTGTCCAGTACGTGGTGCCGGCATGTCCGGCACGTGCTTCCAGTATGTTTGAGAGGTGGTTCCTACCTTCCCGGCGGGAGATTCCGGAGCGTCCGCCATGTGATTCTGGCCTACCTGGCAGGGGATTTTGGCGTCTCTGGCTGGTGGTTCCGGCGAGTCGAACAGGAGGTTCCGGCGTGCTCGGCAGGTGCATCCGGTGTCTCTGGCACGTCATTCTGGCACGTTCGAGAGGTGGTTCCGGCATGCCTGTGACAGGTGATTCCGGAGTGTCCGACAAGGGGTTCTGGCACGTCTGAGAGGTGGTTCCGGCATACCCTGCAGGTGATTCTGGCTTGTCTGCCGAGTGGTGCTGGCGTAGCCATCAGGTGACTTTGGCGTGTCCAGCAGGTGGCTCCAGCGAGTAGAGCAGGTTGTTCCAGCGTACTCAGCAGGTGGTTCAGGCGGGTCTGGCAGGTGGTTCCGGTCTCTCTAGTAGGTGGTTCCGGCGTGTCCGGCACGTGCTTCTGGCACGTCTGAGAGCTGGTTCCGGCATGCCCGGCGGGTGATTCCATAGAGTCCGCCACGTGGTTCTGGCCTAGCTGACAGGTGATTTTGGCGTCCCCGGCAGGTGGTTACAGCGAGTTGAGCAGGAGGTTCCGGCATGCTCGGCAGTTGCATCCGGTGTCTCTGGCACGTGGTTCTGGCACGTCTGACATTTGGTTGCATCATGTCTGGCAGGTGATTCCGGAGTGTCCGGCAAGAGGTTCTGGTGTAGCCGGCAGGTGATTTTGGCATGTCCGGCAGGTGTTTCTGGCGAGCTGTTCAGGTGGTTCCGGTGTTCTTGGCAGGTGATTCTGGCGTGTCCGGCAGGTGGTTCCGGTCTGTCCGGTAATGGGTTCCGTCATGTGCCGCACGTGGTTCTGGCACGTCTGAGAGGTGGTTCCCGCATGCCCGGCAGGTGCTCCAGGAGAGTCCTACAAGTGGTTCTGGCCTAGCCCGCAGGTGATTTTGGCGTGTCCGGCAGGTGGTTCCGGCATGCTCGGCAGGTGGTTCAGGCATGTCTGGTAGGTGGTTCCGGTCTGTCCGCGAGGTGGTTCCGGCGTGTCAGGCACGTGGTTCCGGCATGTGTGACAGGTGGTTCTGGCATGTCCGGCAGGTGATTCTGGATTGTCCACCAAGTGGCTCTGGTGTAACCAGCAGGTGATTCCGGAGTGTACGGCAAGTGGTTCTGGCATAGCTGGCTGGTGATTTTGGGGTGTCCAGCAGGTGGCTCCAGCGAGTCGAGCAAGTTGTTCCGGTGTGCTCAGCAGGTGGTTCAGGCAGGTCCGGCAGGTGTTTCTGGTCTGTCCAGTACGTGGTGCCGGCATGTCCGGCACGTGCTTCCAGTATGTTTGAGAGGTGGTTCCTACCTTCCCGGCGGGAGATTCCGGAGCGTCCGCCATGTGATTCTGGCCTACCTGGCAGGGGATTTTGGCGTCTCTGGCTGGTGGTTCCGGCGAGTCGAACAGGAGGTTCCGGCGTGCTCGGCAGGTGCATCCGGTGTCTCTGGCACGTCATTCTGGCACGTTCGAGAGGTGGTTCCGGCATGCCTGTGACAGGTGATTCCGGAGTGTCCGACAAGGGGTTCTGGCACGTCTGAGAGGTGGTTCCGGCATACCCTGCAGGTGATTCTGGCTTGTCTGCCGAGTGGTGCTGGCGTAGCCATCAGGTGACTTTGGCGTGTCCAGCAGGTGGCTCCAGCGAGTAGAGCAGGTTGTTCCAGCGTACTCAGCAGGTGGTTCAGGCGGGTCTGGCAGGTGGTTCCGGTCTCTCTAGTAGGTGGTTCCGGCGTGTCCGGCACGTGCTTCTGGCACGTCTGAGAGCTGGTTCCGGCATGCCCGGCGGGTGATTCCATAGAGTCCGCCACGTGGTTCTGGCCTAGCTGACAGGTGATTTTGGCGTCCCCGGCAGGTGGTTACAGCGAGTTGAGCAGGAGGTTCCGGCATGCTCGGCAGTTGCATCCGGTGTCTCTGGCACGTGGTTCTGGCACGTCTGACATTTGGTTGCATCATGTCTGGCAGGTGATTCCGGAGTGTCCGGCAAGAGGTTCTGGTGTAGCCGGCAGGTGATTTTGGCATGTCCGGCAGGTGTTTCTGGCGAGCTGTTCAGGTGGTTCCGGTGTTCTTGGCAGGTGATTCTGGCGTGTCCGGCAGGTGGTTCCGGTCTGTCCGGTAATGGGTTCCGTCATGTGCCGCACGTGGTTCTGGCACGTCTGAGAGGTGGTTCCCGCATGCCCGGCAGGTGCTCCAGGAGAGTCCTACAAGTGGTTCTGGCCTAGCCCGCAGGTGATTTTGGCGTGTCCGGCAGGTGGTTCCGGCATGCTCGGCAGGTGGTTCAGGCATGTCTGGTAGGTGGTTCCGGTCTGTCCGCGAGGTGGTTCCGGCGTGTCAGGCACGTGGTTCCGGCATGTGTGACAGGTGGTTCTGGCATGTCCGGCAGGTGATTCTGGATTGTCCACCAAGTGGCTCTGGTGTAACCAGCAGGTGATTCCGGAGTGTACGGCAAGTGGTTCTGGCATAGCTGGCTGGTGATTTTGGGGTGTCCAGCAGGTGGCTCCAGCGAGTCGAGCAAGTTGTTCCGGTGTGCTCAGCAGGTGGTTCAGGCAGGTCCGGCAGGTGTTTCTGGTCTGTCCAGTACGTGGTGCCGGCATGTCCGGCACGTGCTTCCAGTATGTTTGAGAGGTGGTTCCTACCTTCCCGGCGGGAGATTCCGGAGCGTCCGCCATGTGATTCTGGCCTACCTGGCAGGGGATTTTGGCGTCTCTGGCTGGTGGTTCCGGCGAGTCGAACAGGAGGTTCCGGCGTGCTCGGCAGGTGCATCCGGTGTCTCTGGCACGTCATTCTGGCACGTTCGAGAGGTGGTTCCGGCATGCCTGTGACAGGTGATTCCGGAGTGTCCGACAAGGGGTTCTGGCACGTCTGAGAGGTGGTTCCGGCATACCCTGCAGGTGATTCTGGCTTGTCTGCCGAGTGGTGCTGGCGTAGCCATCAGGTGACTTTGGCGTGTCCAGCAGGTGGCTCCAGCGAGTAGAGCAGGTTGTTCCAGCGTACTCAGCAGGTGGTTCAGGCGGGTCTGGCAGGTGGTTCCGGTCTCTCTAGTAGGTGGTTCCGGCGTGTCCGGCACGTGCTTCTGGCACGTCTGAGAGCTGGTTCCGGCATGCCCGGCGGGTGATTCCATAGAGTCCGCCACGTGGTTCTGGCCTAGCTGACAGGTGATTTTGGCGTCCCCGGCAGGTGGTTACAGCGAGTTGAGCAGGAGGTTCCGGCATGCTCGGCAGTTGCATCCGGTGTCTCTGGCACGTGGTTCTGGCACGTCTGACATTTGGTTGCATCATGTCTGGCAGGTGATTCCGGAGTGTCCGGCAAGAGGTTCTGGTGTAGCCGGCAGGTGATTTTGGCATGTCCGGCAGGTGTTTCTGGCGAGCTGTTCAGGTGGTTCCGGTGTTCTTGGCAGGTGATTCTGGCGTGTCCGGCAGGTGGTTCCGGTCTGTCCGGTAATGGGTTCCGTCATGTGCCGCACGTGGTTCTGGCACGTCTGAGAGGTGGTTCCCGCATGCCCGGCAGGTGCTCCAGGAGAGTCCTACAAGTGGTTCTGGCCTAGCCCGCAGGTGATTTTGGCGTGTCCGGCAGGTGGTTCCGGCATGCTCGGCAGGTGGTTCAGGCATGTCTGGTAGGTGGTTCCGGTCTGTCCGCGAGGTGGTTCCGGCGTGTCAGGCACGTGGTTCCGGCATGTGTGACAGGTGGTTCTGGCATGTCCGGCAGGTGATTCTGGATTGTCCACCAAGTGGCTCTGGTGTAACCAGCAGGTGATTCCGGAGTGTACGGCAAGTGGTTCTGGCATAGCTGGCTGGTGATTTTGGGGTGTCCAGCAGGTGGCTCCAGCGAGTCGAGCAAGTTGTTCCGGTGTGCTCAGCAGGTGGTTCAGGCAGGTCCGGCAGGTGTTTCTGGTCTGTCCAGTACGTGGTGCCGGCATGTCCGGCACGTGCTTCCAGTATGTTTGAGAGGTGGTTCCTACCTTCCCGGCGGGAGATTCCGGAGCGTCCGCCATGTGATTCTGGCCTACCTGGCAGGGGATTTTGGCGTCTCTGGCTGGTGGTTCCGGCGAGTCGAACAGGAGGTTCCGGCGTGCTCGGCAGGTGCATCCGGTGTCTCTGGCACGTCATTCTGGCACGTTCGAGAGGTGGTTCCGGCATGCCTGTGACAGGTGATTCCGGAGTGTCCGACAAGGGGTTCTGGCACGTCTGAGAGGTGGTTCCGGCATACCCTGCAGGTGATTCTGGCTTGTCTGCCGAGTGGTGCTGGCGTAGCCATCAGGTGACTTTGGCGTGTCCAGCAGGTGGCTCCAGCGAGTAGAGCAGGTTGTTCCAGCGTACTCAGCAGGTGGTTCAGGCGGGTCTGGCAGGTGGTTCCGGTCTCTCTAGTAGGTGGTTCCGGCGTGTCCGGCACGTGCTTCTGGCACGTCTGAGAGCTGGTTCCGGCATGCCCGGCGGGTGATTCCATAGAGTCCGCCACGTGGTTCTGGCCTAGCTGACAGGTGATTTTGGCGTCCCCGGCAGGTGGTTACAGCGAGTTGAGCAGGAGGTTCCGGCATGCTCGGCAGTTGCATCCGGTGTCTCTGGCACGTGGTTCTGGCACGTCTGACATTTGGTTGCATCATGTCTGGCAGGTGATTCCGGAGTGTCCGGCAAGAGGTTCTGGTGTAGCCGGCAGGTGATTTTGGCATGTCCGGCAGGTGTTTCTGGCGAGCTGTTCAGGTGGTTCCGGTGTTCTTGGCAGGTGATTCTGGCGTGTCCGGCAGGTGGTTCCGGTCTGTCCGGTAATGGGTTCCGTCATGTGCCGCACGTGGTTCTGGCACGTCTGAGAGGTGGTTCCCGCATGCCCGGCAGGTGCTCCAGGAGAGTCCTACAAGTGGTTCTGGCCTAGCCCGCAGGTGATTTTGGCGTGTCCGGCAGGTGGTTCCGGCATGCTCGGCAGGTGGTTCAGGCATGTCTGGTAGGTGGTTCCGGTCTGTCCGCGAGGTGGTTCCGGCGTGTCAGGCACGTGGTTCCGGCATGTGTGACAGGTGGTTCTGGCATGTCCGGCAGGTGATTCTGGATTGTCCACCAAGTGGCTCTGGTGTAACCAGCAGGTGATTCCGGAGTGTACGGCAAGTGGTTCTGGCATAGCTGGCTGGTGATTTTGGGGTGTCCAGCAGGTGGCTCCAGCGAGTCGAGCAAGTTGTTCCGGTGTGCTCAGCAGGTGGTTCAGGCAGGTCCGGCAGGTGTTTCTGGTCTGTCCAGTACGTGGTGCCGGCATGTCCGGCACGTGCTTCCAGTATGTTTGAGAGGTGGTTCCTACCTTCCCGGCGGGAGATTCCGGAGCGTCCGCCATGTGATTCTGGCCTACCTGGCAGGGGATTTTGGCGTCTCTGGCTGGTGGTTCCGGCGAGTCGAACAGGAGGTTCCGGCGTGCTCGGCAGGTGCATCCGGTGTCTCTGGCACGTCATTCTGGCACGTTCGAGAGGTGGTTCCGGCATGCCTGTGACAGGTGATTCCGGAGTGTCCGACAAGGGGTTCTGGCACGTCTGAGAGGTGGTTCCGGCATACCCTGCAGGTGATTCTGGCTTGTCTGCCGAGTGGTGCTGGCGTAGCCATCAGGTGACTTTGGCGTGTCCAGCAGGTGGCTCCAGCGAGTAGAGCAGGTTGTTCCAGCGTACTCAGCAGGTGGTTCAGGCGGGTCTGGCAGGTGGTTCCGGTCTCTCTAGTAGGTGGTTCCGGCGTGTCCGGCACGTGCTTCTGGCACGTCTGAGAGCTGGTTCCGGCATGCCCGGCGGGTGATTCCATAGAGTCCGCCACGTGGTTCTGGCCTAGCTGACAGGTGATTTTGGCGTCCCCGGCAGGTGGTTACAGCGAGTTGAGCAGGAGGTTCCGGCATGCTCGGCAGTTGCATCCGGTGTCTCTGGCACGTGGTTCTGGCACGTCTGACATTTGGTTGCATCATGTCTGGCAGGTGATTCCGGAGTGTCCGGCAAGAGGTTCTGGTGTAGCCGGCAGGTGATTTTGGCATGTCCGGCAGGTGTTTCTGGCGAGCTGTTCAGGTGGTTCCGGTGTTCTTGGCAGGTGATTCTGGCGTGTCCGGCAGGTGGTTCCGGTCTGTCCGGTAATGGGTTCCGTCATGTGCCGCACGTGGTTCTGGCACGTCTGAGAGGTGGTTCCCGCATGCCCGGCAGGTGCTCCAGGAGAGTCCTACAAGTGGTTCTGGCCTAGCCCGCAGGTGATTTTGGCGTGTCCGGCAGGTGGTTCCGGCATGCTCGGCAGGTGGTTCAGGCATGTCTGGTAGGTGGTTCCGGTCTGTCCGCGAGGTGGTTCCGGCGTGTCAGGCACGTGGTTCCGGCATGTGTGACAGGTGGTTCTGGCATGTCCGGCAGGTGATTCTGGATTGTCCACCAAGTGGCTCTGGTGTAACCAGCAGGTGATTCCGGAGTGTACGGCAAGTGGTTCTGGCATAGCTGGCTGGTGATTTTGGGGTGTCCAGCAGGTGGCTCCAGCGAGTCGAGCAAGTTGTTCCGGTGTGCTCAGCAGGTGGTTCAGGCAGGTCCGGCAGGTGTTTCTGGTCTGTCCAGTACGTGGTGCCGGCATGTCCGGCACGTGCTTCCAGTATGTTTGAGAGGTGGTTCCTACCTTCCCGGCGGGAGATTCCGGAGCGTCCGCCATGTGATTCTGGCCTACCTGGCAGGGGATTTTGGCGTCTCTGGCTGGTGGTTCCGGCGAGTCGAAGAGGAGGTTCCGGCGTGCTCGGCAGGTGCATCCGGTGTCTCTGGCACGTCATTCTGGCACGTTCGAGAGGTGGTTCCGGCATGCCTGTGACAGGTGATTCCGGAGTGTCCGACAAGGGGTTCTGGCACGTCTGAGAGGTGGTTCCGGCATACCCTGCAGGTGATTCTGGCTTGTCTGCCGAGTGGTGCTGGCGTAGCCATCAGGTGACTTTGGCGTGTCCAGCAGGTGGCTCCAGCGAGTAGAGCAGGTTGTTCCAGCGTACTCAGCAGGTGGTTCAGGCGGGTCTGGCAGGTGGTTCCGGTCTCTCTAGTAGGTGGTTCCGGCGTGTCCGGCACGTGCTTCTGGCACGTCTGAGAGCTGGTTCCGGCATGCCCGGCGGGTGATTCCATAGAGTCCGCCACGTGGTTCTGGCCTAGCTGACAGGTGATTTTGGCGTCCCCGGCAGGTGGTTACAGCGAGTTGAGCAGGAGGTTCCGGCATGCTCGGCAGTTGCATCCGGTGTCTCTGGCACGTGGTTCTGGCACGTCTGACATTTGGTTGCATCATGTCTGGCAGGTGATTCCGGAGTGTCCGGCAAGAGGTTCTGGTGTAGCCGGCAGGTGATTTTGGCATGTCCGGCAGGTGTTTCTGGCGAGCTGTTCAGGTGGTTCCGGTGTTCTTGGCAGGTGATTCTGGCGTGTCCGGCAGGTGGTTCCGGTCTGTCCGGTAATGGGTTCCGTCATGTGCCGCACGTGGTTCTGGCACGTCTGAGAGGTGGTTCCCGCATGCCCGGCAGGTGCTCCAGGAGAGTCCTACAAGTGGTTCTGGCCTAGCCCGCAGGTGATTTTGGCGTGTCCGGCAGGTGGTTCCGGCATGCTCGGCAGGTGGTTCAGGCATGTCTGGTAGGTGGTTCCGGTCTGTCCGCGAGGTGGTTCCGGCGTGTCAGGCACGTGGTTCCGGCATGTGTGACAGGTGGTTCTGGCATGTCCGGCAGGTGATTCTGGATTGTCCACCAAGTGGCTCTGGTGTAACCAGCAGGTGATTCCGGAGTGTACGGCAAGTGGTTCTGGCATAGCTGGCTGGTGATTTTGGGGTGTCCAGCAGGTGGCTCCAGCGAGTCGAGCAAGTTGTTCCGGTGTGCTCAGCAGGTGGTTCAGGCAGGTCCGGCAGGTGTTTCTGGTCTGTCCAGTACGTGGTGCCGGCATGTCCGGCACGTGCTTCCAGTATGTTTGAGAGGTGGTTCCTACCTTCCCGGCGGGAGATTCCGGAGCGTCCGCCATGTGATTCTGGCCTACCTGGCAGGGGATTTTGGCGTCTCTGGCTGGTGGTTCCGGCGAGTCGAACAGGAGGTTCCGGCGTGCTCGGCAGGTGCATCCGGTGTCTCTGGCACGTCATTCTGGCACGTTCGAGAGGTGGTTCCGGCATGCCTGTGACAGGTGATTCCGGAGTGTCCGACAAGGGGTTCTGGCACGTCTGAGAGGTGGTTCCGGCATACCCTGCAGGTGATTCTGGCTTGTCTGCCGAGTGGTGCTGGCGTAGCCATCAGGTGACTTTGGCGTGTCCAGCAGGTGGCTCCAGCGAGTAGAGCAGGTTGTTCCAGCGTACTCAGCAGGTGGTTCAGGCGGGTCTGGCAGGTGGTTCCGGTCTCTCTAGTAGGTGGTTCCGGCGTGTCCGGCACGTGCTTCTGGCACGTCTGAGAGCTGGTTCCGGCATGCCCGGCGGGTGATTCCATAGAGTCCGCCACGTGGTTCTGGCCTAGCTGACAGGTGATTTTGGCGTCCCCGGCAGGTGGTTACAGCGAGTTGAGCAGGAGGTTCCGGCATGCTCGGCAGTTGCATCCGGTGTCTCTGGCACGTGGTTCTGGCACGTCTGACATTTGGTTGCATCATGTCTGGCAGGTGATTCCGGAGTGTCCGGCAAGAGGTTCTGGTGTAGCCGGCAGGTGATTTTGGCATGTCCGGCAGGTGTTTCTGGCGAGCTGTTCAGGTGGTTCCGGTGTTCTTGGCAGGTGATTCTGGCGTGTCCGGCAGGTGGTTCCGGTCTGTCCGGTAATGGGTTCCGTCATGTGCCGCACGTGGTTCTGGCACGTCTGAGAGGTGGTTCCCGCATGCCCGGCAGGTGCTCCAGGAGAGTCCTACAAGTGGTTCTGGCCTAGCCCGCAGGTGATTTTGGCGTGTCCGGCAGGTGGTTCCGGCATGCTCGGCAGGTGGTTCAGGCATGTCTGGTAGGTGGTTCCGGTCTGTCCGCGAGGTGGTTCCGGCGTGTCAGGCACGTGGTTCCGGCATGTGTGACAGGTGGTTCTGGCATGTCCGGCAGGTGATTCTGGATTGTCCACCAAGTGGCTCTGGTGTAACCAGCAGGTGATTCCGGAGTGTACGGCAAGTGGTTCTGGCATAGCTGGCTGGTGATTTTGGGGTGTCCAGCAGGTGGCTCCAGCGAGTCGAGCAAGTTGTTCCGGTGTGCTCAGCAGGTGGTTCAGGCAGGTCCGGCAGGTGTTTCTGGTCTGTCCAGTACGTGGTGCCGGCATGTCCGGCACGTGCTTCCAGTATGTTTGAGAGGTGGTTCCTACCTTCCCGGCGGGAGATTCCGGAGCGTCCGCCATGTGATTCTGGCCTACCTGGCAGGGGATTTTGGCGTCTCTGGCTGGTGGTTCCGGCGAGTCGAACAGGAGGTTCCGGCGTGCTCGGCAGGTGCATCCGGTGTCTCTGGCACGTCATTCTGGCACGTTCGAGAGGTGGTTCCGGCATGCCTGTGACAGGTGATTCCGGAGTGTCCGACAAGGGGTTCTGGCACGTCTGAGAGGTGGTTCCGGCATACCCTGCAGGTGATTCTGGCTTGTCTGCCGAGTGGTGCTGGCGTAGCCATCAGGTGACTTTGGCGTGTCCAGCAGGTGGCTCCAGCGAGTAGAGCAGGTTGTTCCAGCGTACTCAGCAGGTGGTTCAGGCGGGTCTGGCAGGTGGTTCCGGTCTCTCTAGTAGGTGGTTCCGGCGTGTCCGGCACGTGCTTCTGGCACGTCTGAGAGCTGGTTCCGGCATGCCCGGCGGGTGATTCCATAGAGTCCGCCACGTGGTTCTGGCCTAGCTGACAGGTGATTTTGGCGTCCCCGGCAGGTGGTTACAGCGAGTTGAGCAGGAGGTTCCGGCATGCTCGGCAGTTGCATCCGGTGTCTCTGGCACGTGGTTCTGGCACGTCTGACATTTGGTTGCATCATGTCTGGCAGGTGATTCCGGAGTGTCCGGCAAGAGGTTCTGGTGTAGCCGGCAGGTGATTTTGGCATGTCCGGCAGGTGTTTCTGGCGAGCTGTTCAGGTGGTTCCGGTGTTCTTGGCAGGTGATTCTGGCGTGTCCGGCAGGTGGTTCCGGTCTGTCCGGTAATGGGTTCCGTCATGTGCCGCACGTGGTTCTGGCACGTCTGAGAGGTGGTTCCCGCATGCCCGGCAGGTGCTCCAGGAGAGTCCTACAAGTGGTTCTGGCCTAGCCCGCAGGTGATTTTGGCGTGTCCGGCAGGTGGTTCCGGCATGCTCGGCAGGTGGTTCAGGCATGTCTGGTAGGTGGTTCCGGTCTGTCCGCGAGGTGGTTCCGGCGTGTCAGGCACGTGGTTCCGGCATGTGTGACAGGTGGTTCTGGCATGTCCGGCAGGTGATTCTGGATTGTCCACCAAGTGGCTCTGGTGTAACCAGCAGGTGATTCCGGAGTGTACGGCAAGTGGTTCTGGCATAGCTGGCTGGTGATTTTGGGGTGTCCAGCAGGTGGCTCCAGCGAGTCGAGCAAGTTGTTCCGGTGTGCTCAGCAGGTGGTTCAGGCAGGTCCGGCAGGTGTTTCTGGTCTGTCCAGTACGTGGTGCCGGCATGTCCGGCACGTGCTTCCAGTATGTTTGAGAGGTGGTTCCTACCTTCCCGGCGGGAGATTCCGGAGCGTCCGCCATGTGATTCTGGCCTACCTGGCAGGGGATTTTGGCGTCTCTGGCTGGTGGTTCCGGCGAGTCGAAGAGGAGGTTCCGGCGTGCTCGGCAGGTGCATCCGGTGTCTCTGGCACGTCATTCTGGCACGTTCGAGAGGTGGTTCCGGCATGCCTGTGACAGGTGATTCCGGAGTGTCCGACAAGGGGTTCTGGCACGTCTGAGAGGTGGTTCCGGCATACCCTGCAGGTGATTCTGGCTTGTCTGCCGAGTGGTGCTGGCGTAGCCATCAGGTGACTTTGGCGTGTCCAGCAGGTGGCTCCAGCGAGTAGAGCAGGTTGTTCCAGCGTACTCAGCAGGTGGTTCAGGCGGGTCTGGCAGGTGGTTCCGGTCTCTCTAGTAGGTGGTTCCGGCGTGTCCGGCACGTGCTTCTGGCACGTCTGAGAGCTGGTTCCGGCATGCCCGGCGGGTGATTCCATAGAGTCCGCCACGTGGTTCTGGCCTAGCTGACAGGTGATTTTGGCGTCCCCGGCAGGTGGTTACAGCGAGTTGAGCAGGAGGTTCCGGCATGCTCGGCAGTTGCATCCGGTGTCTCTGGCACGTGGTTCTGGCACGTCTGACATTTGGTTGCATCATGTCTGGCAGGTGATTCCGGAGTGTCCGGCAAGAGGTTCTGGTGTAGCCGGCAGGTGATTTTGGCATGTCCGGCAGGTGTTTCTGGCGAGCTGTTCAGGTGGTTCCGGTGTTCTTGGCAGGTGATTCTGGCGTGTCCGGCAGGTGGTTCCGGTCTGTCCGGTAATGGGTTCCGTCATGTGCCGCACGTGGTTCTGGCACGTCTGAGAGGTGGTTCCCGCATGCCCGGCAGGTGCTCCAGGAGAGTCCTACAAGTGGTTCTGGCCTAGCCCGCAGGTGATTTTGGCGTGTCCGGCAGGTGGTTCCGGCATGCTCGGCAGGTGGTTCAGGCATGTCTGGTAGGTGGTTCCGGTCTGTCCGCGAGGTGGTTCCGGCGTGTCAGGCACGTGGTTCCGGCATGTGTGACAGGTGGTTCTGGCATGTCCGGCAGGTGATTCTGGATTGTCCACCAAGTGGCTCTGGTGTAACCAGCAGGTGATTCCGGAGTGTACGGCAAGTGGTTCTGGCATAGCTGGCTGGTGATTTTGGGGTGTCCAGCAGGTGGCTCCAGCGAGTCGAGCAAGTTGTTCCGGTGTGCTCAGCAGGTGGTTCAGGCAGGTCCGGCAGGTGTTTCTGGTCTGTCCAGTACGTGGTGCCGGCATGTCCGGCACGTGCTTCCAGTATGTTTGAGAGGTGGTTCCTACCTTCCCGGCGGGAGATTCCGGAGCGTCCGCCATGTGATTCTGGCCTACCTGGCAGGGGATTTTGGCGTCTCTGGCTGGTGGTTCCGGCGAGTCGAACAGGAGGTTCCGGCGTGCTCGGCAGGTGCATCCGGTGTCTCTGGCACGTCATTCTGGCACGTTCGAGAGGTGGTTCCGGCATGCCTGTGACAGGTGATTCCGGAGTGTCCGACAAGGGGTTCTGGCACGTCTGAGAGGTGGTTCCGGCATACCCTGCAGGTGATTCTGGCTTGTCTGCCGAGTGGTGCTGGCGTAGCCATCAGGTGACTTTGGCGTGTCCAGCAGGTGGCTCCAGCGAGTAGAGCAGGTTGTTCCAGCGTACTCAGCAGGTGGTTCAGGCGGGTCTGGCAGGTGGTTCCGGTCTCTCTAGTAGGTGGTTCCGGCGTGTCCGGCACGTGCTTCTGGCACGTCTGAGAGCTGGTTCCGGCATGCCCGGCGGGTGATTCCATAGAGTCCGCCACGTGGTTCTGGCCTAGCTGACAGGTGATTTTGGCGTCCCCGGCAGGTGGTTACAGCGAGTTGAGCAGGAGGTTCCGGCATGCTCGGCAGTTGCATCCGGTGTCTCTGGCACGTGGTTCTGGCACGTCTGACATTTGGTTGCATCATGTCTGGCAGGTGATTCCGGAGTGTCCGGCAAGAGGTTCTGGTGTAGCCGGCAGGTGATTTTGGCATGTCCGGCAGGTGTTTCTGGCGAGCTGTTCAGGTGGTTCCGGTGTTCTTGGCAGGTGATTCTGGCGTGTCCGGCAGGTGGTTCCGGTCTGTCCGGTAATGGGTTCCGTCATGTGCCGCACGTGGTTCTGGCACGTCTGAGAGGTGGTTCCCGCATGCCCGGCAGGTGCTCCAGGAGAGTCCTACAAGTGGTTCTGGCCTAGCCCGCAGGTGATTTTGGCGTGTCCGGCAGGTGGTTCCGGCATGCTCGGCAGGTGGTTCAGGCATGTCTGGTAGGTGGTTCCGGTCTGTCCGCGAGGTGGTTCCGGCGTGTCAGGCACGTGGTTCCGGCATGTGTGACAGGTGGTTCTGGCATGTCCGGCAGGTGATTCTGGATTGTCCACCAAGTGGCTCTGGTGTAACCAGCAGGTGATTCCGGAGTGTACGGCAAGTGGTTCTGGCATAGCTGGCTGGTGATTTTGGGGTGTCCAGCAGGTGGCTCCAGCGAGTCGAGCAAGTTGTTCCGGTGTGCTCAGCAGGTGGTTCAGGCAGGTCCGGCAGGTGTTTCTGGTCTGTCCAGTACGTGGTGCCGGCATGTCCGGCACGTGCTTCCAGTATGTTTGAGAGGTGGTTCCTACCTTCCCGGCGGGAGATTCCGGAGCGTCCGCCATGTGATTCTGGCCTACCTGGCAGGGGATTTTGGCGTCTCTGGCTGGTGGTTCCGGCGAGTCGAACAGGAGGTTCCGGCGTGCTCGGCAGGTGCATCCGGTGTCTCTGGCACGTCATTCTGGCACGTTCGAGAGGTGGTTCCGGCATGCCTGTGACAGGTGATTCCGGAGTGTCCGACAAGGGGTTCTGGCACGTCTGAGAGGTGGTTCCGGCATACCCTGCAGGTGATTCTGGCTTGTCTGCCGAGTGGTGCTGGCGTAGCCATCAGGTGACTTTGGCGTGTCCAGCAGGTGGCTCCAGCGAGTAGAGCAGGTTGTTCCAGCGTACTCAGCAGGTGGTTCAGGCGGGTCTGGCAGGTGGTTCCGGTCTCTCTAGTAGGTGGTTCCGGCGTGTCCGGCACGTGCTTCTGGCACGTCTGAGAGCTGGTTCCGGCATGCCCGGCGGGTGATTCCATAGAGTCCGCCACGTGGTTCTGGCCTAGCTGACAGGTGATTTTGGCGTCCCCGGCAGGTGGTTACAGCGAGTTGAGCAGGAGGTTCCGGCATGCTCGGCAGTTGCATCCGGTGTCTCTGGCACGTGGTTCTGGCACGTCTGACATTTGGTTGCATCATGTCTGGCAGGTGATTCCGGAGTGTCCGGCAAGAGGTTCTGGTGTAGCCGGCAGGTGATTTTGGCATGTCCGGCAGGTGTTTCTGGCGAGCTGTTCAGGTGGTTCCGGTGTTCTTGGCAGGTGATTCTGGCGTGTCCGGCAGGTGGTTCCGGTCTGTCCGGTAATGGGTTCCGTCATGTGCCGCACGTGGTTCTGGCACGTCTGAGAGGTGGTTCCCGCATGCCCGGCAGGTGCTCCAGGAGAGTCCTACAAGTGGTTCTGGCCTAGCCCGCAGGTGATTTTGGCGTGTCCGGCAGGTGGTTCCGGCATGCTCGGCAGGTGGTTCAGGCATGTCTGGTAGGTGGTTCCGGTCTGTCCGCGAGGTGGTTCCGGCGTGTCAGGCACGTGGTTCCGGCATGTGTGACAGGTGGTTCTGGCATGTCCGGCAGGTGATTCTGGATTGTCCACCAAGTGGCTCTGGTGTAACCAGCAGGTGATTCCGGAGTGTACGGCAAGTGGTTCTGGCATAGCTGGCTGGTGATTTTGGGGTGTCCAGCAGGTGGCTCCAGCGAGTCGAGCAAGTTGTTCCGGTGTGCTCAGCAGGTGGTTCAGGCAGGTCCGGCAGGTGTTTCTGGTCTGTCCAGTACGTGGTGCCGGCATGTCCGGCACGTGCTTCCAGTATGTTTGAGAGGTGGTTCCTACCTTCCCGGCGGGAGATTCCGGAGCGTCCGCCATGTGATTCTGGCCTACCTGGCAGGGGATTTTGGCGTCTCTGGCTGGTGGTTCCGGCGAGTCGAACAGGAGGTTCCGGCGTGCTCGGCAGGTGCATCCGGTGTCTCTGGCACGTCATTCTGGCACGTTCGAGAGGTGGTTCCGGCATGCCTGTGACAGGTGATTCTGGAGTGTCCGACAAGGGGTTCTGGCACGTCTGAGAGGTGGTTCCGGCATACCCTGCAGGTGATTCTGGCTTGTCTGCCGAGTGGTGCTGGCGTAGCCATCAGGTGATTTTGGCGTGTCCAGCAGGTGGCTCCAGCGAGTAGAGCAGGTTGTTCCAGCGTACTCAGCAGGTGGTTCAGGCGGGTCTGGCAGGTGGTTCCGGTCTCTCTAGTAGGTGGTTCCGGCGTGTCCGGCACGTGCTTCTGGCACGTCTGAGAGCTGGTTCCGGCATGCCCGGCGGGTGATTCCATAGAGTCCGCCACGTGGTTCTGGCCTAGCTGACAGGTGATTTTGGCGTCCCCGGCAGGTGGTTACAGCGAGTTGAGCAGGAGGTTCCGGCATGCTCGGCAGTTGCATCCGGTGTCTCTGGCACGTGGTTCTGGCACGTCTGACATTTGGTTGCATCATGTCTGGCAGGTGATTCCGGAGTGTCCGGCAAGAGGTTCTGGTGTAGCCGGCAGGTGATTTTGGCATGTCCGGCAGGTGTTTCTGGCGAGCTGTTCAGGTGGTTCCGGTGTTCTTGGCAGGTGATTCTGGCGTGTCCGGCAGGTGGTTCCGGTCTGTCCGGTAATGGGTTCCGTCATGTGCCGCACGTGGTTCTGGCACGTCTGAGAGGTGGTTCCCGCATGCCCGGCAGGTGCTCCAGGAGAGTCCTACAAGTGGTTCTGGCCTAGCCCGCAGGTGATTTTGGCGTGTCCGGCAGGTGGTTCCGGCATGCTCGGCAGGTGGTTCAGGCATGTCTGGTAGGTGGTTCCGGTCTGTCCGCGAGGTGGTTCCGGCGTGTCAGGCACGTGGTTCCGGCATGTGTGACAGGTGGTTCTGGCATGTCCGGCAGGTGATTCTGGATTGTCCACCAAGTGGCTCTGGTGTAACCAGCAGGTGATTCCGGAGTGTACGGCAAGTGGTTCTGGCATAGCTGGCTGGTGATTTTGGGGTGTCCAGCAGGTGGCTCCAGCGAGTCGAGCAAGTTGTTCCGGTGTGCTCAGCAGGTGGTTCAGGCAGGTCCGGCAGGTGTTTCTGGTCTGTCCAGTACGTGGTGCCGGCATGTCCGGCACGTGCTTCCAGTATGTTTGAGAGGTGGTTCCTACCTTCCCGGCGGGAGATTCCGGAGCGTCCGCCATGTGATTCTGGCCTACCTGGCAGGGGATTTTGGCGTCTCTGGCTGGTGGTTCCGGCGAGTCGAACAGGAGGTTCCGGCGTGCTCGGCAGGTGCATCCGGTGTCTCTGGCACGTCATTCTGGCACGTTCGAGAGGTGGTTCCGGCATGCCTGTGACAGGTGATTCCGGAGTGTCCGACAAGGGGTTCTGGCACGTCTGAGAGGTGGTTCCGGCATACCCTGCAGGTGATTCTGGCTTGTCTGCCGAGTGGTGCTGGCGTAGCCATCAGGTGACTTTGGCGTGTCCAGCAGGTGGCTCCAGCGAGTAGAGCAGGTTGTTCCAGCGTACTCAGCAGGTGGTTCAGGCGGGTCTGGCAGGTGGTTCCGGTCTCTCTAGTAGGTGGTTCCGGCGTGTCCGGCACGTGCTTCTGGCACGTCTGAGAGCTGGTTCCGGCATGCCCGGCGGGTGATTCCATAGAGTCCGCCACGTGGTTCTGGCCTAGCTGACAGGTGATTTTGGCGTCCCCGGCAGGTGGTTACAGCGAGTTGAGCAGGAGGTTCCGGCATGCTCGGCAGTTGCATCCGGTGTCTCTGGCACGTGGTTCTGGCACGTCTGACATTTGGTTGCATCATGTCTGGCAGGTGATTCCGGAGTGTCCGGCAAGAGGTTCTGGTGTAGCCGGCAGGTGATTTTGGCATGTCCGGCAGGTGTTTCTGGCGAGCTGTTCAGGTGGTTCCGGTGTTCTTGGCAGGTGATTCTGGCGTGTCCGGCAGGTGGTTCCGGTCTGTCCGGTAATGGGTTCCGTCATGTGCCGCACGTGGTTCTGGCACGTCTGAGAGGTGGTTCCCGCATGCCCGGCAGGTGCTCCAGGAGAGTCCTACAAGTGGTTCTGGCCTAGCCCGCAGGTGATTTTGGCGTGTCCGGCAGGTGGTTCCGGCATGCTCGGCAGGTGGTTCAGGCATGTCTGGTAGGTGGTTCCGGTCTGTCCGCGAGGTGGTTCCGGCGTGTCAGGCACGTGGTTCCGGCATGTGTGACAGGTGGTTCTGGCATGTCCGGCAGGTGATTCTGGATTGTCCACCAAGTGGCTCTGGTGTAACCAGCAGGTGATTCCGGAGTGTACGGCAAGTGGTTCTGGCATAGCTGGCTGGTGATTTTGGGGTGTCCAGCAGGTGGCTCCAGCGAGTCGAGCAAGTTGTTCCGGTGTGCTCAGCAGGTGGTTCAGGCAGGTCCGGCAGGTGTTTCTGGTCTGTCCAGTACGTGGTGCCGGCATGTCCGGCACGTGCTTCCAGTATGTTTGAGAGGTGGTTCCTACCTTCCCGGCGGGAGATTCCGGAGCGTCCGCCATGTGATTCTGGCCTACCTGGCAGGGGATTTTGGCGTCTCTGGCTGGTGGTTCCGGCGAGTCGAACAGGAGGTTCCGGCGTGCTCGGCAGGTGCATCCGGTGTCTCTGGCACGTCATTCTGGCACGTTCGAGAGGTGGTTCCGGCATGCCTGTGACAGGTGATTCCGGAGTGTCCGACAAGGGGTTCTGGCACGTCTGAGAGGTGGTTCCGGCATACCCTGCAGGTGATTCTGGCTTGTCTGCCGAGTGGTGCTGGCGTAGCCATCAGGTGACTTTGGCGTGTCCAGCAGGTGGCTCCAGCGAGTAGAGCAGGTTGTTCCAGCGTACTCAGCAGGTGGTTCAGGCGGGTCTGGCAGGTGGTTCCGGTCTCTCTAGTAGGTGGTTCCGGCGTGTCCGGCACGTGCTTCTGGCACGTCTGAGAGCTGGTTCCGGCATGCCCGGCGGGTGATTCCATAGAGTCCGCCACGTGGTTCTGGCCTAGCTGACAGGTGATTTTGGCGTCCCCGGCAGGTGGTTACAGCGAGTTGAGCAGGAGGTTCCGGCATGCTCGGCAGTTGCATCCGGTGTCTCTGGCACGTGGTTCTGGCACGTCTGACATTTGGTTGCATCATGTCTGGCAGGTGATTCCGGAGTGTCCGGCAAGAGGTTCTGGTGTAGCCGGCAGGTGATTTTGGCATGTCCGGCAGGTGTTTCTGGCGAGCTGTTCAGGTGGTTCCGGTGTTCTTGGCAGGTGATTCTGGCGTGTCCGGCAGGTGGTTCCGGTCTGTCCGGTAATGGGTTCCGTCATGTGCCGCACGTGGTTCTGGCACGTCTGAGAGGTGGTTCCCGCATGCCCGGCAGGTGCTCCAGGAGAGTCCTACAAGTGGTTCTGGCCTAGCCCGCAGGTGATTTTGGCGTGTCCGGCAGGTGGTTCCGGCATGCTCGGCAGGTGGTTCAGGCATGTCTGGTAGGTGGTTCCGGTCTGTCCGCGAGGTGGTTCCGGCGTGTCAGGCACGTGGTTCCGGCATGTGTGACAGGTGGTTCTGGCATGTCCGGCAGGTGATTCTGGATTGTCCACCAAGTGGCTCTGGTGTAACCAGCAGGTGATTCCGGAGTGTACGGCAAGTGGTTCTGGCATAGCTGGCTGGTGATTTTGGGGTGTCCAGCAGGTGGCTCCAGCGAGTCGAGCAAGTTGTTCCGGTGTGCTCAGCAGGTGGTTCAGGCAGGTCCGGCAGGTGTTTCTGGTCTGTCCAGTACGTGGTGCCGGCATGTCCGGCACGTGCTTCCAGTATGTTTGAGAGGTGGTTCCTACCTTCCCGGCGGGAGATTCCGGAGCGTCCGCCATGTGATTCTGGCCTACCTGGCAGGGGATTTTGGCGTCTCTGGCTGGTGGTTCCGGCGAGTCGAACAGGAGGTTCCGGCGTGCTCGGCAGGTGCATCCGGTGTCTCTGGCACGTCATTCTGGCACGTTCGAGAGGTGGTTCCGGCATGCCTGTGACAGGTGATTCCGGAGTGTCCGACAAGGGGTTCTGGCACGTCTGAGAGGTGGTTCCGGCATACCCTGCAGGTGATTCTGGCTTGTCTGCCGAGTGGTGCTGGCGTAGCCATCAGGTGACTTTGGCGTGTCCAGCAGGTGGCTCCAGCGAGTAGAGCAGGTTGTTCCAGCGTACTCAGCAGGTGGTTCAGGCGGGTCTGGCAGGTGGTTCCGGTCTCTCTAGTAGGTGGTTCCGGCGTGTCCGGCACGTGCTTCTGGCACGTCTGAGAGCTGGTTCCGGCATGCCCGGCGGGTGATTCCATAGAGTCCGCCACGTGGTTCTGGCCTAGCTGACAGGTGATTTTGGCGTCCCCGGCAGGTGGTTACAGCGAGTTGAGCAGGAGGTTCCGGCATGCTCGGCAGTTGCATCCGGTGTCTCTGGCACGTGGTTCTGGCACGTCTGACATTTGGTTGCATCATGTCTGGCAGGTGATTCCGGAGTGTCCGGCAAGAGGTTCTGGTGTAGCCGGCAGGTGATTTTGGCATGTCCGGCAGGTGTTTCTGGCGAGCTGTTCAGGTGGTTCCGGTGTTCTTGGCAGGTGATTCTGGCGTGTCCGGCAGGTGGTTCCGGTCTGTCCGGTAATGGGTTCCGTCATGTGCCGCACGTGGTTCTGGCACGTCTGAGAGGTGGTTCCCGCATGCCCGGCAGGTGCTCCAGGAGAGTCCTACAAGTGGTTCTGGCCTAGCCCGCAGGTGATTTTGGCGTGTCCGGCAGGTGGTTCCGGCATGCTCGGCAGGTGGTTCAGGCATGTCTGGTAGGTGGTTCCGGTCTGTCCGCGAGGTGGTTCCGGCGTGTCAGGCACGTGGTTCCGGCATGTGTGACAGGTGGTTCTGGCATGTCCGGCAGGTGATTCTGGATTGTCCACCAAGTGGCTCTGGTGTAACCAGCAGGTGATTCCGGAGTGTACGGCAAGTGGTTCTGGCATAGCTGGCTGGTGATTTTGGGGTGTCCAGCAGGTGGCTCCAGCGAGTCGAGCAAGTTGTTCCGGTGTGCTCAGCAGGTGGTTCAGGCAGGTCCGGCAGGTGTTTCTGGTCTGTCCAGTACGTGGTGCCGGCATGTCCGGCACGTGCTTCCAGTATGTTTGAGAGGTGGTTCCTACCTTCCCGGCGGGAGATTCCGGAGCGTCCGCCATGTGATTCTGGCCTACCTGGCAGGGGATTTTGGCGTCTCTGGCTGGTGGTTCCGGCGAGTCGAACAGGAGGTTCCGGCGTGCTCGGCAGGTGCATCCGGTGTCTCTGGCACGTCATTCTGGCACGTTCGAGAGGTGGTTCCGGCATGCCTGTGACAGGTGATTCCGGAGTGTCCGACAAGGGGTTCTGGCACGTCTGAGAGGTGGTTCCGGCATACCCTGCAGGTGATTCTGGCTTGTCTGCCGAGTGGTGCTGGCGTAGCCATCAGGTGACTTTGGCGTGTCCAGCAGGTGGCTCCAGCGAGTAGAGCAGGTTGTTCCAGCGTACTCAGCAGGTGGTTCAGGCGGGTCTGGCAGGTGGTTCCGGTCTCTCTAGTAGGTGGTTCCGGCGTGTCCGGCACGTGCTTCTGGCACGTCTGAGAGCTGGTTCCGGCATGCCCGGCGGGTGATTCCATAGAGTCCGCCACGTGGTTCTGGCCTAGCTGACAGGTGATTTTGGCGTCCCCGGCAGGTGGTTACAGCGAGTTGAGCAGGAGGTTCCGGCATGCTCGGCAGTTGCATCCGGTGTCTCTGGCACGTGGTTCTGGCACGTCTGACATTTGGTTGCATCATGTCTGGCAGGTGATTCCGGAGTGTCCGGCAAGAGGTTCTGGTGTAGCCGGCAGGTGATTTTGGCATGTCCGGCAGGTGTTTCTGGCGAGCTGTTCAGGTGGTTCCGGTGTTCTTGGCAGGTGATTCTGGCGTGTCCGGCAGGTGGTTCCGGTCTGTCCGGTAATGGGTTCCGTCATGTGCCGCACGTGGTTCTGGCACGTCTGAGAGGTGGTTCCCGCATGCCCGGCAGGTGCTCCAGGAGAGTCCTACAAGTGGTTCTGGCCTAGCCCGCAGGTGATTTTGGCGTGTCCGGCAGGTGGTTCCGGCATGCTCGGCAGGTGGTTCAGGCATGTCTGGTAGGTGGTTCCGGTCTGTCCGCGAGGTGGTTCCGGCGTGTCAGGCACGTGGTTCCGGCATGTGTGACAGGTGGTTCTGGCATGTCCGGCAGGTGATTCTGGATTGTCCACCAAGTGGCTCTGGTGTAACCAGCAGGTGATTCCGGAGTGTACGGCAAGTGGTTCTGGCATAGCTGGCTGGTGATTTTGGGGTGTCCAGCAGGTGGCTCCAGCGAGTCGAGCAAGTTGTTCCGGTGTGCTCAGCAGGTGGTTCAGGCAGGTCCGGCAGGTGTTTCTGGTCTGTCCAGTACGTGGTGCCGGCATGTCCGGCACGTGCTTCCAGTATGTTTGAGAGGTGGTTCCTACCTTCCCGGCGGGAGATTCCGGAGCGTCCGCCATGTGATTCTGGCCTACCTGGCAGGGGATTTTGGCGTCTCTGGCTGGTGGTTCCGGCGAGTCGAAGAGGAGGTTCCGGCGTGCTCGGCAGGTGCATCCGGTGTCTCTGGCACGTCATTCTGGCACGTTCGAGAGGTGGTTCCGGCATGCCTGTGACAGGTGATTCCGGAGTGTCCGACAAGGGGTTCTGGCACGTCTGAGAGGTGGTTCCGGCATACCCTGCAGGTGATTCTGGCTTGTCTGCCGAGTGGTGCTGGCGTAGCCATCAGGTGACTTTGGCGTGTCCAGCAGGTGGCTCCAGCGAGTAGAGCAGGTTGTTCCAGCGTACTCAGCAGGTGGTTCAGGCGGGTCTGGCAGGTGGTTCCGGTCTCTCTAGTAGGTGGTTCCGGCGTGTCCGGCACGTGCTTCTGGCACGTCTGAGAGCTGGTTCCGGCATGCCCGGCGGGTGATTCCATAGAGTCCGCCACGTGGTTCTGGCCTAGCTGACAGGTGATTTTGGCGTCCCCGGCAGGTGGTTACAGCGAGTTGAGCAGGAGGTTCCGGCATGCTCGGCAGTTGCATCCGGTGTCTCTGGCACGTGGTTCTGGCACGTCTGACATTTGGTTGCATCATGTCTGGCAGGTGATTCCGGAGTGTCCGGCAAGAGGTTCTGGTGTAGCCGGCAGGTGATTTTGGCATGTCCGGCAGGTGTTTCTGGCGAGCTGTTCAGGTGGTTCCGGTGTTCTTGGCAGGTGATTCTGGCGTGTCCGGCAGGTGGTTCCGGTCTGTCCGGTAATGGGTTCCGTCATGTGCCGCACGTGGTTCTGGCACGTCTGAGAGGTGGTTCCCGCATGCCCGGCAGGTGCTCCAGGAGAGTCCTACAAGTGGTTCTGGCCTAGCCCGCAGGTGATTTTGGCGTGTCCGGCAGGTGGTTCCGGCATGCTCGGCAGGTGGTTCAGGCATGTCTGGTAGGTGGTTCCGGTCTGTCCGCGAGGTGGTTCCGGCGTGTCAGGCACGTGGTTCCGGCATGTGTGACAGGTGGTTCTGGCATGTCCGGCAGGTGATTCTGGATTGTCCACCAAGTGGCTCTGGTGTAACCAGCAGGTGATTCCGGAGTGTACGGCAAGTGGTTCTGGCATAGCTGGCTGGTGATTTTGGGGTGTCCAGCAGGTGGCTCCAGCGAGTCGAGCAAGTTGTTCCGGTGTGCTCAGCAGGTGGTTCAGGCAGGTCCGGCAGGTGTTTCTGGTCTGTCCAGTACGTGGTGCCGGCATGTCCGGCACGTGCTTCCAGTATGTTTGAGAGGTGGTTCCTACCTTCCCGGCGGGAGATTCCGGAGCGTCCGCCATGTGATTCTGGCCTACCTGGCAGGGGATTTTGGCGTCTCTGGCTGGTGGTTCCGGCGAGTCGAAGAGGAGGTTCCGGCGTGCTCGGCAGGTGCATCCGGTGTCTCTGGCACGTCATTCTGGCACGTTCGAGAGGTGGTTCCGGCATGCCTGTGACAGGTGATTCCGGAGTGTCCGACAAGGGGTTCTGGCACGTCTGAGAGGTGGTTCCGGCATACCCTGCAGGTGATTCTGGCTTGTCTGCCGAGTGGTGCTGGCGTAGCCATCAGGTGATTTTGGCGTGTCCAGCAGGTGGCTCCAGCGAGTAGAGCAGGTTGTTCCAGCGTACTCAGCAGGTGGTTCAGGCGGGTCTGGCAGGTGGTTCCGGTCTCTCTAGTAGGTGGTTCCGGCGTGTCCGGCACGTGCTTCTGGCACGTCTGAGAGCTGGTTCCGGCATGCCCGGCGGGTGATTCCATAGAGTCCGCCACGTGGTTCTGGCCTAGCTGACAGGTGATTTTGGCGTCCCCGGCAGGTGGTTACAGCGAGTTGAGCAGGAGGTTCCGGCATGCTCGGCAGTTGCATCCGGTGTCTCTGGCACGTGGTTCTGGCACGTCTGACATTTGGTTGCATCATGTCTGGCAGGTGATTCCGGAGTGTCCGGCAAGAGGTTCTGGTGTAGCCGGCAGGTGATTTTGGCATGTCCGGCAGGTGTTTCTGGCGAGCTGTTCAGGTGGTTCCGGTGTTCTTGGCAGGTGATTCTGGCGTGTCCGGCAGGTGGTTCCGGTCTGTCCGGTAATGGGTTCCGTCATGTGCCGCACGTGGTTCTGGCACGTCTGAGAGGTGGTTCCCGCATGCCCGGCAGGTGCTCCAGGAGAGTCCTACAAGTGGTTCTGGCCTAGCCCGCAGGTGATTTTGGCGTGTCCGGCAGGTGGTTCCGGCATGCTCGGCAGGTGGTTCAGGCATGTCTGGTAGGTGGTTCCGGTCTGTCCGCGAGGTGGTTCCGGCGTGTCAGGCACGTGGTTCCGGCATGTGTGACAGGTGGTTCTGGCATGTCCGGCAGGTGATTCTGGATTGTCCACCAAGTGGCTCTGGTGTAACCAGCAGGTGATTCCGGAGTGTACGGCAAGTGGTTCTGGCATAGCTGGCTGGTGATTTTGGGGTGTCCAGCAGGTGGCTCCAGCGAGTCGAGCAAGTTGTTCCGGTGTGCTCAGCAGGTGGTTCAGGCAGGTCCGGCAGGTGTTTCTGGTCTGTCCAGTACGTGGTGCCGGCATGTCCGGCACGTGCTTCCAGTATGTTTGAGAGGTGGTTCCTACCTTCCCGGCGGGAGATTCCGGAGCGTCCGCCATGTGATTCTGGCCTACCTGGCAGGGGATTTTGGCGTCTCTGGCTGGTGGTTCCGGCGAGTCGAAGAGGAGGTTCCGGCGTGCTCGGCAGGTGCATCCGGTGTCTCTGGCACGTCATTCTGGCACGTTCGAGAGGTGGTTCCGGCATGCCTGTGACAGGTGATTCCGGAGTGTCCGACAAGGGGTTCTGGCACGTCTGAGAGGTGGTTCCGGCATACCCTGCAGGTGATTCTGGCTTGTCTGCCGAGTGGTGCTGGCGTAGCCATCAGGTGACTTTGGCGTGTCCAGCAGGTGGCTCCAGCGAGTAGAGCAGGTTGTTCCAGCGTACTCAGCAGGTGGTTCAGGCGGGTCTGGCAGGTGGTTCCGGTCTCTCTAGTAGGTGGTTCCGGCGTGTCCGGCACGTGCTTCTGGCACGTCTGAGAGCTGGTTCCGGCATGCCCGGCGGGTGATTCCATAGAGTCCGCCACGTGGTTCTGGCCTAGCTGACAGGTGATTTTGGCGTCCCCGGCAGGTGGTTACAGCGAGTTGAGCAGGAGGTTCCGGCATGCTCGGCAGTTGCATCCGGTGTCTCTGGCACGTGGTTCTGGCACGTCTGACATTTGGTTGCATCATGTCTGGCAGGTGATTCCGGAGTGTCCGGCAAGAGGTTCTGGTGTAGCCGGCAGGTGATTTTGGCATGTCCGGCAGGTGTTTCTGGCGAGCTGTTCAGGTGGTTCCGGTGTTCTTGGCAGGTGATTCTGGCGTGTCCGGCAGGTGGTTCCGGTCTGTCCGGTAATGGGTTCCGTCATGTGCCGCACGTGGTTCTGGCACGTCTGAGAGGTGGTTCCCGCATGCCCGGCAGGTGCTCCAGGAGAGTCCTACAAGTGGTTCTGGCCTAGCCCGCAGGTGATTTTGGCGTGTCCGGCAGGTGGTTCCGGCATGCTCGGCAGGTGGTTCAGGCATGTCTGGTAGGTGGTTCCGGTCTGTCCGCGAGGTGGTTCCGGCGTGTCAGGCACGTGGTTCCGGCATGTGTGACAGGTGGTTCTGGCATGTCCGGCAGGTGATTCTGGATTGTCCACCAAGTGGCTCTGGTGTAACCAGCAGGTGATTCCGGAGTGTACGGCAAGTGGTTCTGGCATAGCTGGCTGGTGATTTTGGGGTGTCCAGCAGGTGGCTCCAGCGAGTCGAGCAAGTTGTTCCGGTGTGCTCAGCAGGTGGTTCAGGCAGGTCCGGCAGGTGTTTCTGGTCTGTCCAGTAGGTGGTGCCGGCATGTCCGGCACGTGCTTCCAGTATGTTTGAGAGGTGGTTCCTACCTTCCCGGCGGGAGATTCCGGAGCGTCCGCCATGTGATTCTGGCCTACCTGGCAGGGGATTTTGGCGTCTCTGGCTGGTGGTTCCGGCGAGTCGAAGAGGAGGTTCCGGCGTGCTCGGCAGGTGCATCCGGTGTCTCTGGCACGTCATTCTGGCACGTTCGAGAGGTGGTTCCGGCATGCCTGTGACAGGTGATTCCGGAGTGTCCGACAAGGGGTTCTGGCACGTCTGAGAGGTGGTTCCGGCATACCCTGCAGGTGATTCTGGCTTGTCTGCCGAGTGGTGCTGGCGTAGCCATCAGGTGATTTTGGCGTGTCCAGCAGGTGGCTCCAGCGAGTAGAGCAGGTTGTTCCAGCGTACTCAGCAGGTGGTTCAGGCGGGTCTGGCAGGTGGTTCCGGTCTCTCTAGTAGGTGGTTCCGGCGTGTCCGGCACGTGCTTCTGGCACGTCTGAGAGCTGGTTCCGGCATGCCCGGCGGGTGATTCCATAGAGTCCGCCACGTGGTTCTGGCCTAGCTGACAGGTGATTTTGGCGTCCCCGGCAGGTGGTTACAGCGAGTTGAGCAGGAGGTTCCGGCATGCTCGGCAGTTGCATCCGGTGTCTCTGGCACGTGGTTCTGGCACGTCTGACATTTGGTTGCATCATGTCTGGCAGGTGATTCCGGAGTGTCCGGCAAGAGGTTCTGGTGTAGCCGGCAGGTGATTTTGGCATGTCCGGCAGGTGTTTCTGGCGAGCTGTTCAGGTGGTTCCGGTGTTCTTGGCAGGTGATTCTGGCGTGTCCGGCAGGTGGTTCCGGTCTGTCCGGTAATGGGTTCCGTCATGTGCCGCACGTGGTTCTGGCACGTCTGAGAGGTGGTTCCCGCATGCCCGGCAGGTGCTCCAGGAGAGTCCTACAAGTGGTTCTGGCCTAGCCCGCAGGTGATTTTGGCGTGTCCGGCAGGTGGTTCCGGCATGCTCGGCAGGTGGTTCAGGCATGTCTGGTAGGTGGTTCCGGTCTGTCCGCGAGGTGGTTCCGGCGTGTCAGGCACGTGGTTCCGGCATGTGTGACAGGTGGTTCTGGCATGTCCGGCAGGTGATTCTGGATTGTCCACCAAGTGGCTCTGGTGTAACCAGCAGGTGATTCCGGAGTGTACGGCAAGTGGTTCTGGCATAGCTGGCTGGTGATTTTGGGGTGTCCAGCAGGTGGCTCCAGCGAGTCGAGCAAGTTGTTCCGGTGTGCTCAGCAGGTGGTTCAGGCAGGTCCGGCAGGTGTTTCTGGTCTGTCCAGTAGGTGGTGCCGGCATGTCCGGCACGTGCTTCCAGTATGTTTGAGAGGTGGTTCCTACCTTCCCGGCGGGAGATTCCGGAGCGTCCGCCATGTGATTCTGGCCTACCTGGCAGGGGATTTTGGCGTCTCTGGCTGGTGGTTCCGGCGAGTCGAAGAGGAGGTTCCGGCGTGCTCGGCAGGTGCATCCGGTGTCTCTGGCACGTCATTCTGGCACGTTCGAGAGGTGGTTCCGGCATGCCTGTGACAGGTGATTCCGGAGTGTCCGACAAGGGGTTCTGGCACGTCTGAGAGGTGGTTCCGGCATACCCTGCAGGTGATTCTGGCTTGTCTGCCGAGTGGTGCTGGCGTAGCCATCAGGTGATTTTGGCGTGTCCAGCAGGTGGCTCCAGCGAGTAGAGCAGGTTGTTCCAGCGTACTCAGCAGGTGGTTCAGGCGGGTCTGGCAGGTGGTTCCGGTCTCTCTAGTAGGTGGTTCCGGCGTGTCCGGCACGTGCTTCTGGCACGTCTGAGAGCTGGTTCCGGCATGCCCGGCGGGTGATTCCATAGAGTCCGCCACGTGGTTCTGGCCTAGCTGACAGGTGATTTTGGCGTCCCCGGCAGGTGGTTACAGCGAGTTGAGCAGGAGGTTCCGGCATGCTCGGCAGTTGCATCCGGTGTCTCTGGCACGTGGTTCTGGCACGTCTGACATTTGGTTGCATCATGTCTGGCAGGTGATTCCGGAGTGTCCGGCAAGAGGTTCTGGTGTAGCCGGCAGGTGATTTTGGCATGTCCGGCAGGTGTTTCTGGCGAGCTGTTCAGGTGGTTCCGGTGTTCTTGGCAGGTGATTCTGGCGTGTCCGGCAGGTGGTTCCGGTCTGTCCGGTAATGGGTTCCGTCATGTGCCGCACGTGGTTCTGGCACGTCTGAGAGGTGGTTCCCGCATGCCCGGCAGGTGCTCCAGGAGAGTCCTACAAGTGGTTCTGGCCTAGCCCGCAGGTGATTTTGGCGTGTCCGGCAGGTGGTTCCGGCATGCTCGGCAGGTGGTTCAGGCATGTCTGGTAGGTGGTTCCGGTCTGTCCGCGAGGTGGTTCCGGCGTGTCAGGCACGTGGTTCCGGCATGTGTGACAGGTGGTTCTGGCATGTCCGGCAGGTGATTCTGGATTGTCCACCAAGTGGCTCTGGTGTAACCAGCAGGTGATTCCGGAGTGTACGGCAAGTGGTTCTGGCATAGCTGGCTGGTGATTTTGGGGTGTCCAGCAGGTGGCTCCAGCGAGTCGAGCAAGTTGTTCCGGTGTGCTCAGCAGGTGGTTCAGGCAGGTCCGGCAGGTGTTTCTGGTCTGTCCAGTACGTGGTGCCGGCATGTCCGGCACGTGCTTCCAGTATGTTTGAGAGGTGGTTCCTACCTTCCCGGCGGGAGATTCCGGAGCGTCCGCCATGTGATTCTGGCCTACCTGGCAGGGGATTTTGGCGTCTCTGGCTGGTGGTTCCGGCGAGTCGAAGAGGAGGTTCCGGCGTGCTCGGCAGGTGCATCCGGTGTCTCTGGCACGTCATTCTGGCACGTTCGAGAGGTGGTTCCGGCATGCCTGTGACAGGTGATTCCGGAGTGTCCGACAAGGGGTTCTGGCACGTCTGAGAGGTGGTTCCGGCATACCCTGCAGGTGATTCTGGCTTGTCTGCCGAGTGGTGCTGGCGTAGCCATCAGGTGACTTTGGCGTGTCCAGCAGGTGGCTCCAGCGAGTAGAGCAGGTTGTTCCAGCGTACTCAGCAGGTGGTTCAGGCGGGTCTGGCAGGTGGTTCCGGTCTCTCTAGTAGGTGGTTCCGGCGTGTCCGGCACGTGCTTCTGGCACGTCTGAGAGCTGGTTCCGGCATGCCCGGCGGGTGATTCCATAGAGTCCGCCACGTGGTTCTGGCCTAGCTGACAGGTGATTTTGGCGTCCCCGGCAGGTGGTTACAGCGAGTTGAGCAGGAGGTTCCGGCATGCTCGGCAGTTGCATCCGGTGTCTCTGGCACGTGGTTCTGGCACGTCTGACATTTGGTTGCATCATGTCTGGCAGGTGATTCCGGAGTGTCCGGCAAGAGGTTCTGGTGTAGCCGGCAGGTGATTTTGGCATGTCCGGCAGGTGTTTCTGGCGAGCTGTTCAGGTGGTTCCGGTGTTCTTGGCAGGTGATTCTGGCGTGTCCGGCAGGTGGTTCCGGTCTGTCCGGTAATGGGTTCCGTCATGTGCCGCACGTGGTTCTGGCACGTCTGAGAGGTGGTTCCCGCATGCCCGGCAGGTGCTCCAGGAGAGTCCTACAAGTGGTTCTGGCCTAGCCCGCAGGTGATTTTGGCGTGTCCGGCAGGTGGTTCCGGCATGCTCGGCAGGTGGTTCAGGCATGTCTGGTAGGTGGTTCCGGTCTGTCCGCGAGGTGGTTCCGGCGTGTCAGGCACGTGGTTCCGGCATGTGTGACAGGTGGTTCTGGCATGTCCGGCAGGTGATTCTGGATTGTCCACCAAGTGGCTCTGGTGTAACCAGCAGGTGATTCCGGAGTGTACGGCAAGTGGTTCTGGCATAGCTGGCTGGTGATTTTGGGGTGTCCAGCAGGTGGCTCCAGCGAGTCGAGCAAGTTGTTCCGGTGTGCTCAGCAGGTGGTTCAGGCAGGTCCGGCAGGTGTTTCTGGTCTGTCCAGTACGTGGTGCCGGCATGTCCGGCACGTGCTTCCAGTATGTTTGAGAGGTGGTTCCTACCTTCCCGGCGGGAGATTCCGGAGCGTCCGCCATGTGATTCTGGCCTACCTGGCAGGGGATTTTGGCGTCTCTGGCTGGTGGTTCCGGCGAGTCGAAGAGGAGGTTCCGGCGTGCTCGGCAGGTGCATCCGGTGTCTCTGGCACGTCATTCTGGCACGTTCGAGAGGTGGTTCCGGCATGCCTGACAGGTGATTCCGGAGTGTCCGACAAGGGGTTCTGGCACGTCTGAGAGGTGGTTCCGGCATACCCTGCAGGTGATTCTGGCTTGTCTGCCGAGTGGTGCTGGCGTAGCCATCAGGTGATTTTGGCGTGTCCAGCAGGTGGTTCTGGGGAGTGGATCAGGTGGTTATGGCATACTCGGCAGGTGTTTCCGGCATGTCTGGCACATGGTTCTGGTACGTCTGAGAGGTCGTTCTGGCCTGCCTGGCAGGTGATTCCGGAGTGTCCGGCAAGTGGTTTTGGCATAGCCGGCTGGTGATTTTGGCATGTTCAGCAGGTGGCTCCAGCGAGTCTAGCAGGTTGTTCCCGCCGTGCTCAGCAGGTGGTTCAGGCGGGTCTTTCAGGTGCTTCCGGTCTGTCCGGTAGTGGGTTCCGGCCTGTGTCGCACGTTGTTCTTGTGCATCTGAGAGGTGGTTCCTGCATGCCCAGCAGGTGATTCCGGACACTCTGCCACGTGTTTCTGGCATAGCTGGCAAGTGATTTTGGCGTGTCCAGCACGTGTTTCTGTTGATTCAAGCAGGTGGTTCTGGTAGCTGGGCTTGTGGTTCAGCTGTGTCCGGCAGGTTGTTCCTGTCTGTCCGGGAGATGGTTGCGGCGTGTCCGGCAGGTGGTTCCTTCTGTCCGGGAGGTGGTTGTGGCGTGCTCAGCAGGTGCTTCCGGCATCTCCGGCACGTGCTTCTAGGACGTCTGTGAGGTGGTTCCGGCATGCCTGGCAGGTCATCCCGGAGAGTCCTCCAAGTGGTTCTGGCGTAGCTGGAAGGTGATTTTGGTGTGTCTGGCATTTTGTTCTAGCATGCTCGGCTTTTGGTGCAGGCAGGTCCGGGAGGTGGTTCCGGCTTGTCCGGCACGTGGTTCCAGCACGTCTGAAAGGTGGTTCTATCATGCCCGGCAGGTGATTCCAGAGAGTCCACCAGGTGGTTGTGGCATAGCCAGCAGGTGATTTTGGCGTGTCCGACAGGTGGTTCCGGCGAGTCAAGCAGGTGGCTCCGGCGTGCTCGGCAGGTGTTTCCGGCATGTCCGGCATGTGCTTCCGGCACGTCTGAGAGGTGGTTCCGGCATGCCCGGTGGGTGATTCCATAGAGTCCGCCACGTGGTTCTGGCCTAGCCGGCAGGTGATTTTGGCGTCTCCAGCAGGTGGTTCTGGCGAGTCGAGCAGGAGGTTCAGGCGTGCTCGACAGGTGCATCCGGTGTCTCTGGCACATGATTCTGGCACCTCTGAGAGATGCTTCCAGCATGCCTGGCAGGTGATTCTGGAGTGTTCGCCAGGTGGTTCTGGCATAGCCGGCAGGTGAGTTTGCCATGTCCGGCGACTCAAGCAGGTGGTTCCAGCGTGGTCAGCTAGTGGTTCAGGCAGGTCCGGTAGGTGGTTCCGGTCTGTCCGGGAGGTGGTTCCGGCGTGTCCGGCACGTGGTTCTGGCACGTCTGAGAGGTGGTCCCGGCATCCCCGCCAGGTGATTGCAGAGGGTCTGCCGAGTGGTTCTGGCATAGCCGGCAGGTGATTTTGGCGTGTCCAGCAGGTGGTTCTGTGGATTGGATCAGGTGGCTCCAGCATATTCGGCAGGTGGTTCCAGGGTGTCCCACACTTGGTTCTGGCACGTCTGAGAGGTGGTTCCGGCATGTCCAACAGGTGACCCCAGAGAGTCCTCCAAGTGGTTCTGGCGTAGCCCGCAGGTGTTTTTGGTGTGTCCTGCAGGTGGTTCTGGCGAGTCGAACACTTGGTTCCGGCATGCTCGGCAGTTGGTTCCGGCAGGTCTGGCTTGGGTTTGCAGTCTGTCCATGACGTGGTTCCGGCATGCCTGACAGGTGATTCCAGAGTGTCCAGCAAGTGGTTCTGGTGTAGCCGGCAGGGGATTTTGCCCTGTCCGGCATGTGGTTCCGGCGACTCGAGCAGGTGGTTCCAGCGTTCTCGACAGGTGGTTCAGGTGGATCCGGCAGGTGGTTCTGGTCTGTCCTGGATGTGGTTCCGGCATGTCCAGCATGTGGTTCTGGCAGGTCTCAGAGGTGGTTCCGGCATGCCCGACAGGTGATTCCGGAGTGTCTGGCAAGTGGTTCTGGCGTATCCTGCAGGTGATTTTGGCGTGTCCGGCAGGTGTTTCTGGCGAGCTGTTCAGGTGGTTCTGGGTTTCTTGCCATGTGATTCCGGCGTGTGTGGCACGAGCTTCCAGTCTGTCAGGTAGTGGGTTCCGGCGTGAGCCGCACATTGTTCTGGTACAGGTGAGAGGTGGTTCCCTGATGCCCAGCAGGTGATTCCGGAGTGTCCGGCAAGTGGTTCTGGCATAGCCGGCAGGTGATTTTGGCATGTCCGGCAGGTGATTTTGGCATGTCCGGCAGGTGATTTTGGCTTGTCTGGCAGGTGATTTTGACGTGTCTGGCAGCTCTTTCAGGCGAGCTGTTCAGGAGGATAAGCATTCTCAGCAGGTGATTCTGGCGTCTCTGGCAGTTGGTTCCGGCGAGTCGAGCAGGAGGTCCTGGCATGCTTGGCAGGTGCATCCGCTGTCTCTGGCACGTGGTTCTGGCACGTCTGAGAGGTGGTTCCGGCATGCCCGGCAGGTGATCCCAGAGAGTCCTCCAAGTGGTTCTGGCCTAGCCCGCAGGTGATTTTGGCATGTCCGGCAGGTGATTCCAGCATGCTCGGTAGGTGGTACTGGCAGGTCCGGTTGGTGGTTCTGGTCTGTCCGGGTTGTGGTTCCGGCGTGTCCGGCACGTAGTTCCGGCACGTCTGAAAGCTGGTTCTCGCATGTCTGGCAGGTGATTCCAGATTGTCCACCACGTGGTTCTGGCGTAGCCGGCAGGTGATTTTGGCACATCCCACAGGTGGTTCCGACAATTCGAGCAGGTGCTTCTGGCTAGCTCGGCAGGTGCTTCTGGCGTCTCCGGCACTTGATTTTGGCACATTTGAGAGGTGGGTCCGGCATTCCCGGCAGGTGATTCCAGAAAGTCCGGCAAGTGGTTCTGGCATAGCCAGCAGGTGATTTTTGCGTGTCTGTCAGGTGGATCCTGCATGCTTGGCAGGTGGTTCTGGCGTGTCTGGCACGTGGTTCTGGCACGTCTGAGAGGTGGTTCCGGCATGCCCGGCAGGTGATTCCGGAGTGTCCGGCAAGTGGTTCTGGCGTAGCTGGCTAGTGATTTTGGCGTGTCCAGCAGGTGGCTCCAGCGAGTCGAGCAGGTTGTTCCTGCATGCTCAGCAGGTGGTTCAGGCGGGTCCGGCAGGTGGTCCCGGTCTGTCCAGTAGGTGGTTCTGGCATGTCCGGCACGTGGTTCTGGCACGTCTGAGAGGTGGTTCCGGCATGCCCAGCAGGTGATTCCAGAGTCTGCGGCATTTGCTTCTGGAACATCTGAGAGGTCGTTCCGGCGTGTCTGTCACGTGCTTTCGGCACGTCTGAGAGGTGGTTCCGGCATGCCCGGCAGGTGATTCCGGAGTGTCTGCCGAGTGGTTCTGGTGTAGCCGGCAGGTGATTTTGGCGTGTCCAGCAGGTGGTTCCCGCGTGTCCAGCTGGTGGTTCCGGCGTGCTCGGCAGGTGCTTCCGGTCTCTCTGGCACATGGTTGAGGCACGTCTGAGAGGTGCTTCCGTCATGCCCGGAAGGTGATTCCGGAGTGTCTGACATGTGGTTCTGGCACGTCTGAGAGGTGGTTCCGGCATGCCCTGCAGGTGATTCTGGAGTGTCCGGCATGTGGTTCTGGCATAGCCGGCTGGTGATTTTGGCATGTGCAGCAGGTTGGACCAGCGAGTCGAGCACGTTGTTCCAACGTGCTCAGCAGGTGGTTCAGGCGGGTCCGGCAGGTGGTTCCTGTCTGTCCAGTAGGTGGTTCCGTTGTTTCGGGCACATGCTTCCGGTACGTCTGAGAGGTCGGTCTGGTATGCCTGGCGAATGATTCCATAGACTCCGCCACGTGGTTCTGGCCTAGCCGGCAGGTGATTTTGGCGTCTCCTGCAGGTGGTTCCGGTGAGTCGAGGAGGATGTCCCGGCGTGCTCGGCATGTGCATCTTGTGTCTCTGGCAGGTGGTTCTGGCACATCTGAGAGGTGGTACCAGCATGCCCAGCAGGTGATCCTGGAGAGTCCTCCAAGTGGTTCTGGCATAGCCCGCAGGTGTTTTTGGTGTGTCCGGCAGGTGGTTCTGGCGAGTCGAGCAGGTGGTTCCGGCGTGCTCGGCAGGTGGTTCAGGCAGGTCTGGCAGGTGTTTGCAGTCTGTCCATGACGTGGTTCCGACATACGTGGAAGTTGATTCTGGAGTGTCCACCAAGTGGTTTTGGTGTAGCTGGCACGTGATTTTGGAGTGTCAGGCAGCTGGTTCCAGTGTGTCCAGCAGGTGGTTCTGGTGAGCTCGGCAGGTGTTTCCGGTCTCTCCGGCATGTGGTTGCGGCACGTCTGAGAGGTGCTTCTGGCATGCCCGGCAGGTGATTCCGGAGTCAGCGGCATGTGGCTGTGGCACGTCTGAGAGGTGGTTCCGGCATACCCGGCAGGTGGTCCCGGAGAGTCCTCCAAGTGGTTCTGGCTTAGCCAGCTTGTGATTTTGGTGTGTCTGGCAGCTGGTTCTGGTGAGTCGAGCAGGCGGTTGTGGAGTGCTCAGCAGGTGGTTCAGACGTGTCCGACAGGTGGTTTTGGCCTGTCCGGGAGGTGGTTCCGGCATGTCAGGCACGTGGTCTGGCACATCTAAAGGTGTTTCCAGCAGGCCCGACTGGTGATTCCGGAGTGTCCGCCAAGTGGTTCTGACATAGCCGGCATGTGGTTCCGCAATGCTCCGCAGGTAGTTCAGGCGTGTCTAGCAGGTGGTTCCGGCATGCTTGGCAGGTGGTTCCGGTCTGTGTGGGAGGTGGTGCCGGGTTTCCAGCACGTGTTTCTGGCACGTCTGAGAGGTGGGTTTGGCATGCCCGACAGGTGATTCCAGAGATTCCGCCAAGTGGTTCTGGCGTGGATTTCAGGTGATTTTGGCGTGTCCATCAGGTTGTTCCATTCAGTCCGTGAGGTGGTTCTGGCATGTCCTTCACGTGGTTCTGGCACATCTGATGGGGGTTCTGTCATGCCCGGCCGGTGATTTCAGAGTGTCCTCCAAGTGGTTCCGGCATGCCCGTCATGTGTTTCCAGACTGTCTGCAACGTGGTTCTGGCATAGCTGGCAGGTGATTTTGACATGTTCAGCAGGTGTTTCCGGCGAGTCGAGCAGGTGGTTCTGAGGTGCTCGGCAGGTGGTTCTGGCGTGTACTGCACGTGTTTCTGGCACGTCCGAGAGGTGTTACTGGCATGCCAGGCAGGTGATTCCGGAGTGTCTGACATTTGGTTCCGGCATAGGCGGCAGGTGATTTTGGTGGCTCTGGCAGGTGGTTCTGGCGAGTTGAGCAGATGGGTCAGGAGTGCTCATCAGGTGGTTCCGGCGTGTCCGTCACGTGGTTCTGGCACGTTTGAGAGGTGGTTCCAGGATGCTCGGCAGGTGATTCCTGAGTGTCCGCCAAGTAGTTCTGGTGCAGCCGGCAGGTGGTTGAGGCAAGTCTGACAGGTGGTTCCGGCGTGCTTGGCAGTTGGTTCCGGTCAGTCCGGGAGGTGGTTCTGACGTGCCCAGCACGTGGTTCTGACACGTCTGAGAGGTGGTTCTGGGATGCCCAGAAGGTGAATCCTGAGTGTCCGCCAAGAGGTTCTGGCCTAGCTGGCAGGTGATCTTGGCATGTCTGGCAGGTGGTTGAGGCAGGTCCGGCAGGTGGTTCTGGTCTGTCCGTAGGTGGTTCCGATGTTTAAGCCACGTAGTTCCGGCAAGTATGAGAGGTGGTTGTGGCATGCCCGGCAGGTGATTCCAGAGAGTACACCAAGTGGTTCTGGCGTTGCCGGCAGGTGATTTTGCGTGTCCTGCGGTGGTTCCGGCGAGTCGAGCAGGTGCTTGCAGCGTGGTTGGCAGGTGGTTCAGGCGTGCCCGGCAGGTTGTTTCAGTCTTCCCAGGTCGTGGTTCTGGCATGCCAGGTAGGTGATTCCGGACTGTCCGCCACGTGATTCTGACATAGTCAGCAGCTGATTTTGGCGTGTCTGGCAGGTGGTTCTGGCGATTCGACCAGGTGGCTCCGGCATGCTCGGCAGGAGGTTTTGGCGGTTTTGGCAGGTGGTTCTGGTTTGTCCGGGAGGTGGTTGCGGCGTGTCCGGAACATGGTTCCGGAACGTCTGAGAGGTGGTTCTGGCATGCCCAGCATATGATTCAAGGGAGTCCCCCAAGTGGTTCTGAAGTAGCTGGCAGGTGATGTTGGTCTGTCTGGCAGGCGGTTCTGGCAATTCGACCAGGTGGCTCCGGCGTGCTCGGCAGGTGTTTCCGGTCTGGCCGGGACGTGGCTCCGGCGTGTCCGGCATGTGCTTCTGGCACGTCTGGGAGGTTGTGCTGGCATGCCCGGCAGGTGATTGAGGTGCGTCCGGCAACTGGTTCTGATGTAGCCGGCAGGTGATTGTCCAGTGTCAGGTAGGTGGTTCCGGCGAGTCAAGCATGTGGCTCCGGCTTGCTCAGCAGTTGCTTCCGGGGGTTCCAGCAGGTGGTTCCAGTCTGTCTGGGAGGTGGTTCTGGCGTGTCTGGCACATGGTTCCGGTGCATCTGACAGGTGTATCCAGCATGCCCGACAGGTGATTCCAGAGTGTCTGATAAGTGGTTCTGGCATAGTCGGCAGGTGATTTTGGCGTGTCCGGCAGGTAGTTCTGGCATGCTCAGCAGGTGGTTCAGGCAGGTCCGGCAGGTTGTTCTGGTCTGTCCGGGAGGTGTTTCCGGCGTCTCAGGAATGTGGCTCTGGCACGTCTGAGAGGTGGTTCCGGCATGCCCAGCAGGTGATTCCGGAGTGTCTGGCAAGTGGTTCTGACTTAGCTGGCAGGTGATTTTGGCATATCTGGCAGGTGGGTCCTGTGGGTCGAGCAGGTGGTTCCGGCATGCTCGACAGGTGATTTTGCGTGTCTGGTGGTGGTTCCAGCGAGTCGAGCAGGTGGTTCAGGAGTGTCCTGCAGGTGGATCCGGTCTGTCATGGAAGTGGTTCTGGCATGCTCAGCATGTGCTTCCAGCATCTCTGGCATGTGTTTGCGGCACGTCTGAGAGGAGGTTCTGGCATGCCTGGCAAGTGATTCCGTAATGTCCGCCAAGTGGTTCTGGCATGCCAGCGGGTGATCTTGGCGTGTCCAGCAGGTCGTTCCGGCAAGTCAAGCAGATGGTTCCGGCATGCTCGGCATATGGTTCCGGTGTGTCCTGTAGGTGGTTTCAGCGTGTCCAACACGTTGTTCTGGTACGTCTGAGAGGTGGTTCCAGCATGCCCTGCAAGTGATTCCGGACTGTCCGCCACGTGGTTCTGACATAGCTGGGAGGTGATTCTGGCGTGTCCAGCAGGTGGCTCCAGCGAGTTGAGAAGGTGGCTCCGGCGTGCTCAGCAGGTGGTTGAGGCATGTCCGGCACTTGGTTCCGGCGAGTCGAGCATGTGATTCCGGCGTGCTCGGCTGGTGCTCCTGGTGTCTTTGGCACATGGTTCTGGCATGTCTGACAGGTGGTTCCGGCATGCCCGGCAGGTGATTTTGCGTGTCCAGCAGTGGTTCCCGCGAGTCGAGCAGGTGGTTCCGGCGTGTCCGGCAGGTGGTTCTGGTCTGTCCGGGAGGTGGTTCCGGCATGTCCTGCACGTGCTTCTGGCATGTCTGAGAGGTGGCTCTGGCATCCCCGTCAGGTGATTCAAGA
The DNA here is from genome assembly GCF_041296235.1 of Equus asinus. NCBI lineage: Eukaryota > Metazoa > Chordata > Mammalia > Perissodactyla > Equidae > Equus > Equus asinus. The sequence goes on from NW_027225182.1 coordinate 122,867, forward strand.
CTATCCGCCACTTGGTTCTGGCATAGCGGGTGGTTGATTTTGCCGTGTCCAGCAGGTGGTTCTGGTGAGTCGAGCAGGTGGCTCCGGCATGCTTGGGGGTGGTTCCAGCATGTCTGGCATGTGTTTCCGGCACGTCTGAGAGGTGGTTCCGGCATGCCCGGCAGGTGATTCAGGAGTGTCCGCCAAGTGGTTCTGGCGTACCTGGCAGGTGATTTTGGCGTGTCTGGCAGGTGTTTCTGACGAGTCGATCAGGTGGCTCCGGCATGCTCGGCAGGTGCTTCCGGCGTCTCCAGCTCGTGATTCTGGTGTGTCTGAGAGCTGGTTCCGGCATGTCCGGCAGATGATTCTGGAGTGACCGGCAAGTGGTTCTGGCGTAGCTGGCAGGTGATTTTGGCATGTCTGGCAGGTGGGTCCTGCGAGTGGAGCATGTGGTTCCGGCGTGCTTGCCAGGTGGTTCAGGCATGACCGGCAGGTGGTTCCAGTCTGTCCAGTATGTGGTTCCAGCTTGTCTGGCATGTGGTTCTGGTACGTCTGAGAGGTGGTAAAAGCATGGCTGGCAGGTGATTCTGGACTTTCTCCCAGGTGGTTCTGGCATAGCTGGCAGTTGATTTTGGCCTGTCCGGAAGGTGGTTCCGGCAAGTCGTGCAGGTGGCTCCGGCGTGTTTGGCAGGTGCTTCCGGCGTGTCTGGGAGGTGGTTCCATACTGTCTGGTAGATGGTTCTGGAGTGTCCGGCACGTGTTTCTGACACATCTGAGAGTTTCTTCTGGCATGACTGGCAGGTGATTCCGGAGTGTCCGCCATAGGGTTCCGGCGTAGTCGGCGGGTGATTTTGGCGTGTCTGGTAGGTGGTTCCAGTGAGTCGAACAGGTGGCTCCGGCGTGCTCAGCAGGTGCTCTGGCATCTCCAGCACGTGGTTCTGGCACGTCTGAGAGGTGGTTCTGGCATGCCCGGCGGGTGATCCCGGAGTGTCCGGCAAGTGGTTTGGTGTAGCCAGCAATTTATTTTGGTGTGTCCAGCAGGTGGTTCCAGTGAGTCGATCAGGTGGCTCTGGCATGCTCAGCAAGTGGTTCCGGTGTGTCCTGCTGGTCGTTCCGGTCTGTCCGTTAGCTGGTTCCAGTGTGTCCGGCACATGGTTCTGGCACGTCTGAGAGGTGGATCAGGCATGCCCGGCAGGTGATTCCGGAGTGTCCGCCAAGTAGTTTGGCATATCCGGCAGGTGATTTTGGCATGTCCAGGATGTGGTTCCAGCAAGTCAAGCAGGTGGTTCTGGCGTGCTCGGCAGATGGTTCAGGTGGGTCCAGCAGTTGGTTCCGGTCTCTCAAGGAGGTGGTTCTGGAGTGTCCGCCAAGTGGTTCTGGTGTAGCCAGCAGGTGATTTTGGCATGTCCGGCAGGTGGTTCTGCTGAGTGGATCAGGTGGTTCTGGCATGCTCGGCAGGTGCTTCCGGAGTCTCCGGCATGTGGTTGTGGCACGTCTGAGATGTGGTTCCGGCATGCCTGGCAGGAGATTCCGGAGTGTCCACCAAGTAGTTTGGCATAGCCAGCATGTGATTTTGGCGTTTCCGATAGGTGGTTCTGCCGAGTTGAGCAGGTGGCTCCGGCGTGCTCGGCAGTTGGTTCTGGTGAGTCTGGCACGTGGTTCCGATGTGTCTGGGAGGTGGTTCCGGCATGTCCAGCACGTGCTTCGGGCACGTCAGAGAGGTTTTGCTGGGATGCCCGGCATGTGATTCCAGAGTGTCCGGCAAGTGCTTCTGGTGTAGCCGGCAGGTGATTTTGCTGTGTCCGGCAGGTGGTTCCGGCGAGTCGAGCAGGTGGCTATGGTGTGCTCAGCAGGTGCTTCTGGCGTCTCCAGCACATGGTTCTGGCACGTCTGAGAGGTGGTTCTGGCATACCCAGCAGGTGATTCCGGAGTGTCCTTCAAGTGGTTCTGGTGTACCCGGCAGGTGATTTTGGCGTGTCCGGCAGTTCTTTCCGGCTTTTTGGGCTAGTGGCTCTGGCTTGTAAGACAGGTATTTGTGGCATTTCTGGCCCCCAGTTCTGACATACTCCACAGGTGACTTCAGTGTTTCTGGCACCTCTTTGTGTCATATTCAACAGGTGTTTCCAATGTGTCTTTCATGTGGTTGTGCTACGTTTGGAAGCTGGTTCTGTCGTGTCTGTTGTGTGCAGCTGGCATGTTGAAGAGGTGGTTCTGCAATGTCAGAATCATTGTTCCACTGTGTCCAGCAGGTGTCTACAGTGGTTCTGACATGCAACGTGGGTGCTTCTGGTGTACCTGTTGGGTTGTTCTGGCATGAATGTGTGGTGGTTTGAGAGTGTGCGGAGAGTGTTTTTGGCATGTCTCCCAGGGTTTTCTGGCATCTAAGGGGCATGAATCCTTTGTATACATCAGATGAGTTTGTTCTCAGCTTCCTAAAGAGATGGAAGAAAGATGGTCTGTGGCTTGTCGCTCCTTGAGGGGTGGAGCCAATGCATTGTGCATTCCACGTCTAGAGCAATGGAGGGCAAGGCTGAGATCAAAGGGACCTTTCTGACATATGTGGTTTCTGAGTCTCTCTCCACCAGTGCACAATGGTGATGTGTAAAATGTCTATTGTCTGTCTCCTCCTAAGCATGTGGAAGCACAGTCATATGGGCCTCGTCCCCATTGCTGAAGGGGAAGATATAGGCATTTTGTTGGAGCCGGCTTGGCAAGGTGGAAATGTGGCAGAAGCAGAAGTTACAAATTGGCAAGTTAAGGGCTGAAAAGAAACGGCATTTCAACTGCCTTTGTATGAGATGTTCCCTGGACGCTGTAAGAGCACTGTTGAAAGCGAGTTCTTTCTCAGCTTCCTAAAGAGATGGAAGCAAGGTGGTCTGTGGCTTGTCGCCCCTTGAAGGGTGGAGCAAGTGCATTGTGTATACCACGTCTAGAGCAATGGAGGGGATGGCTGAGAGCAAAGGGGTCTTTCTGACATAGGTGCTTTCTGACACTCTCTCCAGCAGTGCACAATGGTGGTTGGAAAAAGGCGTGCAGTCTATTGCCTCCTAAGCATGTGGACACTCAATCATTTGGGACTCAGCCCAGTTCTTAAAGGGAAGATGTAGGCATTTCATCTGAGCCGGGTTGGCAAGGTGGAATAGCGGCAGAAGCAGAAGTCCTAAAGTGGCGAGTTAAGGGCTGGGAAGAAATGGCATTTGAGCTGCCTTTGTATGAGAGTTTCCCCATATGCTGTAACAGCACTGTGGAAAGCGAGTTGTTTGTCAGCTTCCTAAAGAGCTGGAAGCATGACAGTTTATGGCTTGTTTCCCATTGAAGGATGGAGGCAGTGCTTTGTGCCTTCCACCTCTAGAGCAATGGAGGGCACGGCTGAGAGCAAAGGGGCCTTTCTGACATAGGTGCTTTCCAAAACTCTCTCTACCAGTGTGCAACGGTGGTTTGTAAAAAGGGTATTGTCTATCTCCTCCTATTCAGGTGGACGCTCAATCCTTTGGGACTCAGCCCAGTTGCTTCAGGGGAAGATGTAGGCATTTCATCTGAGCCGAGTTGGCAAGGTGGAATTGTGGCAGAAGCAGAAGTTCTGAAGTGGCGAGTTAAGGGCTGGGAAGAAATGCCATTTGACCTTCCTTTCTATGTGAGTTTTCCCATAGGTGGTTCCTGCAAGTTGAGCAGCTGGTTCTGTCGTGCTCTGCAGGTGGTTCAGGCGCGTCCAGCAGGTGGTTGCAGTCTGTCCAGGAGGTGGTTCCGGCATGGTCGGCATGTGATTCTGGAGTGTCCGCCAAGTGGTTCCGGTGTAGCCGGCAGGTGATTTTGGTGTGTCCGGCAGGTGGTTCTGGTGAGTCGAGCAGGTGGTTCCAGAGTGCTCAGCAGGTGGTTCAGGTGTGTCTGGCATGTGGTTCTGGTACGTTCGGAAGATGGTTTCTTCCTGTCCATTGAGTGCTTGCAGCATGGCCGGGAGTCAGTTCTGGCATGTCAGAGTGATGGTTCTATTGTGTCCGGTGGGTGGTTACAGGTGGTTCTGGCGTGTCCAGTGGGTGCTTCCGGTGTGTCTTGTGTGTCATTCTGCATGTCTGTTTGGTGGTTCCAGAGTTTCTGGCGCTTGGTTCCAGCATGGATGTCAGGCTTTTCCGTCGTCCAAATGGCAGGGTTCCCACATATCCAGCAAGTGGTTTTGGCGTGTCCGGCAGGTGGTTCTGGGGAATCAAGCAGGTGGCTCCGGCGTGTTTGGCAGGTGGTTCAGGCGTGTCCAGCCTGTGGTTCTGGTCTGTCTAGCAGGTGGTTCAGGCGTGTCTAACAGATGGTTCAGGTCTGTCTGGGAGGTGGTTCTGGCATGTCCAGCACTTGGTTCTGGCATATCTGAGAGCTGGTTCCGGCTTGCCCAGCATGTGATTCTGGAGTGTCTGTGAAGTGTTTCTGGCATATCCAGCAGGTGATTTTGGCATGTGAGTGAAGTGGTTCTTGCGTGTCCTGCAGGTGCTTCTGGCTCCTACTGGACCTTATTCTCCTGTTTCCACAGTGTCCAGATGATGGTTTCAAAGTGTCCAACAGTTGGTTCCAGTGTGTCAGGCATGTGGGTCACACATGTCCTGCCTGAATCATTCAGCTAAGGCATGAATGATTGTGCTTCCACATGCTTAAGAGGAGATAGACTATAGGATTTAAATCAACTGATCTTTTGAAGTTAATAAAGAACTTGCTTTCCACAGTGCTATTACAGCATACCAGCAACCGATCCTACTGCCTTTGTACACTGGTGGAGAGAGTGTCAGAAAGCACCTATGTAAGACAGGCCAAGTTTGCTCTCAGCTATGTCTGACGTTGTTCTAGAGATGGAAGGAACAAAACAATGCCTCCATCCCTCAAGGGGAGATGAGCCACAATCCATCTTTCTTCCAGCTCTTTAGGAATCTGAGAAAGAACTCGCTTTCCAAAGTGCTCTTAAAGCATACTGGGAACATCTCATACAAAGGAAGCTGCAATGCTTCTGTTTCTTTAGAGCCCTTAATTCATTGCTTTAGAACTTCTGCTTCTTGGACATTTGCATCTTGCCACCTGGCAAAGACGAAATGCCTACATCTTGTCCTTAAGCAACAGGGTTGAGGACTGAATGATTGTGCTTCCACATGCTTAGGAGGAGACAGACAATAGGCTTTTTACCAACCACCATTGTGCACTGGTGGAGAGAGTGTCAGAAAGGCCCCTTTGCTCTCAGCCGTGCCCTCCATTGCTTCAGAGTTGGAAGGCACAAGGCACTGGCTCCACCCCTAAAGGGGAGACAAGCCACGGACCATCTTGCTTCCATCTCTTTAGGAAGCTGAGAAAGAACTCTCTTTCCACAGTGCTCTTACAGCGTCCTGGCAACACCTCATACAAAGGCAGCTGAAGGCTGTTTCTTTTCAGCCCTTAACTCGCCGAATTTGAACTTCTGCTTCTGCCACATTTCCACCTTGCCAACATAGCTCAGACGAAATGCCTACATCTTCCCCTTAAGCAATGGGGATGAGGCCAGGATGATTGTGCTTCCACATGCTTAGCAGGAGAGAGACAATAGGATTTTAAGCAACTGCTCTTGTGCACTGGTGAAGTGTCAGAAAGCACCTGTGGAAGAAAGGCCTTTTTGCTCTCAGCCATGCTCTAAATTGCTCTAGAGGTGGAAGGCACAAAGCACTGCCTCCATCCTTCAATGGGAGACAAGCCATAAACTGTCTTGCTTCCAACTCTTTAGGAAGCTGAGAAAGACCTCGCTTTCCACAGTGTTGTTACAGCATACCAGGAATCTCTCATGCAAAGGCAGCTCAAATGCCATTTCTTCCCATCCCTTAACTCACCACTTTAGAACTTCTGCTTCTGCTGCAATTCCACCTTGCCAACCTGGCTCAGGCAAAATGCCTGCATCTTCCCCTTAAGCAACTGGGCTGAGGCCCAAATGATTGTGGTTCCATATGCTTAGGAGGAGACAGACAATAGGCTTTTTGCCAACCACCATTGTGCACTGGCGGAGAGAGTGTCAGAAAGCACCTATGTCAGAAAGGCCCCTTTGCTCTCAGCCATGACCTCCATTGCTCTAGAGGTGGAAGGCACAAGGCACTGGCTCTGGCTCCACCATTCAAGGGGAGACAAGCCACAAACCATCTTTCTTCCAGGTCTTTGGGAAGCTGAGAAAGAACTCGCTTTCCACAGTGATCTTACAGCATCCTGGGAACATCTCATACAAAGGCAGCAGGACGCCATTTCCTTTCAGCTCTTAACTCACCAATTTTGAACTTCTGCTTCTACCACATTTCCACCTTGCGAACCCAGCTCAGACGAAATGGCTACATGTCCCCTTAAGCAACAGGGACCTGGCCCAGATGATTGTGCTTCCACATGCTTAGGAGGAGACAGACAATAGGTTTTTTACAAACCCCCATTGTGCAGTGGTGGAGAGAGTGTCAGAAAGCACCCATGTCAGAAAGGCCCCTTTGCCCTCGGCCATGCCCTCCATTGCTCTAGAGGTGGAAGGCCCAAGGCACTGACTCTGGCTCCACCACTCAAGGGGTGACAAGCCACAAACTGTCTTGCTTCCAGCTCTTTAGTAAGTTGAGAAAGATCTCGCTTTCCACAGTGCTCTTACAGAGTCTAGGGAACATCTCATACAAAGGCAGCTGAAGGCCGTTTCTTTTCAGCCCTTAACTCGCCGATTTTGAACTTCTGCTTCTGCCACATTTCCACCTTGCCAACTCATCTCTGACGAAATGCCCACATTTTCCCCTTAAGGAATGGGGATGTGGGCTGGATGATTGTTCTTCCACATGCTTAGGAAGAGAGAGACAATAGGCTTTTAACCAACTGCCGTTCTGCTCTTCCGTAGAAAGTGTCAGAAAGCACATATGTCAGAAAGGCTTCTTTGCTCTCAGCCATGCCCTACCTCACTCTAGTGGTTGAAGGCACAAAGCACTGTCTCCATTTCTCTAGGTGAGACAAGCCGCAAACCATCTTGCTTCCAGCTCTTTAGGAAGCTGAGAAAGAACTCACCTGACTTATACGAAGGAACCATGCCCCTTAGACAGTGGAAAACTCTGAGAAACATGCCAAAACCACCCAGTGCACTCTAACCACCAAACAGTCATGCCAGAATGACCCACCAGACACACCAGAAGCACCCACAGTACATGCCTGAACCACCTGGAACCACCTGCCAGACACAGTGGAACAATGATTCTGACATGGCAGAACCTTCTCTTGGACATGCCGGCAGCACACAACAGACTATCTTCCAAACATAGCAGAACCACATGCCAGACACATTGGAAACACCTGTTGGATATGCTTCAATCAGATGCCAGATACACTGAAACCACCTCCCAAATACATCAGAATGAGGTGTCAGACACGCCACAAACACCTGTCATAAAGCCAGAACCACCAGGCAAACACGCTGAAACAACCTGCCAGAAATGCCAAAATCACCTGCCAGATACACCAGAACCAGGTCCTGATATGCCAGAACCAATTCCCAGAAAAGTCCAGAACAAGCTGCTGGAAACACTGGACTCAACCACCGGACATGCAGGAATGAACAGCCAGACACATCGGAGCAAACACCTGAACACTCTGAAAGCACCAACTGCACATGATGGAATCACATCTCGGACGCACAGTAGCCACCTGCCGGACATGCTGGAACCACATCTCGGATGCACGGTAGCCACCTGCCAGACATTCTGGAACCACCTTCAGGACATAGCAGAACCACATGCCAAACACACAGGAACCACCTGCCAGACACCATGGAACCAACTGTCAGATACGCCGGAACAAGGCACCCAGTACGCTGAAGCCACCTGCCAAATTGCCAGAACCATGTGCTGGACACGCCAGAACCATGTGACAGATACATCAGAAACAGGTCCCACAGAGGCCAGAACCAGGTTCCGACATGCCAGGACCACCTGCTGGACAAGCCTGGACCATCTGTCAGTCTTGTGAGAACCACCTCCCGGATACACTGGAAACAGGTGTAGCACACGCCAAGACCAGGTGCCAGACAGGACTGACACATCTGCCAGACAAGCCAGAACCAGGTGTCGGACATGCCTGTTCAACCCTCAGGACATGGCAAAATCACCTGCATTATACCCCATAACCATGTGCCACACAGAACGGAACTACCTGCCAGACATGCCAGAGCCACCTGCTGGATATGCCAGACACAGGCACAGCACACTCCGGAACCAGGTGCCCCACACAACTGATCCACCTGCTGGACAAGACTGAACCATCTGCCGGACATGCCAAAACCCCCTTCTGGATCTGTGCCAGAACCATCTGTGGAAAATGCCAGAACCATCTGTGGAAAACGCCAGAACCATCTGTGGAAAAAGCCAGAACCACCTGCCACACATGTGTGTCTGGAATACCCACCAGAAGAACCCGACATCCATGCCAGAAACACCTGCCGGACACTCTGGAACCACCACACAGACATGCAGAATGACCCACCAGACACACCAGAAGCACCCACCGGACACACCAGAACCACCTAGAAGCACCCACTGGACACACTGGAACCATCACTCTGACACGCCAGAACCGACTCCTGGCAATGCTGCAAGCACTCAACAGACAGGCCGGAACCATCTTCCAAATGTACCAGAACCACATGCCAGACACAGGAACCACCTGCCAGAAACTTCGGAACCACCTGTTGGATATGCTGGAAGCAGGTGCCTGATACAGACAAACCACCTGCTGAATATGCCAGAACCAGGTGCCGGACATGCCACAAACACCTGCCAGACAAGCCAAAACCACCAGCCTAACACGCCAGAACAACCTGTCGGACATGCCAAAATAACCTGCTGGATACACTGGAACCAGGTCCTGGAGACTCCGCAACCAATTTCCACAAAAGCCTAGATCAACATGCTGGATATGCCAGAATCACCCACCAGACATGCAGGAACCAACACTTGGACACTCTGAAAACAGGAACAGCACACAACAGAATCAGGTTCTGGAGACACAGTAGCCACCTGCCGGACACGCCAGAACCACCTTCAGGACGTACCGGAACCACATGCCAAACACACAGGAACCACCTGCCAGACAGCATGAAACCAACCATCAGATACATCGGAACCAGGCACCCCGTACGCTGAAGCCACCTGCCAAATACGCCAAAATCATGTGCCGGACATGCCGGAACCATGTGATGGATACATCAGAAACAGGTCCAGCACAGGCCAGAACCAGGTGCCAGACACGCCGGGACCACCTGCTGGATATGCCTGGACCACCTGCCAGTCTCGTGAGAACCACCTCTGGGATACACTGGAAACAGGTGTAGCACATGCCAAGACCAGGGGCCAGACACGACTGAACCACCTGCCAGAGATGCCAGAACCAGGTGCTGGACATGCTGGAACCACCTGCCGGACACGGCAAAATTGCTTGCCAGATACGCTGGAACCATGTGCTGCATACAACCAAATCACCTTCCAGACATGCCAGGACCACATGTTGGATACGCCGCAACCAGGTGCCTGATTCGCTGAAACTACCTGCCAGACAAGCCAGAACCAGGTGTCGGACGTGCCTGGACAACCCACCAGACACGGCGAAATCACCTGCATGATACCCCATAACCATGTGCCACACAGAACGGAACCACCTTCCGGACAAGCTGGAGCCACCTGCCGGATATGCCAGAAACAGGCACAGCATACGCCGGAACCAGGTGCCCCACACGACGGATCCACTTGCAGCACAAGACTGAACCATCTGCCAGACATGCCAAAACCACCTTCTGGATGCGCCAGAACCATCTGTGGCAAATGCTGGAACCAGCTGCCGCACATGTGTGACCCACCTGCCTGACATGCTGGAACCAACTGCTGGAAATGTTGGAACCATCATCTGGACACTCTGGAACCATCCACCGCTGATGCGAGAATCAGGTCCAGAATGCGCCGGAAACACCTTCAGGACATGCCAGAACCACCTGACTCACATGGCAAAATCACCTGCCGGATACGCCAGAACCACTTGACAGACACTCCAGAATCACATGCCGGGCATGCCGGAACCACCTCTCAGATATGCCAGAACCATGTGCCGGACACGCCGGAACCACCTCCTGGACAAACCTGAACCACCTGCTTAACGCTACAGAACCACCTGCCAGATATGCCAGAATCACCTTCTGGATACGCCACTTGGACGCCCGGAAAAACCTGACATCCATGCCAGAACCACCCGCCGGACACTCTGGGACCACCAAACAGACATGCAGAACGACCCACCAGACACACAGGAAGCACCCACCGGACATGCCAGAACAACCTGGAACCACCCACCACTCACACTGAAACCATTACTCTGACACACAGAACTGACTCCCGGCCATGCCACAAGCACTCAAGCAACAGGCCGGAACCATCTTCCGAAGGTACCAGAACCACATGCCAGACACAGAGGAACCACCTGCCAGAAACTTCGGAACCACCTGTTGGATATGCCGGAACCAGGTGCCAGAAACACTGAAACCACCTGCCGAATATGCCAGAAGGAGGTGCCGGACAGGCCACAAACACCTGCCAGACAAGCTGAAACCACCAGACTAATATGCCAGAACAACATGTCGGACATGCCAAAATCACCTGCTGGATACACCAGAACTAGGTCCAGGATACTCCAGAATCAATTTCCGGAAAAGGCTGGATCAACATGCTGGACACGCCGGAAACACCCACTGGACATGAGGGAACCAACTGCCAGACATGCCGGAACCAATACCCCGACACTCTGATAGCACTAATGGCACACGATGGAGCCACATGTGAGCCATGTGCCTACCTTGTGCCAATGGACCCTGAATAACGAGCCAACCTCTCTCGACCTTGGTACAGCCTTGCTTGAACCACATGCCATCCGCATCTGAACCACAAGCCAGCCACACCTGAACCACAAGTCAGCCACACTGGACTCACACATAAGCCACATGTCAGCCACGTGTGAGCCATGTGTCACCAACAATTGAACCGCTGTCCCCCATTGCTGAACCTCGCACCAGCCACACCTGAGCCCCATGCCAGCCATGTCTGAACCACGCATCAGGCACACCTGAACAATGTGTGAGCCAAGGCTGAATCACAAGTCAGGCACAACTAAGTCACGTGTGAACCATGCCTGAGTGATGAGTCAGCCACACCTACACCACGTGCAAGACATGCCTGAGTCACGTGTCAGCCACAGCTGAGTCACGTGTCAACCACGCCTAGGTCAAGTGTCAGCGACAACTGAATCACATGCCAGACACACCTGAATGACAATTGAGCCACACATGAGTCATGTTCCAGCCACTCCTGCACCAGACGTCAGCCATGCCTGAGTCACATGTGAGCCAGGGCTGAAGAACATGCCACACAAGCAGCCTGAATCACGTTTGAACGACGCATGAGTCACGTTGTAGCCACACCTGAGCCACATGTCAGCCACGATTGAGTCACATGTCACCAACACCTGGCATGTTTCACACATGCCTGAGTCACATGTCAGCCATGCCTGAACCACCAGTCACCCATGCCTGAACCACGCATTAGCCACACCTGAACAAAATGCATGCCATGACCGAGACACGTGTCAGAAACACCTGAGTCTCGTGTCAGCCATGCCTGAGCCACATGCCAACAATGCCAGAGCCACGTGTGAGCAAGGCCGGAGCAACGCTCCAGCCATTTGTGAGCCTCACCTGAGACATGTGTTAGCCAGGTGTGACAAACTCCTGAATCATGTGTCAGCCACACCTGACACCAGTATGAGGAACGCCTGAACTACGTGTGAGCCATGGCTGAGCCATGGCTGAACCACCTGTGAGCCACGCCTGAATCACGGGTGACACCCTCCTGAACTATATGAGACCTCCACATGGGTCATGTGTGAGCCACACCTGAGTTACACCTGAACCATGTGTGAGCCTCCTTGAACCATGCCTGAACCACATGTGACACACTCGAAGCACATGTGAGCCATGTGTGAAGCATGCATGTTCAATGCTTGAACCACACATGAGGCACATGGGAACCACACGTGAAACAGGACTGAGCCATGTGTGAGCCACATGCCAGACACGCCTGAGTATGTGGGAGCCACGTGTCAGCAACGTGAGTCACGTGGGAGCCACATATGAACACCATGTCACCCATATGTGAAGCAAAGGTCTGCCACGTATGGATACTGTGCGATGAATCCCTGAGTCACGTGTCAGCCATGCCTGAGACATGTGTTAGCCACACTGGAGTCATGTTTCAAATATGCCTGAGTCACATGTCAGCCACGCCTGAACCACCTGCCACCCATGCGTGAACCATGCACCAGCCACCCCTGAACCACACAATGGCCATGCATGAACCATGTGTGAACCACACCTATGTGAAGCGTCAGGCACACCTGTGTCATGTGGCCACCTCACCTGTGTCATGTCCCGGCCACTCCTGAATAACGTGTGTGCCGTGCCTGAGTCACGTCTCAGCCATGCCGAAGTCACGTGCAAGCCAGGCCTGAACCAAGTGCCAGTCACACCTGAACCACAGGTCAGCCTCACTTGAAGCATGTGTCAGCCTCACTTGAAGCACGTGTCAGCCACACTGGCACAACTTGCCTGCCATGCCTGAACCACATGCCAACCATGCCACAAACACATGTGAGCCACGCCTGATCAACACCATAGCCATGCATGAGCCACACCTGAGCCATGTGTGAGCCATGCATGACAAAAGCCTGAATCATGTGCCAGCCACATGTGAGCCAGTTCTGTGGCATGCTTGAAACATGTGTGAGCCATGGCTGAGCTATGCCTAAATCACGTGTGAAAGTGTCCTCTACCATGTGTGACCCACATGAGTCGTGTGTTAGCCACGCCTGAATTACACCTGAACCATGTGTGAGCCACACTTGAACCATGCATGAACCACATGTGAGACAGCCTTGAACCACATCTGAGCCACATGTGAAACACACATGTCCGATGCTTGAACCACACATGAACCACAGGGGAGCCACACATGAAACACAGCTGAGCCATGCATGAGCAACGTGCCAGCCACGAATGAGTATGTGGGAGCCACATTTCAGCAACGTGTGAGTCATGTGGGAGCCACACCTGTATGGCATGTCACACACACGTGATGAATGCCTGAGTCACGTGTGAGCCATGCCTGAGTCGTGTGTCAGCCATGCATGATTCACGTGCCAGCCACATCTGAACCACGTGTCAGCCATGCCTGTGCCATGTGTCAACTGTGACACACCAAGTGTCAGCCACCCAGGAATCACGTGTCACTGAGGTCTGAACGAAGCATCACACACCACTGGAACACGTGTCACACACACCTGAATCACATGTCACCCACACTAGACTCACACATGTGATGCATGTCAGCCACTCCTGCACCAGGTGTGAGACACGCCTGAGTCAAGTGTCAGCCACAACTGAAGCACATTCCAGGCACATCTGAATGACATCTTAGCCAAGCATGAGTCACGTTTCAGTCATTCCTGAGCCACGTGTCAACCACGCCTGAGTCACATGTGAGTCATGGCTGAAGCACATGCCAGACAATCCAGAGTCACATTTCAGCCATCCAAAAGTCCCATTGTGACGACACCTGATCCACTTTCAGCCACGTCTGAACCATGTGTCAGCCACAAGTGAAGCACATGTCAGCCACGCCTGAGCCATGTGGCAACGGCACCACAACCATGTCTCAGCCACACCCGAATCATGTGTCACCGATGCCCAAACCACGAATCACCCACCCCTGAAACACGTGTCAGACACACCTGAAACACATGTCAGCCAAACCAGAACCACGTGGCAGTCACACCTGTATCAAATGACAGCCACGCCTGAAGCAAGTTCCTGCCACGCCTGAACCACATGGTAGACCCAGAGGAGCCATGTGCCAGTCACACATGAGCCACGTGTGAGCCATGTGCCTACCTTGTGCCAGCAGACCCTGAACAACGAGCCAGCATCTCTCGACCTTGGTACAGCCTTGCTTGAACCACATGCCACCACATCTGAACCACAAGCCAGCCACACCTGAACCACACGTCAGCCACACTGGACTCACACATAAGACACATGTCAGCTATGTCTGAGCCATATGTCACCAATACTTGAACCACCAATCACCCATGCCTCAACCACACACTAGCCACACTTGAACCATAGGCCTACCAAGCCTGAAATACGCATCAGTCACACCCGAACAACATGCATGTCATGCCTGAATCCCATGTCAGGCACGCATAAGCCACGTGAAAGTCACGCCTGAACCACCTGAAGGCCATGCATGAACCATGTGTGAACCACACCTACGTCACGTGTCAGGCACTCCTGTGTCATTGGCTGCCTCAGCTGAGTCATGTGTCAGCCACGCCTGAATCCCGTGTGAGCCACTCCTGAATCATGTCTCAGCCATGCGTATGTCATGTGCCAGCCAGGCCTGAACCAAGTGCCAGTCACACTTGAACCACATAGCCTCATGTGAACCACAAGTCAGTCACGCTGGAACCACTTGCGTGCCTTCCCTGAATCTCATGCCAGCCACACCAGAACAATGTGCAAGCCATGCCTTGGCAACACCCCATCCATGCATGAGCCATACCTGAGCCATGCATGAGTCATTGGTGATAAACACCTGAATAATATGCAGCCACCCCGACCCATTTCTGAGACACGCCTGCATTACATGTGAGCCATGGCTCAGCTACACCTCAAGCATGTGTGAGCCACACCAGAATCACATGTGAAACCCTCCTGAACCATATGTAACCCACACATGAGTCATGTCTGAGCCACATCTGAATTACACCTGAGCCATGTGTGAGCCACACCTGAACCACACCTGAACTGCAGATGAGACACCCTTGAAACACATCTGAACCACATGTGAAGCACACACCTTCGATGCTTGAACAAGACACGAACCACATGTGAGCCACACATAAACCATGGCTAAGCCATGTGTGAGCCACATGCCAACCAGAACTCTGTACATGACAGCCAAGTGTCAACAACATGTGAGTCACGTGTGAGCCACACCTGTACATCATGTCACACACACGTGACCACACGTCTGCCATGCATGAATTATGTGCAATGAATGCCTGGGTCACGTGCCAGCCACACCTGAAACAACTATCACCAACGTCTGAACCACCTGTCATCCACACCTGAGCCATGTGTCAACCGCGACACACCAAGTGTCAGCCACACAGAAATCACGTGTCACTGAGGCCTGAGCGAAGCATCACACACCCCTGAAACATGTGTCAGACACACCTGAATCACGTCAGCCACACCAGAACCACATGCAAACCATGCCTGCATCACTTGCCAGCGCATTCCTCCCACGCCTCAACCACATGCCACACCCACCGGAATCACATGCCACTCTTGCATGAACCATGTGTGAGCCATGTGCCCACCGTGTGGCAACCAACCCTGAATAATGAGCCAGCATCTCCTGACCTTGGTCCAGTCATGCTTGAACCACATGTCATCCACTTCTTAACCACATGGCAGCCACACCTGAGCCACATGACAGCCACACTAAACTCACACATGAGCTGCATGTCAGCCACTCCTGCACCAGGTGTGAGACATGCCTCAGTCAAGTGTCAGCCACAGCTGAGTCATGTGCCAGCCACACCTGAGTTGTGTGTCAGCCACAACTGAAGCACATGCCAGACACATCTGAATCACGTTTGAGCCAAGTATGAGTCACATTTCAGTCATTCCTGAGCCACACGTCAACCACACCTGAGTCACACGTCACCAATGCCTGAGTCATGTGTCGCACATGCCTGAGTCACATGTCAGCCATGTCTGAAAGACCTGACACCCATGCCGGGACCATGCACCAGCCATGACTGAACCACACACTTGCCAACCCTGAAACACGCATCAGCCACACCTGAACAAAATGCGTGCCATACCTGAATCACACGTCAGAAATGCCTGAGTAATGTGTCAGATGTGCCTTGAGCCACGTGCCAGCCATGCCCGAACCATGTGAAGGCCATGCATGAACCATGTGTGAACCACACCTGCATCATGTCTCAGGCACTCCTGTTCCACATGGCTGCCTCAGCTGAGTCATGTGTCAGCTACACCTGACCCCGGTGGGAGGCATGCCTGAATCATGTGTCAGCCATGCTTGAACCATGTGCCAGTCACGCCTGAGTCATGTGTATACCACCCCTTAGTCACATGTGAGCCACGCCTGAGTCACGTGTCAGCCATGCCTTAACCACGTGTCAGTCACTCCTGAAACACGTCACCCACACCTGAAACACGTGTCACCCATGCCTGTCACTGTGAGCCATGCCTTAACCACATGTCAGCGACCTCTGATTCATGTGCAAAACATGCCTGAAACACATATAAGCCACACCTGAATTGTGTGCAGGCCACGCCTGAACCATGTGTCAGCTACTCCTGAACCGAATGCCAGCCACACATTAATCACATGCCGGCCATGCCTGAACCACGTGTCAGCCACTTCTGAACCTTGTGTCAGCCACAGCTGGACCTTGTGAATATGCCTGAAGCATGCATCAGCCACACCTGAGCCACACTTGAGCCGTGACTGAGCCATGCGTGAGCCACACCTGAGCCATGCCTGAACCACATATGTGCCACACTTGAACCACACCTGAACCACGCTTCAACCACACCTAAACCACATGTGAGCCATACCTGAACCGCATCAGAGGCCTTGTTCCCATTCGGATACCACAGCTTGGCCCATGCACACTGGCTCAACTCATGCTGCTGTCACTGAACACCAGATGTCACCACTTGACCGTCTACCTCAGCAGATGGACTACACAGATTCCTGCTTCTGATTTGATGCTTGTGTCACTGATTTTTGAGTTAACAATTCACACCTGTGTCTGCTTGGTGGTGCCAATAAGGTGCCTGTGCCTGCAAGGGAGGCTGGGAGATCCAGCTTCTGACCTCTGCCCAGAGGAGCCTTTTTTTTCTGTGAGGAAGACTGGCCCTCAGCTAACATCTATTGCCAATCTTCCTCTTTTTTCTTGAGGAAGATTGCTGCTGAGCTAACATCTGTGCCTATCTTCCTCTACTTTGTGTGGGATGCTTCCACAGCATGGCTTGATGAGCACTGTTAGCTCTGTGCCCAGGATCCAAAGCTGTGAGCTCCAGGACACTGAAGCAACACGTGTGAACTTAACCACTACAACACCAGACTGGCCCCCAAGCCTAAACTCTTAAGGTGGAAAATTCCCAGCACAAAAGAAGGGTGTTCAATGGTGTCAGGTGGTCAAAAATATTTGAAGAGTTAGGGAGCGAGCAGAGAGATCCAAGACGGTGAGGGCTGAGAAGCACCCATTTTCTTTTGTAGTTAGGAAGGCTTTGTTCTTGGGGTCCTTTATTGACTGTGGCCAACGCCTCCCCACAGGATTTGAGGCAGCATTATGTTCAAACCTGAGGACATCTGCAAATAAGCCAGAAGCCACCAAAGGAGAGGGGAATGATTGTTCTTCATTCCAGGAAAGCCCCCATGAGGGGAGGCTGCTAGGCTTGGAGCCTGTGGGCTTGGGCTGTTTTCTCAGGATCTGAGGGACTTGGGTGAGTGACTGGCCTGGGGAAAAGAGAAGGGAGGATGAAAAGCCAGGACCCAGTGGCACAGTCCCACCCTGGGGGCCCAGGGTTCTCAGGAGGCATTTCCCTTTACCAGAGCTTGAGGAGCTTCTGAGCTGTGACTGGTGGCTTTTCTCCAATA
The DNA here is from genome assembly GCF_041296235.1 of Equus asinus. Classification (NCBI taxonomy): domain Eukaryota; kingdom Metazoa; phylum Chordata; class Mammalia; order Perissodactyla; family Equidae; genus Equus; species Equus asinus. Next base: position 140,641 of record NW_027225182.1, read on the forward strand.
GGCAGGATGCAAAATATGGCCTGTTGGGATCAAAGAGAAAGCCTCCTCTGCCCACGGGCACAGAATACCCATGCTGACATGGAGCTGGGCAAGAGGAGCAGCTGGGGAAGGAAAGAGGTTTTCTGAGGAAAGAAAGAGAGGCCTGGTCAGCCCGTGTTTGGCCTCAGTTCTGTGCTAAGAACTGTGTGGCACACGGGAAACAGGACTGGGACCCAGGCCTTCCCTGGAAGGGCTCGGCCTAGTGTCCTCTATGGACAGCCATCCCAGCCATTCAACAAGACTGGGATGTGGAGCTGGGCGCAGGGGCTCTGAGAGCACTGAGGATGGAGCATGACTGTGGTGGGCAGGGTGGGCCAAGCCATTGGGGAGGATATTCCACAGGAGATGCCATAGGCGAGTTAGCTTGGTGCTGCTCGTCTTGCAGGGCAGCAACATTTCCTTAGCTTGGAGGTGAGTTGGGGAAAAGCAAGACGTTTAGGACCAAGCTGGGGTGGGGGCTGGAGCCTACACTGCTCCAGCAGGAATGGAGGGCAGCAAGGGGTTTGCACTTGATCCAGCAGTGGTGGGAAGCTGGTCCAGGGGGGAGCTGAGGACTGCAGGGTCCCTCAGCGGGGGGGCATGCTGGAGGAGGCCAGGCCAGTGGGGAGATGGTTGGTGGGATGGCCACGGGAGTCCACACTGTGGATGAAGAGGGGCCTGTGGGTGCCAGGGTGTCCAGGCTGGGCCTTCTTGCCCAGGGGAACTCTGGAGTCTGCTGGCTGCCCTCATTATGCCACTCACGGGCAGGGGGAGGCATGAGCAGCAGGTGATGCCAGGTGCCTCCTGCTGGTGTGTGGAGCACCAGGCAAAGCACGATATGACATCTCATGCATAATCTGCACCCGAGAACAAAATTAGAGTGAGAAGTAACTGGAGCCGAAGATTTCCGAAGCATTTCCCGTCAAGAAGCTGTTTGATTGCGTGTTTTAATTCTCTGAGTCCTCCTGCCAGGTGAAGTTCATTTTGTGGGGGATAGCTGGAGCAGAAGGAGCTGTGATGGGAGGGGAATGCTGGGGACCTGGTGCCTGGCCAGAAGGGAAAGGAGAGGCCTTCACCACTTGGTGGCCATGAGTCCTCTATGCAGCTTCTTCTCCCAGGTGACCCGGTTCAGACCTCAAAGAACCCTGTGAAGAGGATGTCACTGTCCCCATTTTGTAAACAAGGACACTGAGGGGCAGAAATTACACAACCTGCTGAGGCCACATAAATCATGCATAGTTGGCTGAGGTGGCAAGTGCTGGCCCATTGGACTTTAAAACTCAAGCTGATACCACATAGGGCTGCACAGTGAATATTTCCATTTTTTCACCAGAAGGCTCTGCCTTCTTCCTCCTTCTCTTCTTCATTCTCTCCCTCTCTTCTTTGTCCATTGTCAAAGCCCAGGAAATGTGGGGGACAAGGGGCATATCCCCATTTTGCAGATTTGGAAAGCAAGGCTCAGTGAAGGCCAGTCATTTGTTGCAAGCACAGAGGGAGGAAACCAGTGACAAATTCTGTGAAGTGTGATTCCTGTGTGTGGTCCCTACCTGGCTGGGACCAGCGGGGTCAATAAATACAAGGAGGTGACAACACCCCCTTCCACAACGTGTACGTGGCAGGTTTTGAAACAGAAATACCAGGTGTCTGGAGGGAAGCCGGTCTGTTCCATCAGTGCCCGCCCCTCAGCCCCAGCCCCCTCCCGAGGAGGGCCTCCTCCAGCTCCACTCAGAGCCCTGCTGACTTCGGGCAGCCTGGGGGTGAGGGTGCTCACACACTTCCAGCTGCTCATGGAGGAGAGCATTCTGTTCCTTCCTCAGGACAGTTCATGTCCTGGACTACCGGAAGAAAAGAACAAGAACCAATTTCTTGAGCTTGAGGGGTGTTCTGTAAAGAGAGAGGGAAGAGGCAGGAAAGGAATAGAGAAAACCAGGAAAGAAAATGTGGCTGGGGGCCATGGGGTCCTAGGGCTCAGGCCTGGCTGTGCACGGCCTTCCCAGCAGCGCTCGCCCTTGCAGGGTCTTCTTCACTTGCTTCACTTATATAGGCAACAATTATTCAGTTTTTAATTTTTTTGTCAAGAAAACTTTTGCTCAGATAAAACCTCTCTGCAAACCCCTTTATGTAAGCCAGTCAGAAGGACGTTGAGTGGCTGAGGGAGCGGGAGTCCCAGAGACCCCAAAAGTCCCCCAGGAGGCCCAGAGGGACCAGGTGGAGCCCCCCTGGAGCCCTGCGCACTGGCTGACCTTCACTGCCCTTCAGACTCTGGTGCTCCCCAATTCCAAAGTGACTTTCAAGCCACACTTACACTGGCTGCTCACAGAACATGGTGTTCTCTGCTAAGCCTGTCTCTCAGGTCCCACCTCTGGGACCCTGGCCCTCAGATCTTATGCCCCAGCCAGCCACCCATCTCCTGACCTCGGCCTGTGCCTGAGGAAGCTGTGACCCTGTCCCAAGCACACTGCCCCTCGAGGCTCATCGACTGGTGTGACAGGACCCAACTGTACCGCCTGTTCTTTGCTAACGTGGGACCTTGGGAAGGACATGTCGCCTCTCTGAGCCTCAGTTCACCCGTCTGTGGGCAATAAGATGATGAATAACCAGCAAAGTGAATCCAGGCTTGACTTGTGCACCTGTTCCCACATGATGCCCCTGGCTCAGTACAGCATGAAGCACTGTCACTCTGTGGTCCCATTTGGGGCCCCCAATGGCCCATGAGGGAGGCAGGACAGGGGTGATCCCAGAACTGGCGATGGCTTGCAAGCAGGAGCCCCAGGTCCACTGGTCTCTCAGCAGCATGGGACTGCTGCAGCCTCTCGGCTGGGAGGGCTGGCTCTTCAGCAGCCTGCAGGGCCTGCTGCAGCTCAACTGACTGGGCATTCTCTGCAGCACATCCAGTCTCTGTTCTCCCAGAGGGTGCCTCTGCAGGGGCTTGGTTTTCCTTGGCGAGCAGTCCACCCGCCTAGCCTGTCTCTCATGGGGGCCCCTCAGCAGTGACCACCCTGCCTGGCTGCTGGGGTGGGGAAACAACTGGTGGAGCGGGGGCTCACCTTGCTGGGCCTTCTTGGTTCGAGGCCTGGCTCTCTGTGACACCTACCATCCTGCTGCCCTCTGGACCAGAAGTGGACAGGCCTGGTTTAGGAATTCTGATGGTCCCCAGGCCCTTTGCAGGAGCACAGAAGCCTATCCAAGCCTTTTCTGGCTGACATACTTATCTGTTGACCATGTCTTAAAGTAAAAGGGCTGTCAGCCAGACCTAGGCAGAGAGCCCCATGAGGTGCCTTCCTCCCGTCTCTGGTGATGTTTGATCTCCCCCAGGTGGGTGGCTTGGGATTGGGAGTCAGGTTCACAGAGGAGAATGTTCAGAGAAGGCAGGGGACCTGCCTGAAGACACAGTAAGGAGGTGGGGGGCTTTCTGGCTCCCAGTCCTGGGCTGGCTGTGCCTCGGTGGGCCTTCAGACCTGGTCCTCCAGCCCTTGCTAAAGGACCTTACCCCTTAGCATGAAAGGTCCAATAGGTCCCTCCCATCACGCCTGATGTCATTTCAGACACTGCCTAGGTCCACGCCCCAGGAAGGGCCCTGCTCAATGGACTTTGGTGGTTAAGGGCACAGGCTGCCTGGGTTTCTAGTCATGCCCCCACTGTCCCCAGCCTGAACCATCTTCTGCCTGTGAAACCCTGAGCAAGTTACCTCACCTCTCTCAGCCTCAGTGGCCTCCTCTGAATACAGGTGGTACTGCCAGGCACAGCTAACAGTGGGGAGCATTCCCATGGGCCAGGCGCCTTTCCAAGTGCTTCATGGGCACTAACACTTCAGTCCTTTCAAATAGTCTCAGAAGGTGGTGTTATTAGCCCCATTTTATAGAGGAGGAAACTGAAGTTCCAAAATAACCAGTAAGTAGCAGAGCTGGGATTGGAATCCTGCAGCAGTTCCCAGAGCCTGTGCTCAGCCACCCAACGACAACGATAACAGTAACTAACAATTTTGGCCTCACGGGACTGTTCAGCTGTTAGATGAGGGAGCGTGCATAAGACATGGAGACGAGGCCTGGCGAGTGGCGGAACTATAGAGCCAGCCTCTGTCACCCATCATGACCACTCCCTGCCTCCGCCGTCGGGTCACCCTCCCAGTCTCAGGGTGGGTGTGGGGGCAGCAGCATGCAAGGAGGACAGGAAGTGGGAGAGTGCAGCACATGCACGTGTGCGTGCATGTGGGAGGCAAGGGGGCTGGAAGCCAGGCTCATCCCTGCGGTCCTTGTGGTCACCCCACTGGAGCAGGACTGGTGGGGAGACTTCCCCTCCTTCCACACATGAGGAAAGCGAGGCTGGGACCCCTTCCCAGGTCGCTCAGCACATAAGAGGCCGCACTGGACTTTGGGCCCCCGTGGGTGGGCTCCATGCTGTGCTCCCAGCTGACAGTGGCCTTTGCTGTGCCGGCAGTGGGAGCCACGCATGTTTCTCACAGCGGCTTGGTGTGAGCTAGGCTGTGCCTTCAGACTGACCTGGCTGTGCCCTCAGGGGCACTGTGGAGCACAGTGGCATTCCTGAGTGTTCTCTCTGTGCCACTCCTGTGCTAGGGCCTCTACATGGATTTCTTAATTTAATCCACACAACAGCCCTATGGGGCAGATGGGGTTGCCTTCACTTATGGATGAGAAACCTGAGAAAGAGAGGTTAAGCAACTGGCTCAAGGTCACACAGCCAGCAAATGTGGTGCTGGGGTTTGGATTTAGACTGCCAGCCTGTGGCCCTCATCCCTGACTACCCTGTCACACTGCCCACTTTTACAAAGATTTAATGTTTCCCCGTCTGGAAGGTTGCCTTGGGGGAGTGTGATGCATTCTGCATGTTCATTTTCCCTTTAGCAATCATCTGGTTTATGTAGACTCCAACTCTTGGGAAGGAAGACTCAGCTATTGGATTTGGAAAGTGTATTCTTCATTAGCAATCTGGAGTGGGCAGATGTGATGAGAGTACTGTCAGCCCTGTGTTGGGGGGACTGGGTCACCTCCAAGTTTCATTCCAGCCATGGGACCCCATGATTCCGAAACGTCATGAGGCAAAAATACATTGTCAATATTCTCCAGCAAGCTTGAGTTGCACGTGTAGCATGACCAGGAGTGGAGACGTGGTGGGTCTCCATCAGCGATCTAATCTCCTGGTGGTCTTTTCCATTGTCGTGCACTGTCCCAGGGCTCCACAGGGACCCGTCCTGGACCGAGATGGGCAATTGGGCTTTTCTCCATCTGCTACTTATGGTTACATCGAGCCCAACCCACTTTCAAAACACTGGTTTGTCACACAGGTTTCTCAGATAAGAGATGCACGTAGTCGTGTTGGAGTGACAGAAGTTCGCCCTCCTGCAGCGACAGCACCCAGGTCCACTTCTGTGAACCGGCATTATTGAACCTCGTGCTGTACAGCGGCACAGCCTGTGGAGGTCTGTAACAGGCGACTCGCCCTTCTGCCAAGTGCCTGTGCTTCTGGGGCTTGGACTTCCTATGTTTGAGCATATTGTTTTCCTGTCTCCATCCTTGCTGCTCACCTCTCACTTCTCCTAATTTCAGTATGTCTGGCTCTAGTAGTCTCTTTCCCCCTTCTTATTTTTCTGTTTTCAACCTGCTGGGGGCTGGGAAACCGAGCCACTGAGCTCGTCGGAACTGTGAGCAAGGGACGGTTGGGCCTGCCAGAGCTGGTGCTCAGAGGGTCTCTAGGGACAGGCTTTGTCCCCATCTTCAGCCACTCACAGTCCGAGTGTCAGGGATGAGTTGCTGGATGGCATGTTTCAGATCAGCGGGACATCACTGTATTTACTGTTCCTGTGAGGGCTGGATGCTGGCAGGGGGAGGTCTGGTGGTACCCGGTGACTGGCAGGAATATGTGACTTGGCCAAGGTGCTCCTGGCATTCTGATCCTGTGTCAGACTTCCCCTGGTGTCTCTGACTTCGAGTATAACAGTGACCATGACATCTCTGAATTCGTGTCTCACACTTTCCCTGGCATCTCTGACTTTGAGTGTAACCCTCACCATGCACCTCCCACTTCATGTGTCACACTTCGCACGGTGTCTTTGACTTCACATGTCTCACTGTCTGTGGCTTCTCTGACATCTGTCACACACACCATGGTGTCACAGAGTTTCTGTGTCATACTACCCCTGGTGTTTCTAACTTCATGTATAACAATCCCCCTGTTGTGTCTGAGATCGTGTGTAATACTTCTCCTGTCATATCTGACTTCATCTGTAACACTCCACCTGGCGTCTCTAACTTCATCTGTCACAATGCCTCTTGCATCTCTGACTTCATGTTGCACTCCCCCAGCATGTGTGACATTGTATGTCACAATCTGCCTGGCATCTTCGACTTCATGTATAACAATCCACATTCTGCATCTGACTTCGTGTGTCACATTACACCTGGTGTCCCTGAATTTGTGTATCACATCCCCCATGCTGTCTCTGACTTCATGCTTTGCACACCACTCATGTCTCGTAATTCATGTGTGACACTCCCTGTGGCGTCTATGAATTCCTCTGTCACACATGCCCTTGTGTTTCTGTCTTCCTGTGTAACACTACCCCTGGCATTTCTGACTTCGTATGTCACACTCCCTCTGGTTCTCAGACTTCATGTGTAGCAGTCCATGTGGCTTCTCTTCAGTCATGTGTAACACTCCCCCATGGTGTCTCTGATTTCCTGTATAACACTCCCTGTGGTGTTCCTGACTTTGTTTGTCACACATTCCATGTCATCTCTAAATTCGTGTGTCACTCTCTCCCTGGTGTCTTCGAGATCTTGTGTAACACTCCACGTGGTATCTCTCACTTTGTGCTTCACATGCCCCTTGCATCTCTAAAGTCGTGTGTCACACTCTCTGTGGGATTTATGACTTCATCTGTCACACATGCCCTGGTGTTCTGTCTTCCTGTGTCTTCCTACCCCTGGCATTTCTGACTTTGTATGTCACACTTCCCTGGTTCTCAGTCTTTGTGTGTAACCCTCCAGGTGGCAGGTCCTCAGTCATGTGTAACACTCCCCTGTGGTGTCTCTGATTTCCTGTGTAAAACTCTCAGTCACGTTACTCACTTTGTGTGTCACCTCCCTGTGTCATTTATGACTCTGAGTAACACTGCACATGGTGTCTCTGACTTCGTATTTAACATACCCCCAAGGTGTGTCTGATTTCATGAGTAATACTCTCCCTTGTGTCTGTGAATTCATGCATGATTCTTCCCCTGGCCTAATTTACTTCGTGAGTAACACTCACTCAGTCATCTCTTACTTCATGTTTCACAGTCCACCTGGCAGCTCTGATTTAGTATGTAACAGTCCTCATCTCCTCTCTGACGTCATGTTTAACATTCCCCATGGCATCTCTGACTACATGTGTAACACACACCTTGGTGTCACTGACATCATAACAATTCACTTGCTGTCTCTGACTTCATTTGTCACTCTACCTGTGGTTTCTTTAACTTCGTTTGTAACATCTCTGACTTCATATGTCACACTCCCCAGTGGTTCTCAGGTTTAGTGTGTAACAGTCCACCTGTTGTCTCTGATTTCGTGTGACACTCTCCTCCTTGTGTCTCTGACTTCTTGAATCAAACTACCCACGGCATCTTTAAATTCATTTGTAACACTCTCACTGGCATCTCTGAGTTCATGTGAAACCCTCACCCTGCTGTCTCTGACTTTGTGCATAACTGTCTCATTGGCCTTTCTGGGTAACACTACCCCGGTGTCTTTGACATCATTTGAAAGACTCTCCCTGGTGTGTTTAACTTTGTGCCAAATACTATCCGGTGTCATCTTTGACATCGTTTGTAACAGTCCCCCTGCCATCTTTGACTTCGTACATAACACTCCCCATGGCATCTCTGACTTTGTGCAGAACTTCTCCTGTCATCTCTGACTTCATGTGTAACAATCCCTCTGTCATCTCCGACTTCGTGTGTAACACTCCCTGGGGAATCTCGGAATTTCAGTGTCACAGATGAACAGTCATCTCTGACTTTGTGTGTCACACTATCTTTGGCCTCTCTGACATCCTGTGTAACACTCATCCTGGCGTCTCTGATTTTGTGTGTAAAAATCCCCAGTGGTGTCTCTGACTTCAGGTGCAAATCTCCCCCAACTGTCACTGATTTCATGTGTAACACTCCCCCTAGCGTCATTGAGTTCATGTGTCACAGTACCACTGTCATTGCTGACTTCATGTGGAATACTGCCCATGTCATCTGTGACTACGTCTTTCACACTTCCACTGTTGTATTTGACTTTTTGTGTAAAAATTCCCCTGTGGCCCTGACATTGGGTGTCACACTGTTTCTGGCATCTTTGTGTGTCACACTCCCCAAGGCATCTCTTACTTCATGTTTCACAGCCCACCCTGGTGTCTCTGACTTCATGTATAACCGTCGTCATACCCTCTCTGACTTCGTGTTTAACTCTACCCCCGGCATCTTTGACTCCATGTATAATAAAACACATTTTTGTCTGTGACTTCTTGTCTAACACTCCACATGCCATCTGTGACTTCTTCTGTCACACTCCCCATGGTGTCTGTGCCTTGGTGTTTCCCAGTCACCCTGGCATCTCTTACTTTGGGTGTAACACTTGCTCTGGTCTTTCTGACTTTGTAACACTCCACCTGGTGTCTTTCACTTCGTGGGTAACACTCCCAATTGCATCTCTATCTTCCTTTCTAACACTCCCACCTGTGTCTTTGAGTTTGTGTGTAACCCTTGATGTGGCCTCTCTGACTTCATGTGTCACATGTCCCATGTTGTCTTTGATTCATGTGTCATTATCTCTCTGGGATCTTTGACTTCTTGTGTAACATAACCCGTGACATCTCTGAATGTGTTTCATACCCCACCTGTTGTCTCTGACTTCATATTTCACACACCCCATGGCATCACTTTCATCATGCGTCACACTGTGATTGTCATCTCTGATTCGTCTTTCACTCTCCCCCTGGTGTCTTTGACTTTGTGTTTAGCACTCTTCTTCTCGTCTCTGACTTCATGTTTCACAATCCCCCTGTCATCTCTGATTTCATGAGTCACTGTCCACTTGGTGTCGTTGACTGTGTGTGTACCACTCCCCATGGAGTCTCTGACTTCAAGTGTAACACTCTCATGTCTATGACACCATGCGTAATACTTCTGCATTGTGTCTCTGACTTCATATGTGAAACTCTCTGTGGCATCCCTGATGTTGTGTGTAACACTACACCTGTCATCTCTTAGGCCTTGTGCAACACTCCCCCTGGCATTTCTGGCTTCATGTGTCACACTCCCCCTGTGGCTTGTGGTTAACACTCCATGTGGCATCTCTGAATTTGTGTGTAACATACCCCCGTTGCTTCTCTGAATCTGTGTGTCAAAAACCCCGGTCGTCTCTAATATCATGCATCACAATATCCCTGGCAGGTCTACTTCGTGTGTAACACTCCACCTGGGCTTCAGACTTCATCTGCAGCACTTCACATGATGTCTTTTACTTCATGTGTCACAGTCCCCTGGCGTCTCATACTTCCTGTTAGAATCCCATTGGCATCTCTGACATTCCCTGTGGCATCTACAACTTCGTGTGTAAAAATTGCTGTGGTATCTCTCTCTTCCTGTGTAACACTCTACGTGGCATCTTCATGTGTAACACACCCCTTGGTGTCTTTGACCACATGTGTCACAGTGCCCTGGCATCTCATACTTCCTGTGTAACACTAAATGTGGCATCTCTGACTTTGTGTGTAACACTCCCTCTGTTGTCTTTTACTCTGTTTTACATCCCACATGGCACTTCTCTCATGTGTAACACTTCCCTGCTGGACCTCAGAAATCATATGTTACATTTCTCATGTCTCTGATTTTGTGTGTCACACTCTGCCTGGTATCTCAGATGTCATGTGTAACAATCCACGTGGGATCTCTGACTTCCTGTGTCACACTCCATGTGGCCTCAAGCCTCTTATGGTACACACACCCTGACATCTCTGACCCTTAGTATAAAGCTCACCATGGTGTCTCTGACTTCGTGTGTCACAATCTGCCTGTAGTCTCTATCTTTGTGTGTCATACTTCCTGTGGCATCTCTGACTTACCATGTTACACTCCCCATGGTGCCTCTGATTTCATGTAACACTTCCCCTGGCATCACTGACTTGTATCACACTCCTTGTGGTGTCTCTGACTTCGTGTGTAACACTCTTCATGGTGTCTGTGACTTCCTGTGTAATACACCACCTGCTGTCACTGACTTCATTTGTAAGACCCACTGTGGCATCTCTGAGTTCGTGTCGCACTCAACTCGGCTTCTTGGGCTTCATGTGTAACACTCCCCATTCCATCTCTGATATCACGTCTCACAATCCCCCGTCTCTTATTTCTTGTGTCACACTCTACCTGGAGTCTTCGACTCTGTGTTACACTCCCCATCATGTATCTGACTTCGTATCTCACAATTCCCCTGTCATCTTTGATTTCATGTTTCACACTCCACCTGGCATCTTTGACTGTGTGTAATACTCCCTGTAATGTCTCTGACTTCGTGTGTAACTGTCTCCCTGTTGTCTCTGACTTCGTGTGTAACACTCTGTTGTATCTGAGTTCGTGTATCAAACTCCACCTGTGGTCTCTGACTTTATGTGTATCACTCCCTCAGTTGTCTTTGACTTCATGCATAACACCCGCCCATGACATCTTTGACTTTGTGTGTAACTCTCCCCATGGTGTCTCTGAATTCATGTGTTAAACTCGCCATGGCATCTCTGACCTTGTGCCTAATATTCCCCGTTATCATCTCTGAATTTGTAACACTCACCCTTGCTTCTCTGACTTCATGTCTCACACTCTCCCTGGCGTCTCCTGGACCATGTGTTACACTCCTAGTGTTGTTGCTTACCTCATATGTACCTCTCACTGTGGTGTTTCTTACTTCATGTGTAACATGCTCCCTTGTCTCTCTGACTTCGTTTGTAACTCTCTGCTTCATGTCTTTGACTTCATGCATAATACTTCCCAATGGTGTCTCTGACTTCGAGTGTAACACTTTCCATGGAGTCTCTGAATTTTTGTGTTACAGTCTCCCAGTTGTCTCTGACTTCATGTGTCACAATTCACATGTCATCTCTCACTTCGTCTTTCATACATCCAGTGGCATATCTGACTTCATTCCTAACATTAAACATGTCTCTGACTTCGTGTTTAACACTATACCTGGTTTGGACTGCATGTAACACTACTCAGTGGCATCTATGATTTCATCTGTAACTCTTCCTTTGGTGTCTCTAATTTCCAGTGTCACACTCCCACTATTGTTTCTGACTTCATGTGTAACACTCCCCCTGGTGTCTTTGACTTCCTGCATTACACTTCCCCCTGTCATCACTGACATCATGAGTAAGACTCACCCTGACATCTCTTAGTTTGTAACACTCCTCTTGTCGTTTCTGAATAATTGTGTCTCACTCCACCTGTCATTTGTGACTACATGTGTCACACTCTCCTTTGCATCCCTGATTTCATGTGCAACTCTCCACAATGTGTCTGGCTTCCTGTGCAACACTCCACGTGGCATCTTTGACATCATGTGTAATACTCACAGTGGCATCTCTGACTTCATTTCACAATTCACATGGCATCTCTAACTTCCCGTTTCACACTACCACTAGAGTCTCTGATTTTGTTTGTAACCCTACCTGTCTCACCTCTGACTTTGTGTGTCACTCTTCCCCTGATTTCTTTGATTTCATGTGTCACACTTGCTGTTACATCTCTGACTTCTTGTATCATACACACAGTGGTGTATCTGAATTCCTTTGTAACAATACCACTTGTGTTTCTGACTTTGTGTGTCACACTTGCCCTGGCATTTCAGACATCATGTGTCACAGTCCACCTGGTGTCCCTGACTTCCTGTGTCACAGTCCCCCTGATGTTTCTGACTTCATGTTTAACACATATGTTGCCATTTCAGAATTCGTGTGTCACTCTTCCCCTTCTGTCTGTGAAATCGTGAGTCACCTTGCTCCTGCTGTCTATAAATTTGTGTGTAACACTCTTACTGGCATCTCTGAATTTGTGTGTAAAATTCTCATGGCATCTATGACTTCAAGTGTAACAGTTGTGCTGTCATGTCTGACTGCATCTGTCACACTCCCACTGTTGTCTCTGACTTTGCAACACTCCCTGTGTCATCTATGACATTGTGTGTCACACACTCCCTGGCATCTTTGACGTAGTGTATAACACTCACCATGACATCTGGGATTTCATGTGTCACAATATACCTCTATGTCTAAATTTGTGAGTCATGCTCCCACTGGGATCACTGACTTTGTGTGTAACACTTCCCATCTTGCCTCTGACTTTGTGTGCAATGCTTCCCCTGGCATCTCTGATTTCCTGTTTCACACTCCCCATGGCTTCTCTCACTTCATGTGTAACACACTCCCTGTTGCCTATGACTTCCTGTGTAACACTACACCTTGGGTTTTTGACTTTGTCACACTCCCCTTGATGTCTCAGACTGTGTGTAACATTCCCAGTGTCATCTCAGATTTCGGCTGTAACAATCTTCCTGGTGTGTGCGACATCGTGTGTATCACTCCATGTGGCCTCTCTGACTTCGTGTGTCTCAGTCCCTCTGGAGTCTCTGACTACGTGTGTAACTCTCCATGTGACGTTTCTGACTCTGAGTCTAACACTCTCCCATGGCCTCTCAGACTTCTTGTGTAACACTCACCCTGGCAGCTCTGATTTCATGTGTCACACACCCCCTGGTGTCTCTGACTTTGTGTGTAACTCTCATGGTTGCATCTCTTCCTGTGTAATGCTTCCCCTGGTGACTCAGACTTCTTTTGTCACAATCCCCATGGCATCCCTGACTGCATGTGTAACACTTCATGTGGTATTTCTTCCTTCGTGTGTGACACTGCCCAGTGGCTTCTCAGAAATCTTGTGTAATGCTCCAGATGTTGTCTCTGACTTCATGTGTCACAATACCCCTGGTGTCTCTGACTTCATGTGTTACATTCAGCCTTGCATCTCTGACTTTGTGTATCACACTCCCCATGGCGACTGTGACTTCATGTGTAACACAACCCATACTACCTTTGACTCTGTGACACACACACTGTGGTGCCTCTGATTCCATGTGTCACACTCACACTGGAATCTATAACTTTGTGTGCAACACTCCCAATGACATCTCAAACTTTGTGTATAACACTCCGTACGGCGTCTCTAACTTCATGTTTAAAACTCACTCTGATATCTCTGACTTTGGGCATAACACTCCCCATTCTTATGTCTGAATTTGAGTCACACACTCCCTACAGTCTCTGACTTCGTGTGTCACACTCCCCCATGGAATTTCTGACTTCCTGTGTCACACTCCCCCTGGTGTCTTGGAATTCCTTTGTCACACACCCCCAGGAGTCTCTGAGATCATGTTTCAAACTTCAGCTGTGGTCTCTGTGTATCATACTCCTCATGGTGGTTGTGACTTGGTGTTTCACACTCCCCCTGTCATATCCTACTTCACACATAATCATCCCCCTCCTGTCTGTGTCTCTTGTTTCATGTGTAATACTCCAGCTGGCCTCTCCAACCTTGCATATAACACACCTACTGGCATCTCTGAAATCATGTGTAACATTCCCTGATGTGTCTCTGACTTTGAGTGTCACACTCTACATGTCATCTCCATTTTCTTGTGTCACACGTGCCATGGATTCTGACTTTCTATGTAACACTCACCCTGATGTCTCTGATTCATGGGTAACACTCCCCCTGTAGTCTGTGACTTCTTCTGAAACTAGCTGTGAGCTCTGACTTGTGTGTAACACACTACCATGGTGTCTCAGGATTCATGCATAACACTTCTTCAGGCATCACAGAAGTCCCGTGTAACATTCCTGCTATCATATCTGACATCTTGCATAACACTTCCCACTGGCGTCTCTGACATCAGGTGTCTCACTCTCCTTGGTTTCTTGGACTTCTTGTGTTAAACTCCACATTATGTCTCTGTCTTCATGTGCCACACCTGCCTGACATCTTGGACTGCATGTGTAACTGTCACCATGGCATCCCTAATTTCATTTGTAAGACTCCCCCTGGTGTCTATGGCTTCCTGTGTAACACCACACATGGTGCAACTGACTGGGTGTGCAACCCCTGGTGTCTCTGACTTCATATGTAACATTCCACGTGATGTTTCTGCCTTTGTGTGCAACACTCCCAAGTGGTGTGTCTGAATTCCTATGTAACAGTGCCCCAGGCAACAAAACTTTGTAACACTCCCTCAGTCATTTCTGTGTGGCACAATAACCCCATCATCTTTGATTCAGGTGTCACTCTCCCACTGGTATCTTTGACTTCATTTGTCACACTACACCTTGCATCTCAGAATCTTTGACTAGCAATCACGGTGGCATCTTTGACTTCGTGTTTCTCTCTCCACCTGGTGTCTGAGTTGTTGTATCACACTCCCCAAGTCATATCTGATTTCATGTGTAACACACCAGGTAGCATCTCTGACTTCAGGTGACGCACTCCCCCTTGTGTTTCTGAGTTCATATTTCACACTCCTGCTGTCATCTATACTTAGTGTGTATCACCTCCCCGGCATTTCTGACTTCCTGTATAAAACACCACTGTCATCCTGATGATGTGTGTAGCATTCATCATGCCTTCTCTGACTTTGTGTGTAAAACACCTCGTGGTGCCTCTGACTTCATGTGTCACACTCCCCTGGATCTTTTACTTTGTGTATAACAATTCATGTGCTGTGTCTGAATTTGTGTGTCACACTCCACCTGGCATCCCTGACTTCATGTATCACACTCCCCCTGGAGTCTTTGCCTCTGTGTCACAGTTCCCATGGTGTCTCTAACATTGTGTTTAACACTCCACATTGCCTCTTTGACTTCTTGCGTAACAGTCCCCCTGGCCTCTCTAACTTTGTGTTTCCCAGTGACACTGGGTTCTCTGAAATCTTGTGTCACAATTCCCCTGTCATCTCTGACTTCATGTGCAACACTGCACATATAATGTCTCACTTCGTTTGTCACACTCCTCCTTTTGCCTTTGACTTCATTGTAACATTCACCCTAATGTCATTTACTTCATGTCTAACAGATGCACATGGCATTTCTGACTTCATGTTTCACACCTCCCCTCTTGTCTCAGTCTTTTTGCATAACACTCTCTCTGCTGTTCTTGACTTTGCCTGTAACACTCCCCCATGGTGTCTCTGACTTTGTGTGTAATGCTCCCACTGGTCTCTGTGACTTCGTGTGTCAAACTCCCCCAGTCATCCCTGACTTGATTTGTCACTCTCCCAGTGGTCCATTTAGGTTCGTGTGTCACTCTTCACCTGGTGACTCTGACTTCATGAGTAACATTCCCCCTTGTGTCTCTGACTTTGTGTGTTACAATCCTTCTGGCTTCTCTGACATCTTGTGTAACACTCCAGTGGCCTGTCTGACATCATGTGTCATACTGCCCATGGCATCTTTGACTTTGTGGGTCATAGACCCCTGACATCTCTAAGTTCATTTGTAACAGTCTCTTTGATTTTTCTGACGTCGTGTGTAACACTCCCCTTGGTGTCTCTGACTTCATGTTTAACATTCCCCAGTGGTTTCTCTGACTGTGTGTAACGCTCCCATTGACATCTGACTTATTTTGTCACACTCCTCCTGTTGTCCTTGATTTTGTGGGTAACACTCCCCTTTTCATCTGCGACTTCATTTGGAACGCTCCCCATGTGGTCTGTGACTTCATACTTAACACAACTGGCATCTCTGTCTTCACCGTAACAGGTCCCATGGCTTCTTTGATTTTGTGCATAATATTCGCCTGTTGTCTCTGACTTCATCCATCTAACACTCCCTCTGGCATCTCTGAGTGTGTGTGTAACACTCCCCCTTGTGTCTCTGACTTCTTAAGTAACACCCCACTCTGTCATCTCTGATTTAGTGCTTAAGTCTCCTCCTGGCATGTCTGATTTCTTGTGTAACATTCCCCCTGCATTCTCTGATCTTGTGCATAACACTCCAAGATGGCATCTCTTACTGAGTAGCATTCCCCAAAAGCGTCTTTAAATTCATGCATAACACTCACCCCCTGGCTTCTCTGACTTCGTGAGTAACACTACACACAGTGTTTCTGACTTGATGTGTAAAACTCCCTGTGGAGTCTCTGACTTCATGTGTAACACATCTTGTGATGCCTCTGACTTCGTGTGTAACATTCACTGTGGCATCTCTGATTTCATATGTAATACTCCCCCTTGTCTCTGACTTCATGTTTCACTCTACACCGGTTTCTTTGACTTTGAAACAATCACCCTTCATCTCTGATTTTGTGTTTAACACTCACTCTCTCACCTCTCACTTCATGTGTCACACTCCCCCGGCTTCTCTAGCTTCATTTGTAATTCTCCCACTGGTGGTTTCTGAATTTGAGTGGCCTCTCTGACTTCGTGTGTCACACTCTGCTTGACATCTCTGTCCAATTGTGTAACAATCACTGAGGTGTTTCAGACTTTGAGGATACCAGTCACTGTGGTACCTCTGAATTCTTCTGGTGTCTCTGAATTTGTGCATCACACTCCAGGTATCATCTCTGACTTCATGTGTAACACATTCCCTGGTGTCTCTGACTGGCTTTGTAATACTAACCCTGGTCTTTCTGACTGCTGTCACATGGCTCCTGGCTTCTCATATTTTGTGAGTAACACTCCATGTCATCTCTAACCTCATTTGACACACTCAGACTAGCATCCCTGACTTTGTTTATCACAGTACCCCCCTCATCTCTGACTTTGTGTGTAACACACTTGATGATGTCAGTGACTTCATGTGTCACATTCCCCCTTGTTTCTCAGACTCCATGAATCACTCACCCTGCTGTTTCTGACTTTGTGTGTCACACTGCACCTTGGGTCTCTGATTTAGTGTGTCAAAATCCCCCTAGTGTCTCTGACATCTTGTATCAAACATCCCCTGGCATTGCAGAATTTGTGTGTAACAAACCACATGGTGTTTCAGACTCTGTGTTAAACAATACCCCTCCTGTCTCTGACATCATGTGTAACATTCCATGTGGCATTTCTTCCTTCGTTTGTAACATTCCACTGTGTTGGGCCAGAATTTGTGTGTAATACTCTATGTGGTGCCTCTGATTTGGGTGAAACACTCTCTCTGGTGTGGCACACGATGTCAGAGGTGATGTTTGGAGAGTGCCACATGAAGTCAGAAGCACCATGAGGATTATTAAACACAAAGCCAGAGATGCCAGAGGGAGTGTTACGCAAGAAGACAGGGAGGGCATGTGGAGTGTTACACACAATGTTAGAGAATCCATGAGGACTGTGACACACAAAGTCAAGGACACCAGTGTGAGTGTTACATAGGAAGTCAGAGACACCAGGGGGTGTTACACAGGAAATAAAGATGCCATGGAAAGTGAGACACACAAAGTTAGAGATCAGAGGCCATGTGTGACCCACAAAGTCAGAGATGCCAGAACTATTGAGACACATGAAGTCAGAGATGCCAGAGGGGTTGTGACATGAAGTGAGAAATGCCAGGGAGAGTGTTAGGAATGATGTCAATGCCAAGAGGTGCAGTGTTACAAGTGAACCCAGAGACTACGGGGAAGTGTTACAAATGAAGAAGAGACACCAGGGCGAGTGTTACACATGAAGTCAGAGACACACAGGGTATGTTACAATTGAATTCAGAGAAATCATGGCATGAGTTACACACAAAGGCAGAAATGTCATGAGGGTCATTATCCATGAATTCAGAGATGCCAGGGGGAGTGTTATACACGAAGTCACAGTCACCACAGGGACTAAAACATGAAGAATGAGATGCCATTGGAAGTATTACACATTAAGTCACTGATGCCAAAGGAATTGTTGGGAACTCACTGACACCCCTGTGAGTGTTACACAAGAATTCAGAGATGCCACAGGTGTGTGTAACACACAAAGTCAGAGACACCACATATAGTGTTACCCATGATGTCATAGATGACTTGGGGAGTGTGACACACGAAGTCATAGATGACTTGGGGAGTGTGACACGTGAAGTCAGAGATGCCAGTGGGAGAGCAATACAGGAAGTCGAAGAAGACAGGTGGAGTGTTACACACAATGTGAGAGAATCCACAGGAAGTGTGATGCGTACTATCAGAGACAAAATGGGGAAGTGTTACACATGGAGTCAGAGATGATGGGATCTGTTACTCACAAAGCCAGAGATGCCATGGGGAGTCTTACGCACAGAGGCACCAAATTGAATGTGACACACAAAGTCTGAAGAGAAAGGGAGATTGTGATGCATGAATTCAGAGACGTGAGGGAGAGTTTTACACATGAAGTCAATGACAGTAGGGGGTTAGTGATGCACAATTTCAGAGAGGACAGAGTGTGACACACGAAGTTAGAGCTGCCATGGGGGTGTGTTATGCACAAAAACAATGATATGAGGGGGAGTTTTATGCAGCAAGTCAGGGAAGACAGGGGTACTGTGATACACGATGTCAGGGAAGCCAGGCAGAGTGTGACACAAAGTAAGAAACACCAGGGGTACTGTTACACAGGAAGTCAGAGACACCAGGGAGTGTGTTACACACAAAGTAAGAAGCACCAAGAGGAGTGTTTCACATGACTTCATAGACGTGCCAGGTAGTGTCACAAATGAAATAGGAGATACCAGGGAGAGTGTTACGAAGTAAGAGACACATGAGGACTCTGACACATGAAGTCAGAGGTGACAGTTGGCATGTGACACACGAAGTCAGAGACACAATGTGGAGTCTTATTCACGAAGTCAGAAATGCTAGGGGGTGTATGACACACAAATTTGGAGACGACAAGTGGAGTGTGACTCATGAAATCAGAGATGCCATGGAGAGTGTAACATATGAATATGGAGATCGCAGGGTGAGTGTTACAAACTCAGAGTCCTCAAGGGAGAGTGTTACACAGGAAGTCAACGACAACAGGGAACTGTTACACACCAAGTCAGAGAGGAAGGGGTAGTGTGACAAACAAAGTCACAGACACCAAGGGGATTGTGACACAGGAAGTCAAAGTGGCCAGTGGAAAGTGGAACATGAAGTCTGAGAAGTGATGTAGATTGTTACACATGAAGTCAGAGATGACAGGAGTAGTGTTACACAGGAATCCAGAGACACAATCAGGAAACTGATATGAGAAGTCTGAGATGCTAAGGGGAGTGTGACACACAAAGTCAGTAACACAAGGGGTAGTGTTACACAGGATGTCAGAGACACCAGGGAATATGTTACACACAAAGTAAGAGATGTCACATGGTGTGCTATACATCAAGTCAGAGACCCAAGTTGCAGTGTGACACATGAAGTCACAGACAATAGGGGGAGTTTTATAAAGAAAATCAGAGATGCCATAGTGAGTGTGACACGCGCACTCTGAGACAACAGGCAGATCGTGACATACAAAGGCAGAGATATAACGTAGAGTGTTACACATGATTTCTGAGAGAACAGGGGAAGTGTGACACAAGAAGTCAGAGGCACAAGGAGCACTGTGACGCACAAAGTCAGTGACACCATCTGGAGTGTGAACCACAAAGTCAGAGAGGCTAACCAGACTGTTAGACATGAATTCTGAGATGCCGGGGGAGTGTTACAAATGAAGTCAAAGACATCAGGGAAAGTGTGATACATTAAGTCCAAGAAACCATGGGGAAAGTAACACATGAGACAAGACAATGTGGGGAGTGTGACACACCAAGTCATAGAGGCCACATGGATTGTTACACATGAAGTCACAGAGGCAAGTGCAAGGGTTACACATGAAGCCAGAGAGGCCACATGGAGCATTACACACAAACTCAAAGATGACAGTGGGTGTGTTACAAACGATTTAGAGAACCCAGGGGGAGTGTGATGCACAAAGTCACACATACCAGTGAGAGAGTGTCACATGAAGTCAGAGTCAAGAGTGACACTGTTACACCCTCAGCCTGAGGAAACATATGGAAATTTTACACATGAAGTAAAAAACACCAAGAGGTGTGTTACGCAGGATGTCAGTGATGTAACGGGGACTGTGACACACAAAATCAAAGACAACAGGTGGAGTGGGACACACGAAGTTAGAGATGCCACAGGAAATATTACACACGGACTCAGAGATGCCAGGGCATGTGTGACAAATGAAGTCACCCATTCAGAAAGAGTGTTACAAATGAAGTCAAAGAAATCAAAGAGTAACAAATGGAGTCATAGATGACAGGTGGTGTGTGACACACGATGTCAGAGACCACAGGTGGAGTATGACACACAGTCAGTGACCTGAGGAAGAATGTGACTCACAAAGTGAAAGACACCACAGGAGAGTATTATGCATGAAGTGAAACACACTACTGGTGTGTTACACATGAAGTCAGAGAGACCAAGGATAGTGTTATACATGGAGTCAAAGATGACAGTGACTGTGAAACACGGAGGCAGAGATGCAATGGGGATTGTGACACACGAAGTCAGAGATGGCACATGGAGTGTTAGACAAGAAGTCAGAGACACCATGGGCTGTGCTAAAAATGTAGTCAGAGACTCCAGTGAGAGTGTTACACACGAAGTCAGAGAGGCCATGTGAAGTGTGACACATGAAGTCAGAAACACCATGGGGAGTGTTACACAAAAAGTCACTGATGCCAGGGCAAGTTTCATGCACAAATTCACAGACACCCAGAGAGTATTACTAAGGAATTCAGAGACACCGTGTTGGTGTGCTACACAGGAAGTCAGAGACACCACATGCAGTTTTACCCACAAAGTCATAAATATCATGGGAAGTGTGACACACAAAGTCAGAGATGCTAGGGGGAGGGATACACAAGAAGTCAGAGATGACACGTGGAGTATTACACACAACATTAGAGATGTCATCGTGAGGTTGACAAACAAACTCAGAGACACCATCGTGAAGTGTTACACAAGGAGACCTAGATGACAAGGGAGTGCTACGTACAAAGTCGGAGATGCCAAATGGAGTGTTACACACAGACACACAAGGTAGAGTGTGACTCACGAAATTAGGGGTATTGTGACACACAAAGTCAGATAAGTGAAGGGGAGTGTTACACATGACGTCCAAGACACCAGGGGCTTTTAGACAGATGAATTCAGAGATGACAGAAGGAATGTGACACAAAAAGTTAGAGATGCAATGGGCGTGTGCTATGCATGAAAACAATGAGACCTGGGGGAGTGTTACAGACAAACTCAGAGATGAGAGGGGGAGTGTGAAACGCAAAGTCAGAGAGGTCATGCTGAGTGTGACACAAGGACTCAGAGATGCCATGAGGAGTGGTACACACAAAGTCAGAGACAGCACTTGTTACACACAAAGTCTGACACACCAGAGGGAATGTAACACATGAAGTCATAAACGCCAGTGGGAGTCTTACACATGATGTCAGACACGATGATACTGACCCTGATATCTGTTTCACCACATTAAACCCAGCATATAGGGGGTTAAAACTAAAACACTCATTCCCTGCTTACTCTCTGGCTTCCTGGCTCCAGAACCCTCTATGGAGACAAACACCGTCAAGGACAAGCACCTGGACTATCTCCTCCCGCAAAGAGATACAGGCTGGTGGGAAAGCTCCGACCAGCAAGGCCATATGCTCCCCCTCCCGTACCTAAAACCCCAAGTAAAAATCCTTCCTTTTAGCTCTTCGGGGAGTTTGGGATTTCAGCATTATCTGCCCTCTCTCCTTTCTCAACACTGTGCAAAAATAAAATTCCTACTTTCTTCCACCATCCCCTGTGTCAGAAATTGGCTTGCTGTGCAACAGGTGAGTGAACTCACTTCAGGTTCAGTAACAACAACGGGGTGAGTGTTATGCATGAAGTTAAAGACACCAGGGGGAGTGTTACACAAGAACTCAAAGACGAATTCAGAGACCAGCAGTGTGTGACACACGAAGTCAGAGATGTCAAGGGAGAGTGACATGCACCAAGTCAAAGGCACCCGAGGGAGAGTGGCACATGAATCCTGAAATGACACGGAACTATGACACACAAAGTCATAGATGCCACAGGGGATTTTTGAGAGTGAAGTCTTTCACACCATGGGGTTTGTGACAAACAAATGAGAGACGCCACTGTAAATGTTTCACATGAAGTCAGAGACAACAGGGAAACTGTTACATGATGTCAGAGATGACACATGGGAGTGTTAGACATGATGTCAAAGAGACAAGGGGGAGTGTTACTCAGGCAGTCAGAGTGGCCACAGTGAGTGTGATACACAAAGTCACAGATGAAAGGCTGAGGGTGACACAGAAAGTCAGAGAGCCACCAGGACAGCTACAGAAGATGTCAGAGATCCCTGGGGTAGTGTTACACAAGAAGTCAGAGATTCTAGTAGAAGTGCAGCAAATGATATTATAGACAGCAGAGGGAGCATGATCCATGAAGTGAGAGACACCAGGAGGATCGTGACACACGATGTCACAGACTACAGTTGGAGGGTTAAACATGAAGTCAGAAATGCCAGGGGGTTTGTTACAAAGTTAAAAACAACAGGAGGAATGATATGCATGAAGTTAAAGACAGCAGGCTGAGTGTTATATGGGAATTCAAAGGCACTAGGGTTAGATGGACACATGAAGTCAGAAACGATATGGGGTATGTGACACATGATCTCAGAGATGCCACGTGGAGTGTTACACACCAAGTCAGAGACATCATGGTGAGTGTTACACACAAAGTCCTCATCAACACAGGGATTGTGATACACAAGTTCAAAGATGCCAGGTGTTGTGTGACACACAAAGTCAGAGACACCACTGGCTGTGTGACCCATAAAGTCAGTCATGACAGGGAGAGTGTGATACATGAAGGCAGTGTGACACATGAAGACAGAGATGCCAACGGGACTGTCACATAAGAAATCTAAGAAGCCAGTGGGAGTGTGAGAAAAGAAGTCAGAAACATCAGGCATAGAGTTACACAAGAAGTCAGAGACATGAGGGAGTGTGAGACACACCAGGTGACAGATGCCACAGGGAGTGTGACACAAAGTCAGAGATGCCAGGGGAAGAGTGACACACGAAGTCATTGGTGCAATGGGTAGTGTTACACACAAAGAGATGCTAGGGGTTGTGGTAAACAAGAAGTTAGAGAGGCCAAACGAATTGTGACACAAAGTCAGAGACATCAAGGTGAGTTGCACACATGAAGTTAAAGATGGCACGTGGAGTGTTACACACAAAGTTCATGATGCCAAGTGGAGGGTGACACATGAAGCCAGAGATGCCATGGGGAACTGTTAGACATGTACGAAGAACTGCCAGGTGGAGCATTACAAGAATTCAGAGACACCATGAGGAGTGTGACCATGAAATCAGAGACACCAGAGAGAATGGTACACACAGAGTCAGAGACTGAGGGAGAGAGTGACACACAAATTCACAGATGCCAAGAGGGAGAGTCACACATCTAATCTGAGAGGACCAGAGGTTTGTGACACATGAAGTGAGAGTTGACAGGTGGCGTGAGACACCAGGGGAAGTGTTACTCACACAGTGAGAGACACCACATATACTGTTACATACGAGTTCAGAACACAAGGGGGACTGTGCCACATGAAATGCGTGGTGACAGTGGGAGTGTAACACACAAAATAAAAGATGAAATTGTGTGTTACACGCGAAATCAGAGGTGCCAGTGGGAGGCTGACATACAAAATCAGTGCTGCCATGGTTAGTATTACACAAGAAGTCCAATACACCATGGGGTAGTGTTAGCCTCAAAGGTAGAAACACAACATGGAGTGTTATACATGAATTCAGAGATACAAAGGGGGATTATACAACACAAAGTAAGAGACACCACATGGAGTGTTACACACATTGTCACAGACAACACTGGAAATGTTACACACAACATCAGAGATGCCACATAGGGTGCTAGACATGAAGTTTGAGACAGTAGGTGGAGTGTTACACACAGAGTTAATGACACCAGATAGAGTGTGATAAACAAAGTCAGAGAAGACAAAGGTATTGTAACGCACGAAGTCAGAGACATGAAGTGGAGTGTTATACATGAAGTCACAGACACCAGGGGCTTAGTGACACACGAATTCAGAGATGACATGGGGAGTGTGACACAAATTTAGATATGCCACGGGGGTGTTTTATTCACAAAAATAACAAAAGCAGGGGTAGCGTTTCACACTAAGTCAGAGATAACAGAGGGAGTGTGAAAGATAAAGTCACAGACGCTAGCAGGAGTGTGATACACAAAGTCAGAGATGCCAGGGAGATTGTTACACATGAAGTCAGAGATTCTAGGGGGAGTACAATGTCTGAGACACCAGGGGGAGTGTGACACAAGAACAGAAATGATACATGGAAAGCTACACACGAAGTCTGAGCCAACACTGGAGAATGTTTCATTTGAAGGGAGAAATGCCATGTGGAGTGTTACACATGTAGTCAGAGATAACAGTGGGAGTGATATGCATGGTCAGAGATGACATGGGATGTGTGAAACATGAAACCACAGATACCAGGAGGAGTATGACACAAGAAGACAGACTCACCAGGCAGAGCCTTACATGTGAAATCAGAGACAACATGGGGAGTGTAATACAAGAAGTCACAGATGCCAGACGGATTCTGACACACGAAGTCAGAGACTCCAGGTGGAGTGTTACAGATGCAGTTAGATTTTCAAGGGGGATTGTAACACACGACCTCATAGATACCAATGGGGTTATTACCCATGAAGTCATAGGTGCCAGAAGGAGAGTGACACACGAAGTGATAAACAGCAGGGGGAGTGTGACTCAAGAAATCAGAGACGCCAGTGGTAGTGTTATACAAGCAGTCCGTGACACGATGGGGGGGTGTTACACACGAAGGCAGAAGGGCCATATGGAGTATTAAACATGAAGTCAGACACAGCATGGGGCGTGTACCACACGAATTTCGAGATGCCAGGGGTAGTGTGACATGTGAAGTCAAAGACGGCAAGTGAAGTGTTACACAGGAATTCTGAGATGCCAGGGAAGTGTGATACACGTAATTGGAGATGCCAGGGGAGCATGACACATGAAGTCAGAGATACAATGAAGAATGCTAACATGAAGTCACAGACACCAGGATAGTGTTACACACAAATTCAGAGACACCAATGGGAATTGTTACACCCAAAGTCAAAGACATCTTTGTTGTGACTGTTACAGAGGAAGTCTGAGATGCCAGGGGGATTGTGACACACAAAGTCAGAGATGCCAGTGGGAGTGTTATAGACGATGTCAGAGATGCCAGGTGTTCTTTGACACATGAAGTGACAGATGACAGGGGGAATGTGATACACGAATTCAGAGGCACCACGTAGGAGAGTTACACATGAAGTCAGAGATGCAAATTTTGGAATTGCACATGAAGTCAGAGACAGCAGAGTGTGTGTTAAATGAAATCAGACACCCCAGGTGAAGTGTTACATAAGGAAGGCAGAGACACTATGGGAAGTGTTACAAATGGAGCCAGAGACACCAGGAGGGTTGTTACACATGAAGTCAGAGATGCTATGTGGAGTGTTACACACAGAGCCAGAGATGCCAAGGGGAGTGTTACACATGAAGTTATTCATGGCACAGGGAGTGTGGCACAAGAACTCAGAGACACAATAGGGAGTGTGACATGAAGTCAGAAAGGCCACAAGGTATGTAACGCACTAAGTCAGAGACACAAGGAGTGTGATACACAAAATGAGGGACCCCTGGAGTACTGTGACACACCAAGTCAGAGATGGCATGGCGATTGTTATTCATGAAGTCATGATGAAAGTTGGAGTGTGACACATGAAGTTACACATGCCAGAGGAAGTGTGACACACAAAGTCAGAGACACCAGAGGGATTGACACACAAAGTCAGTGATCCCAGACGGGTTGTGACACACGAAGTCAGAAATGCCAGATAAAGTGTTACTGGATGAAGTCAGAGATGCCAAGGGAGTGTTACACAAACTCAGAGAAGACAGCTGGTTTGTTACACAAGAAGTTTGATATTCCTAGGGGAGTGTGACACACAAAGTCAGAGACACCAGAGGTAGCCTTACACAAGAAGTCAGAGACACCAGTGTGTGTGAGAGATGATGTCAGAGATGCCATGGGGACTGTGGCACACGAAGTCAGAGACACCAGGGGAATTGTGAAACACAAAGTCATAGATGCCAGGGGGAATGTTATACACAAAGTCCAAGATGCCATTGTGAGTGTGGCACAGGATGTTATAGATGGAAGGGGAAGTATGATGCACCTACTCAAAGAAATAAGGATGAGTGTGACAAACAGAGTCAGAGATGCGACAGAGCATGTTACACACAGAGCAAACATGCTAGGGGGAGTTTGAGACTTGAAGTCAGGGACACTAGATGGAGTGTGACATGAAGACTGAGAAACCATGGTGATGATACAACCGAAATCTGAGATGTAAGGGAGATTGTGACACAAAGTCAGAAAAACAAGGGGAGTGTGACCCAGGAAGTCAAGAGACACCAGGAAGTGTGTTACACACGGAGTCAGAGACACCAAGGTGAGTGTGACTCATGAAATGAGTGAGAGCAGGGGAAGTATGACATACGAACTTAGAGGTGCCACAGACAGAGTGTTACAGACAATGTCAGACATGACAGAGGGACTGTGACACACAAAATTAAGCACCAGGCGGATTGTGACACATGAAGTCAGAGACGCCAGGGGGAGTTTGACACATGAACTCAGAGACCCAAGTTGTGTAACAGATGAAGTAGGAGGCAACAGGGGAATTATGACAAACTCAGTGATGCCAAGGGAGAGAGTTGTACGTGAAGTCAGAGTTGCCAGGAGGACTGTTACAAAGTCAAAGGAACCAGAGGCCAGGGGAAGTTCAACACTTGAAGTCTGGGCGACACATGGAGTATTACACACAAAGTCAGAAATGACAATGGGATTCTGACACACAAAGTTAGACACACCAGGCAGATTGTGACACACAAAATCAGAGATGCCACAGTGAGTGTGTTACATCCAGTCAGAGACACCAGTGTGAGTGTGACACACAAAGTCACAGAGGCCAATGGTAGTGTTGCACGTGAAGTCAGAGTGAATGTTACACATGCAGTCTGAGATGCCAGGCAGTGTGTGACACAGGCAGAGACACAACATGCAGTGTTACACACAAAGTCTGAAATGCCAGAGGGAGTGTGACACATGAAGACAGAGAGGCAAGTGGGGCTGTTACACAAGAAGTCCACATGGGAGTGTTACACTCAAAGGCAGAAAGACCATGTTGAGTGTTACACATGAAGTCAGAGACACGAGGGGGTGTGTACAAAATAAAGTCCAAGACACCCCATGGAGTGTGACAAACGAAGTCAGAGACACTATAGGGAGTTTCAATGAAGTCAAAGAAACCAGGGTTAGAGTGAGAAACTAAGTCAGACAGGAGAGGTGGTGTGTGATACCACAGTGGAGTGTGACACACTATTTCATTGCCACCTTGGGGAGTGTGAAACGCCACAGGGGATTATTATGTATGAAGAGAAACACATCAGGGAGAGTGTTACACATGAAGTCAGAAAGACTGGGGGAGTGTCATGCATGAAGTCAGAGACACCAGGGTGACTGTGAAACACTAAGGCAGAGATGCCATGGGCAGTGTGACCCACGAGGTTAGAGACAGGATGTGAAGTGTTACACATGAAGTCAGAGACACTAGGGGTTGCTACACACAGAGTCAGAGACACCAGGTTGAGTGTTACCCAGGAAGTCAGAGAGGTCATGTGGAACGTTACATACAAATTCAGAAATGCCACAGGGACTGTGAAACACAAAATAAGTGATGCCATGGGGAGTGTTACATACGATTTCTATGACACCAGGGGAAATGTTATGCACTAATTTGGAGACACCCAGGGTAGAATTACTCATGAATTCATGGACACCACAGTGGTGTGTTACAACAAAGTCAGAACACCTCATGCAATGTTACCCACAAAGTCATAAATGACATTGGGAATGTGACACACATAGTCAGAGATGTCAGGGGAAGAATCACACAAAAAGGCAGAGACGACAGGTGGGGTGTTACACACAATGTGAGAGGTGACATAGGGAGGTTGAAAAATGAACTCAGGGACACCACGGGAAAGTGTTTTACATGGAGTCAGAGACGATGGATGGAGTGTTACACACGAAGTCAGAGACGCTAGGGAGAGTGTTACACACAGTCAGAGACACCAGATAGACTATGACATGAAATCAGAGAAGATAGGATGATTGTGACACACAAAGTCTGAGATGTGAGGGGGTGTCTTACACATGAAGCCAAAGCCAAGAGTGGCTTAGTGACACAGGAATTCAGATACAACTCGAGGACTGTGACACACAAAGTTAGAGATGCCACAGGGGTATGCTATGCAAGAAAACAATTACACTAGGGGGAGTGTTACACACAAAGTCACAGATGACAGCAGGAGTATTAAACACAAAGTCACAGACCCCAAGGGGGTTGTGATGCATGAGGTCAGAGACAACAGGGGAAGTGTGAAACACGAACTGAGAGATACCATGAGAAGGGTGACAATAAGTCAGAGATGACAGTTGGAGTGTTCCACATGAAGTCAGAGATGACCAGGTGAATGTACACACGAATTCAAAGATGTCAAGCGGGAGAGGTACACACAAAGTCAGAGATGCCATAGGATTGTTACAAACAAAGTCAGAGAAACCAGTGGTAGAGTGACACAAAAAGTCAGACATGACAGGGTGTTTCTGATACACGAAGTCAGAGAGGACAGGTGGCTTGGGACCCAAGAAGTCAGAGACATTATGGGAAATGTTACTCAGGACACCAGAGATGACATGTAGACTGTTACACGTGAATTCAGAACACAAGGGGAGAGTGACACACGATATCCATGACACCAGTGAAAGTGGGACACACAAATTAAGAGATGCAATGGTGAGTGGTACACTCAATGTCAGATATGCCAGGGGGAGTGTAACACATGATAACAAAGCCACCACTGTGAGTGTTAAACATGAAATTCAAGATGCCATGGGGGAGTGTTGGACTCAAAGGCAGAAACACCAAACAGAGTGTTACAAATGAAGGCTGAGATGCCAGAGAGAGTGTACCACACAGAGTAAGAGACACCACTTGGAGTGTTACACAATGTCACAGACACCAGGAGGAGTGTTACGCATGAAGTCAGAGATGTGAAGTGGAGTGTTAAACACAAAGTACGAGATGCCAGGCAGAGTGTGACACACGAAGCCAGAGAAACCATGTGGAGTGTGACACAATATGTCTGAGACACCAAGGGAGAGTGTTACACATGAATTCAGAGATGGCAGGGGGAGTGTTACACACCAAACCACTGAAGCCACGTAGTGTCTTACACACAGAGTCAGAGATACCAGGGTGGGTGTTACACAGGATGTCAGAGATGCTACCAGGAGTGTTAAACTCAAAGTCCTTGACACCATATGGATTGTGACACACAAGCTAAGAGAAGCCAGAAATTGTGTGAAACAAGAATTCAGAGACTACAGAGGGAACATTATGCACTAAGTCAGAGATGACAAGGGGAGTGTGGCACACAAATTCAGAGATACCACAATAGAGGGTTACTCATGAAGCCAAAGATGTCACATTAAGTGTTCCAACTGAAGTCAGAGACAGCAGGGGTAGTATTACATACAATGCAGGAGAGGACATGGGGAGTGTTATGCATGACATCTCAGAAACCAGGGAGACTGTGACACACAAATTCAGACATTCCAGGGGGAGTGTAACACACAAAGTCAGTGATGCCTGTAGGAGCGTTATGCATAGTCAGAGGTGTCACAGGGCTGTGACACACTAAGTGAGAGACGCTTGTGGGAGTATTATACACGAAATATAGAAAGCAGATGCGATGCACATACTCAGAGATGCCAGGGGGACTGTGACACATGAAGTAAGAGACGCCAGGGGTGTGCTATGAACGAAGAGAGGCAAGGTGGAATGTCACAGACGATGTCAGAGATGACAGGGAGACTTTTATGCACGAAGTCAGAGAGGACATTGGAAATGTGATACATGAATTCAGAGATGCAATGTAGGAGAGTTACACACAAAATCAGAGGTGCCAGGCTGAGAGTTATACATGAAATCAGAGATGGAAGAGGAAGCAGTAAATGAAGACAGAGAAACCAAGTAGAGTGCTACACACGATTTCAGAGACACCAGTAGGAGTGTTGCACATGGAGTCAGAGATGCCAGGATGAGTGTTACACATGATGTCAGATAGGGTATGTGAGTTGTTACACACGACATCAGAGAATACAGGGTGTGTGTGACAGATGAAGTCAGACTCCACAGAGAGAGTGACACACTAAGTCAGTCAGACACCACAGATCCTGTGTGATATTTGAAGTCATAGACACCACAGGGAATGTTACACACTATGATAGAGACACCACTGGATGTGTGACACACAAAATCTGAGACAACAGATGGAGTGTGATACATGAAGTCACGGACACCAGACTGATTGTGGCACACGAAGCCAGAGACGCCAGGGGGACTGTGACACATGAATTCAAAGATGCCACCTGGAGTGTTATGCATGAAGTCAGAGATGCCACAGTGGAGTGTAACACATGAAGTCAGAGACACCAGATGGAGTGTTACACGCAAAGTCTGAGACTCCAGGGGCACTGTGACACAGGATGTCAAAGAGGCCGGGGGAGTGTTACACACAAAGTCAGTGATGACTGGTTGAGTGTTATACACAAATTCAGAGCAGAAATGGGGTATTTTTGACACACGAAGTCAGAGATGCCATGAGGGAGTGTTACACACAAAGTCAAAGAAACCAGGGGGATTGTTACATAGGAAATCAGAGATGCCAAGAGTAGTGTGAAACATGAAGTCAGAAACAGGTCGTGTGTGACGCTTGAAGTTAGAGACACCACTGGGAATGATACCCATGAAGTCAGGGAAGCCAAAGGGAGTGTTATACATGATGGAAGAGATGCCAATGCAAGTGTTACAAATGAAGTTATAGATGGCAGGCTGAATGTGGTGCATGAACACAGAAACACAAGACAGAGTATGACACACAAAGTCAGAGATGCCACAGGCTGTGTTACACACGAAGTCAGAGATGCCATGTCGAGTGTGGTAAATGAAGTCCGGGACAACAGGCAGAGTGTGATGCATGAATCACAGAAGCTGCAGGCAGTGTGACACAAGATGTCAGAGTCACCACTGGGAATGTTCCACATGATGTCAGAGACAACAGGGGAATTGTAACACACGAAGTCAGAGATGCCACAAGGGAGTGTTAGACACGAAATCAGACAAGAGGGAGTGTAACTCATACAGTCAGAGAAGCCACAGAGAATATGATACACTAAGTCAGAGACCAAACGTCAAGAGTGACACACCAAATCAGACATGCCAGCAGGAATGTTACACACAAAGTTGAGACACCTGGGATAGTGTTACAAATGAAATCAGAGACATGAGTGGTAGTGTAACACAGGAAGTTATAGACAACAGGGGGTGTGTGCTGCACAAAGTCAGAGATGCCACAGTTGCACATGAAGTCAAAGACACTACAAGGAGTTTTACACATGAAGTCTGTGACACCAGGCCAAGAATGATACATGAAGTCAGACAAGCCACAAAAATGGTTAAAAATGAAGTCAGAGACACTATAGGGGAATGTTATACATGAAGGAACAAATGCACGTGGAGAGTTACACAAAAATTCAGAGACACCAAGGAGGAGTGATACACATGAAGTCTGATATGACAAGATGAGTGAAACAGAAGAAGGCAGAGATGGCAGGAGGAATGTGACACTTGAAATCAGAGCTGCCAGGGTGAGTGTTTCTCAAAATGTCCGAGATATCATGGAGGAGTGTTAGACTCAAAGGTAGTTATGCCGTGTGGAGTGTAACTTGAAGTTGGAGATGCCACATGGAGTGTTACACACGATGTTACAGACACCAGTGGTAGTTTTACACAACAAGTCAGAGACACCACATGGAGTGTTAGACACAAAGTTCAAGATGCTTGGCAGAGTGTGACACATGAAGTGAGAGAAGCCACATGGAGTGTGAGACACAATGTCAGAGACACCATGAGGGAGTGTAACACATGAAGGCAGAGACAAAAGGGAGACTGTGACACACAGAGTCAGTGACACCTGGAGGAGTGTGATACACGAAGTCAGAGAGGGCATGGAGATTTTTATACACAAAGTCATCATGCCAGGGGGAGTCTGACACACGAAGTCACAGATGCCAGTCTGAGTGTGAGATATGACGTCAGAGATGTCAGAAGGGTTATAACACACGAAGTCAGAGACACCAGAGGGATTGTGAAACAGAAAGTCAGAAACACCAGGGAGAGTGTTACGAATAATGTCAGAGCTGACAAGGGCAGTGTTATGGATGAAATCCCAGACTACATGGGGAGTCTTGCACATGATTAAGTGACATCAGGTTAGGTGTTACACACGAAGCCAGAGACACCGTGGAGCATGTTTCACTCAAAGTCAGAGGCCCGAGGGAGGTGTACTACACATGAAGGGAGAAACGTCACGAGGTTTGATATACAGGAATTCAGAGATGCCTGGGGGAGTGTTGAACACCCAGTCAAAGATTCCAGGTGTGTTACACAAGAAGTCATAGACACCAGAGGGAGTCTTACAAAGGAACTCAGAGATGCCATGGTGAGTGTTACACACGCAGTCCGAGATGCTAGGCAGCATTGACACATGAAGGCAGAGACACAACATGGAGTGTTACACATGAATTCTGAGATGCCAGTTAGAGTATAACACACGAAGTGAGAGACGTCAGGGGGAGTGTGACACATGAAGTCAGAGGCGCCAAGAGGAGTTTGGTGCCCCAAGTAAAAGACGCCAAGGAGTGTTTAACACACAATATCAGAGATGACATCAGGAATGTTACACGCAAAGTCAGAGACGCCAGGGGGAGTGTTATGCAGGAACTCAGAGAGACTCCACAGAATGTGACACACAAAGTCAGAGACAATAGGTAGAGTGTGAAACTTAAAGTATGAGACAGGTTGGGAATGGTACACATGAAGTCAGAGAAACAAGCAGGAGAGTGACACATGAAGTCAGATACAACATGGGGAATGTGACATATGAAATCAAAGACTCCAGGGGGAGTTTTACACATGATGTCAGAGATGACAGGGGTATTGTATCACACAACGACAGACAACATCGGGCGTGTGAGACCCAAAGTCAGATTTGAAATTTGGGGTGTGATCCATGGAGTCAGTGATGCCATGGTGAGCGTGAGGCACAGAGTCAGAGACAACAGCTGGAGTGTTTCAGAAAAGTCACTGACTACAAGGGGAGTGTTACACACGAATCAGAGTCACCAGCGCAAGTGTTACACAGGATGTCAGAGATTCCACAGGGAATGTGACACGAAATCAAAGACGACGTGTAGAGTGGGACTCAGACTCAGAGATGCATCAGGAAAAGATACACAGGCAGTCAGAGATGACATAGGGGAGTGTGACACATGAAGTATGAGACAACAGGGAGCATGTGATGCACAAAGTCAAAGATGCCAATGGGTGGTGTTATGCAAAAAGCCAAAGGAAACAGGGAGAGTGTTAAGCACAAAGTTGGAGGTGCCAAGTGGAACGTTATACACAAACTCTGAGAAGCCAGTGGCATTCTTACACACGATGTTATAGAAGACAGGGGGAATGTGACACAGATACTCAGAGACACCAGAGGGAGTATGACACACGGAGTCAGAGGCACCACAGGTTGTGTTACATACAAAGTCAGAGGCACCAGGGATAGTGTGATACACAAAGTCAGGGATGCCAGGCAGAGTGTGACTCATGACCTCAGAGATGGCATGTGGATTGTTATACACAAAGTCAAAAATACCTGGGGAATTGTGATACAAGACCTCACAGACTCAAGGGGGAGTGTAACACACAAATTCATAGATGCCAGAGGGATTGCGATCCACGTAGACAGAGATGCCAGGTGGACTGTTATAAACAAAGTCAGAGATGCCAGCAGGAGTGTAACACACACTCAGAAACAACAGGGGGACTATTATACATGATGTCTGAGAAAACAGGGGAGTGTGACACACGAATTCAGAAATGCCAGGGGCAGTGTGGCACAGGAAGTTAGAGACATTAGGGAGTGTGTGAAAGAAGAAGTCAGAGATGCCACAGAATTGTACACTAAGTCAGAGAAGAAAAGAGAAGTGTTACACAGGATGACATACATGTCAGGAGGTGTGTTAAGCATGAAGTCAAAGATGCCATGTGGAGTATTACACATGATGTAAGAGACACCAGGTGGAGTGTTACACACAAAGTCAGAGACGCCACACAAAGTGTGACACAAGTCAAAGACGCAATGGGAGTGTTATATATGATGGTAAAGAGGGCAGGGACATTGTGACACATGTCAGAGAAACAAGGGGAAGTGTGACACATGAAGTCACAGATACCAGGAGGAGTGTGACAGACCAAGTCAGAGACACCATAGGGAGTGTGGCACATGAAGCCAGAGATGCCAGGTGGAATTTTACCCATGACATCAGACACACAAAGGGGAGTGTTACATAAGAACTCAGAGGCAAAGCGGAATTGTTACAATAAATCTGAGAAGTTAGGGGGTCTGAGACAGGAAGTTAGAAACAAACACCAGAGGTGGTGTTACAAAGGAAGTCAGGGACAACAGGTAGTGTGTGACAGAAAATCAGTGAACCCATTAAGTATTACACACAAAGTCAAAGATACCAGGTTGAGTGTTACACAGGAAGTGAGAGACACAACATAAAGTGTTACACAAGTCAGAAACACCAGTGGGAGTATTATACATGAAGTGAGAGAAGTCACATGAAGTGTGAACACAGTCATGGACAACTGCAGGAGTGCTACACACTAAGTCAGAGACGGCATATGGAGTGTTACACATGAAGTCTGAATGTCAGGGGGAGTGTTATGCATGAAGTCAGAGATGACAGTGATTGTTACACAAGTCAGCGACCCACCCTGGTGTGTGATGCAAGAAGTCAAAGATGCCATAGGTAGTGTGACACATGATGTCAGAGACGCCATGGGTTATTGGATGCATGATGTCAGAGATGCCATGTATAGTGTTACACACGAAGTCAGAGACACCAGTGGCAGTGCTACGCATGAAGTCAGAGATGCCTTCAAGAGGGTTACACATGAATTCACAGACCTCATGATGAGTGTGAAACATTAAATCAGAGACACCACAGGCAGTGTTTCAGATGACTTCAGAGAAACCAAGTGTATCGTGACAAATGAAGTCAGAAAGGCCACAGAGAGTGTTAAGAAGTAAAAGATGCCACATGGAATTTTAAGGACGAAGTCAGAGACGCCACAGGTAGCTTTACAAATGAAGTCAGAGACACCAAGTCGAGTCTTA
This sequence comes from Equus asinus, assembly GCF_041296235.1. Taxonomy (NCBI): domain Eukaryota; kingdom Metazoa; phylum Chordata; class Mammalia; order Perissodactyla; family Equidae; genus Equus; species Equus asinus. The sequence goes on from NW_027225182.1 coordinate 176,211, forward strand.
CACATGAAGTGAGAAATGCCAGGGGGTGTATGACACACGAAGTCAGAGATGCCAGGGGGCATGTTACTCCCAATGTCAGGGTTGTGAATGGGGCATGTTACATATGAAGTCAAAGACAAAAGGGGAAGTGCTATACGCCAATTCAGAGATGAAGGGGGAGTGTGACACACGAAGTCTCAGATGTCCCAGGGATTGTGACACACAAAGTGAAAGAGGCTAGGGGGATGTGACACATGATGTCAGAGATGTGATGTGCAGTGTTACACATGAAGTCATAGATGAGAAGGGGAATGTTACACACAATTTCCAAGACACAATTGGGAGAGTGAGACATGAAGTCTGAGACTCCAGTGGAATGTGACACACGAAGTCAGAGATGTCAAGGGGAGTTTGACACATGAAGAGAGACCCAAGTTGCCGTGTGGCACATGAAGCCACAGATGACAGAGGGAGTGTGACTCAGAGACACCAAGGTGGAGAGATACACATGAAGAAAGAGTTTCCAGGGGGAGTGTTACAAAAAACATCAAAGAAACCAGGGGGATAGTGACAGGAAGTAAAAAATGACAGGGGTTTGTGACACACGAAGTCAGGGATGACAGGAGGGGTGGGTCAGAAGAAGTCAGAGACCCCAAGGAAACCGTTACTCATGAAGTTAGAGATGCCAGATAGAGTGTTACACACGAATTCAGAACACAAGGGGGGGTACGACACAAAATCCGTGAGGCAAGTAGGGGTATGACACACAAAGTAATAGATGCAAAGGTGACTGATATACTCTAGGTCAGAGACGCCATGGGGAGTTTGATACAGGAAATCAGAGCATCCAACGTGAGTGTTACACAAGAAGACCGAGACGTCACAGGGAAGTGCTATACTTGAAGGCAGAAACACCACACGGAGTGCTGCACATGAAGTCAGAGATGCCACATGGGCTTCACACAAGATATCACAGACACCAGTGGGAGTGTTATGCAAGAAGTCAGAGATGCCAGGGAGAGTGTTACACACAGAGTCAGAGACTCCAGGTAGAGAATGATGCACAAAATCAGAGAAGACGAGGGAATTGTGACAACAGTCAGAGACGTGAGGATGAATGTACACAAGAAGTGAAGACACCACGGGATTAGTGAAACATGAGTTCAGAGATGACACAGGGAGTGGAACACACTAATTTAGAGAGGCCACGGGGCTGTTTATGTGCACTAACAAAGATACCATGGGGAGTGTCATGCAGCAAGTCAGAGGTTACAGGAGCAGTGTGAAACATGAAGTCCGAGATGCCAGTGGGAGTCATATACAGGAAGTCAGAGATGGCGTTGGGAATGTTACACATGAAGTTATAGACGGCATGGAGAGTGTGACACACATACTCAGAGACACAAATGGGAGTGTGAAACACGAAGTCATAGATGCCACAGAGTGAGTTACACACGATGTCATACATGACAAATAGAGTGTGATAGACGAAGCCAGGGATGCCAGGCAGAATGTGACACAGGGTTCTGTGACATTACTGAGAATATTACACATGAAGTCAGATACACCAGTTTGAGTGTAACACATGTCGCACATGCCATGTGGAGTGTGACACCCAAAGTCAGAGATGCCAGTGGGAGTATGACATATGAAGTCAGAGCCAGCAGGTGGAGTTTTAGACAGGACTTCAGAGATGCCAAGGTGAGTGTTACACACATACTCAGAGAACAATGTGGATGGTTACACACAAAGTCTGAGATGCCAGACGGTGTGTGACACACAATGTCAGAAACACCAGGGGTTGTGTTACACGGGGATTCAGAGACACCAGGAAGTGGTTGACACACGAAGTCTGAGACACCCATGCGGAGTGTTATGAACATAGAGACAAGAGGGGGAGTCCTGTACATGAAGTCTGAGACATCAGTTGGAGGGTAACACACGAATTTATAGATGGCAGAAGGAATGTGACGCAAGAGCTCAGAGACACCAGATGAAGTGTGACACAAGAAGTCAGAGACACCATGGGGATTCTGATACGTGATGTCAGGTGCACCAGGTGGAGTGTGACACATGAAGTCAGAGATGACAAGTGGAGGGTTACACACGAATTCATAAGCAGCAAGAGGAGTTACACATGAAGGTGCAGACGCCACATGGAGTGTTAAACACGAAATAAAAGACACCAGATGTAGTGATACAGACGAGGTCACATATGCCAGGGCTAGTGTTACACACGAGCTCAGACACATAAGGGGGATTATTAGAAACACAGTCTGAGACACAAGGGGGAGTGTGACACACGAATTCAGAAATACCAGGGGTAGTATTACACAGGTAGCCAGAGACACAAGGGTGTGTCTGACAGGTGAATCCAGAGATGCCATGGGCAGTGTGACATATGAAGTCAGAAGTGCCATGGTGATTGTTACACTCAGAGTCAGAGAAGCCAGTGGGAGTCTGACACAAGAATTCACAGATGCCAATCTGAGTGTCATAAAAGAAGTCTGAGACACCACAGGGGAGTGTTACACTCAAAGGCAGATAGGCCGCATGAAGTATCACACGTGAAGTCAGAGATAAAAGATGGCGTGTACCACAGCAAGTCTGAGATGCCAGGGGAACTGTGACATACGAAGTCAGAGAGCCCAGAGGGAGTGTTACACACCAAATGAGAGACTCTAGGTATAATGTGACCCATGGAGTCAGAGATGACATGGGGATTGCTACACACGAAGTGTGAGATGACAGAGGGAGTCTGACACACAAAGTCAGAAATGCCAAGAGTAGTGTTACACAGGAAGTCAAAGACACCAGGTTGTGTGTGACAATGTCAGATATGCCATGGGGAGAGTGACACATGAAGCCATAGAAACAAGGGGAAGTGTTACACAAGAAGTCAGAAGCACTACAAGGTGTGCTACACACAATCTCAGAGAACCAGAGGGAGTGGGACACAAAAAGTTAGAGACACCAGGCAGATTGTGAAACAAGATGACAGAGACTCCATGGTGAGTGTTACACAAGAAGTCCAAGGCATCATGGGAGATTCTCACACTCAAACTCAGGAATGTCACATGGACTGTTACACATGAAGTCGCAGACACGAGGGTGAGTGTACCACATGATGTCAGAGATGACAAGTGAAGCGTTACACACAAAGTTACAGATGGCAGTGGGAGAGTGATGCATTTATATGAGACACATGGGAGAGTGACACCCATAGTCAGAGATGCAAGGCAAGTATGACAAATGAGATCAGAGATGTGTAGGGGAGGAAGACATTTCCTCTTTCCAAATGTGGGTTGTGGGTTCGTCTGGCCAGAGAATGAATCAACTTCACATGAGACAGAATAGCAAGAGAAAATTAAACAAAGCTTTATGAAGAACCATGGCCTGGGGCCTTTCTTCCCGAAGGAAGAAAGGGCACCGAAGAAGTGGGGTGCACATAGTGGTTATATACCCCCAAACAGGGTGTTTCACATGTGATTGAAATGTCCCTCCCACAATAGTCACAAGATTGCCCTGTCGCAACAGGGCTTGATGGACACAGCAGGTAATGGTCTGCTATCTCGGTGGTCGTAGCAGGAGGCAAGTCTATTGTCTGGAGCTGGGCAGGCACAGGTGAGTGTCTCAATCAGCTCCTAGCCTAAGGAAAGATGCTTAATCCTTAAAGAAATGCCAACGTTGGGAGGGGGAGGGAAGTCAGTTACAGGAGGAAATCAGTTACCAGAGAAGCACAATAAAATGCAGATTTAAGTCCTTGCCTTTGGTATTGATTAAGAGTTTTTACAGAGAAGGTCATCTCCTTTCTTCTTCCTGGTACAGAGAGGCAGGCAACTTTTACAGATAGAGATTTACCTTACAAATGTAAATGTGTGCTAACAAAGGGCAAGTTCCATTCCTCAGAGCCTCCTTCCCTGTCCCAGTTTATCAAAAGCAATCAGCTTCAAATAATCCTGATGCCAAAGAGACATATCTTGTGGTGGCCATTTCCAGGTCCCCACATTGGTTAAGAAAGATAAATTTGTCCTACTGTACTAGAAAGGAAGAAAGAAAGCTTGGGACAAATTCTGAAGGCAAAAAGAAAGTTATAGGTTTGTGAAAGAAATTCTGAAAAGAGTTTTGTACCTTGTCAAGTTGGTTGAGATTGAAATGAATCTAATTAAGTAAATGCGTTTTAATATGAAAAAAGTAAACTGGTACAAAAATTAGAATTTGGCTCTCTCTCGAAAGGATAATTTTCTTAAACTCTTAGTCTGCTCTTGATAATGAGATTATAGAAGGTTTTTCCTTCTGAGTAAGTTTACAAAAGATCTATGTTTTGTTGTATCTATGTTTATGTTTCCTAGGTGCAAAAAGACAGAGGTCTCTCTATTGAGGTTTTTTTTTCTGCTGTTGATACCTAAGCATTGCTTCACAGTGAGTGTTGTTTAAATAAGTGTTTTAAAAACCTTTTGATATTTTTGACAAGCTTTTCTCTCAAAAAAAAATATTCAAGTCCCAAATAAAGGTTTTCCTTCGACCTGAATGAAGGAAGAGAGTTTCTCTGAGGATTGTCAGAGGGCCCCTGAGACTTCACAGAGAAAATTTGCTCTCTCATCCTATAAGGTGGAAGATTCTAAACTAATTAGGCTTATTTTGTCTGTTAAATTTCATTGGAAGCATTGTCAGATGAGCGATGATAATCTTTCTTAAGTGATATTATATGGGTAAATGTTACTGATATAAGTGTTTTGAAAACTATATAACATTCCTAAAATTCTGATCTGTCGTGGCTATAAGCCGTAATTCTAAATATTCTTTTAAGGTGTTGTATATCAGAAATAATAAGTTTCTCTGTCAATTGTCATTTTTAAGTCTTTTGTTGTTTACAGTCTGTTGTTTTACTCTGATGCTTTTTGCATTTGCAAGTATGTCTCATTTTCAGAGACATTCATGGAAAAGACTCTGACACTTACTCTGGATTACAGGTTTCTGATAAACTTTCAGATCACAGAACTGAACTGGGTAAGAAACTACAGAAATCTAATGGAGAAACTGATAACCTCATAAATCTGCTAACAGGAGATTAAGCTCAGTAATCAATTATACAGGACTGTGTGAACTGATGAGGATGACTATGACTTTTTATGACTTCTGTTTGAAATATTGTTGAGTTTTGATGTGTTGTTTTGTTTTCTCATATTTAAGGAAATCGTTTTCTCTTTTCTCTTGTGCTATGACTTACAGCAATTTGGTGAAATTATACCTTTGTGAGCAAAACTGAAACATTTATCTTTTTCTCCCTACCTGATCCCTCCAGAATTTGGAAACTCTTTGTGAGTATGGTTATTTCATGGCAATACAGGTATTTGCATAAGTTCAATAAGAATCTGTTCTCCTTATAACAGGACACATTGTTTATCTTGCCAAAACTTTGACTGGAATGTCATATTTGAGGGAAACATACAGACTCGGATATAGCAATACTGCTTTTGAGGAATAAGGTTGACTTTCTGAAAATAAAGCCACTTGGAAATATGGGCCTGGTACCTTGCTTTACAGAGAGATTCCAGCAATCTTACCCGGTAAGTAAGGAAGCTTGCTTATCTGGCAGGTGCGAGGAACCTCGGAATATTTTGGGAGACCTCAAGAAGAGAGGAATCCACCCAAATCTGTAGGTACTGCAGGCAAAATCTGACGGCAAGTCCTTGGCTTGGCTTTCCTGGCCTCGAGAGGTCTTTAAAGTTCAATCTGAGATTCCTCATTAAAAAATTCCAGCAAAGCAGATTTAAGAGCCTATATGATCAACTGCTATTCTTGCTGCACTTATGTAAATAACCAGGCCAAGTTTCTTGAAACTAAACTTATTTTGCAAACCAATTAGTCTTAATTTGGCTATCTTTGGTAAAAATGAGGGTGATTTTAGAGAGAAGAATTATGCTTAAGTGAGAAACTAAAATACATATTTGTGGATGTTGGATCCTAGTTCTGTTAATTGTCTTTGAGGCTTTTTTTTCCTACCTGTGAACTGAACCGGACCCTCAATTCTGCTGAAATATTTGGTTACAAATCTCCAAACGAATGTTTTCAATTTTCTCCTTCATTTTCATTTGGAATCATTGAGAATTGAACCTGCTCTTTTTCCTGAAACCTTGCAAACTGAAGCTGAACGACTTAATAGAAACTTAAGAGAGATTCCTATCTGTTGCTGTGTAAGCTGTAAGCCACTCAAAAAGATACCTGAATGCCAGATGACATCATCAGGGACCTTTCAAGCTGCAAAAAGATGCCTTGACTCTGACATCTAGAAGTCTTCTTGTCTGCCTGCCCCCTGGACACAGGAACTAATTTATAATTTGCTCTAACCATTAACCTTGTTACCTTGCTTCCAACATCACAAGGGAGAGAAGACCAGGACCACAATCTATTGTTTAATTTGGTTTACAAATGAGTCTTACTTAAATGATAAGTGAGGATGTTATCAAGCTGGATGTGCTGTCCAGCCTCAAGAATGCCTGATACTTTCTGTTAACTCTGCTAACTCAGTAAAAGATTTCCTTCTACTGGCTCAAGAAATTGCCACAGAACAAGATAAACAGATATGGCAGTCAAAAGGGGGAATTTTTGACACCCCCTCACAGATGTGGTTCGGGCCCAATAAGAAACCCACTTCTTGGGTCACAAGGCCACTTTCCCTTCCTAAGGGACCCTTTGAGGTATGACAATTGGACATTGTCCAAATGCCATCATCTCAAGGATAAATATGTCTTGTAATGATCTGCATGTTCTCACATTGTTTTGAGGCCTTTCCTTGCAGAAGAGCAACGGCTTTAACAGTAGGTAAATTACTATTAAAGTGGATAATTCCTCTTTGGGGAATTCCTACTGAGTTACATAGTGACTGGGGAACTCAAATCTGTTTGTAATGTTTGGCCAATATTGCAGCATTTCCACTGCGCTTACCATCCTCGATCCTCAGGACTGGTAAAACTAATGGCACAACTAGAACTTAATTGACAAGCTTTCAGAAGCATTTACTCTCTCACTGCCAAAAGCTCTTATGCTAGTGCTCTTTGATCTTAGATCTATACTTTTTGTAAACATCGGCTGTCTCCTTTTTAAATAATATAACAGCCTACGCAATTAAATAAAGAAATATATGAACCAGCTTTGCTTAAGGGATGTATTACATTGTTTTCATGGTGTTATTGTGGTGCTTAAAAGAAATGAAAGATTTATAGCTGATTCTTTCACAGAGAAGTCCCAGAACTTAAGGATCATGGACTGTAACCTGAAGAATTTATTTATTGAAAGAGACATCAAATAAGACTCTTTGCAGCCCTGTTGAAATGGACCAAACCAGGAGGAGAAGAAGACAACATCTTTTGTAGACAGCTGTCCCAAGACTCCAGACCAGGCCTGTATTCCCAACCTTATATCTCCTCATTTAAACATTTGTTATGCTTAAACTGTATACCTATTTTATAATTTGTTTGAAATGCTATCATACTTAAAGTGATTAATTTGGAATAGACTGGTCTTGAAGGCCAGGAATTTATCAAGTGACTCCTAATGGAACTCAATGGTTATGTGGAACAAATCTTTGGCCTTGGCTACTGCCTGGATGGCTATAACACTTCACCCTGAGTTTCCTTTAAAAGCAGGGAAGGAGTCAGGCTGAGTTAAAACCTGGTGTCAGTCTTCCTCTCTTTAAGGCCAAATGGGCTTTTTCAGTGTTCCACTGGTATGGCTATATTTTCAACTATATTTGCTTCTTCTTTGGGGCTAAAAGATGTCATTATTACATTTGGAAGCTCTGACTAAATTTACTCAAGAAGCCCTTAATGATAGTCAAGCAGGAATAACCTTATTCAAATACTGAAATGTGTTTAATGAGAAGGGCTGTCCTTCAAAACAGAATGGCTTTAGACATTATTACTGCATCCCAAGGTGGTACATATACAATCCTTCAGACTGGATGCTGTGCTTTTATAGGTCATGATTCTTCCAATGTGTCCTCTCTGCTAAAGCACATGAAGAAGCAGGTGGATGCCTTATGCAATCCTGCACCTAGTTTGATTTGTTTTGTTGGCTCCCTTTTCAGTATCAGTTCCCTTTTTCGATCCGGATTGGAATTCTTATTTCCATTATTTGGAATCCTTGTACTGGTCATAATATTAAAACTAATTGTTGTTTTCTTTACTCAGTGTTGTAAGAGTAACATACAAATTAGAGTAGTGATTGCTCTATGGCTTGAGATGGTCGATCTGTCTTATAACCCTGAACAAATTTCCTTTTCTGAAAGGGACTATGACTAAGAATTCACTTCAGACTAATCCTTTTAAAAATTCTGAGTTATTATCATTACTGTACTTTTTCTATAATCATATACAATGTAAATGTGAAGTGTCATAAAAAGCACATATACAATGTTTGTGCAACAATCTAAAATTAATTGGAAATTACATGACATATGAAATGCTTCCTCTGTTTATATACATATAACTCTATGCTTGTCCACTATTTCCCCCAATGTGGACGACTAGGCAAATAAATGAAATAAAAGCCTAGCACCGAGTGACATTATGGACCCAGGGCAGGCAGCAGCCACCCTGGAGCTGAGGGACAATGTTTTGATCATCAATGCTTTCTATCGAAAGATTAGAGATCAAAAGGGGGAAATGACAAATAAAAATGGCAAGCAATAGGATATATTGGAGTATATGAGGAAGCCATTTGGTATAAACCTAATTCGGCCTGACTTTGTTTTTTCCAAAAGGACCTGACCGTGGCTGTTGAGCATGCATTGTATATCCACTTAGACATTTCTTATGGCCAGAACAAAGGCCCTTGAGATAAAGATGTAACTTCCCCGCACATTAGCATTTCCTTAAGGATAAGCATTTTTCCTTAGGCTAGGAACTGATTGCTGCACTCACCTTTGACTACCCAGCTCACCTGTCACCACTCAGCTGGAGACAACAGACTGCCACCCTGCGGCATTCACTGAGGCAGAAGACCTACCTGCTGTTTCCAGCAATCGCTGTGCCGACAGAGCAGTCTCACGACTGTTGTAAAAGGGACATTTCAATCCTATGTGAAACATCCTCCCTGGGTGTATATAACCAGTCTGTGCACCCCACTTCTTTGGTGCCCTTTCTTCCTTCAGGAAGAAAGGCCCCGGGTTATAATCCTCAGATTTAAGCTCAGAATAATCTCACCCAAATTTTCATTTATAGATTGGTTATGGATTATTTTCATCGACACATGTAACACTCCCCATGGTGTCTCTGACTTTGTGTGTAACACTCCCTTGGCATCTGTGACACCATGAGTAACACTACATGTGGCATCTCTAACTTCATGAATCACACCCTCCCTCGTGTCTCAGAATCCCTGTTTAACACTATTCCTGGTGATTCTGACTTCACAATTCAGATTTCACCTGTGGTCTCTGACTTTGTATGTCACATTACCCTTGTTGTCTCTGTCATCTCATCTCACACTTCACATGGTGACTCTGATGTCATGTGTCACACTATCCCTGGGATATCTGACTTCATGTGTAACACACCCCTTGGAGTCTCTGATTTCCTATGTCTCAATCTGCTTTCGTCTTGTACTTCCTGTGTAACACTAAATGTGTGTAACACTCCCCCTGCTGACTCTAACTTCATGTGTAGCACTCCCCCGGCATCTCTGACTTTATGTGTGACACTCCCCCATTGTATCTGAGATTGTGAGTCACACTTGCCCTGGCATCTCTGATTTAATGTGTCACACTCCCTTGGCATCTCTGAATTCTTGCATCACTCTCTCAGTGGTCTCTCTGACTTTGTGTGTCACACATCTCATGGCATCTCTGAATCATGTCTGACAATCACCCTCTCATCTCTGATTTTGAGTGTCACACTCCACCTGGCATCTTTGACTCGGTGTGTAACACTCCCCATTGTGTCTGTGACTTCATGCATAACACTCCCTATGTCATCTCTGACTTCGTGTGTCACACTCCCTGTGATGTCTCTGAAGTTGTGTGTAACACTCCACCTGTCATATCTGACTTCTTGTGTAACTGTAAGCATAGTCTCTCTGAATTCGTGTAACACTCCCCCTGTCGTCTATGTCATTGTGGATAGCACTCCCCTGTGGGTCTCTTACTTCACATGTAACACTCAACCTGGCTCCTCTGACATCATGCACAAGACTCCACGTGTCATCTTGGACTTTGTGTGTAACACTACCACTGGTGTCCGTGACTTCACTCTCTCCACACTGTCTTTGTGTGAAACAGTCCCCTGGCATCTCTGACTTTGTGTGTAAAAATTCCCCTGTCGTCCCTGACTTCATATGTAAACTCCACGTGCCATTTCTGCCTTCATGTTAACCCTCCCTCATGGCATTTTGAACTTCATGTGTAACACCCCACTTGGTGTCTCTTAGTTCATGTGTCACACTACCCATGACTTCATGGACTTTGTGGGTAACACTCTCACTAACATCTCTCAATTCCTGTGTCACAATCCTCCTGTCATCTATGACATCACCTGTAACACTCCACATAGCCTCTCTGACTTTGTGTGTAAAACAACCCCTGGCTTGCCCTGCTTCATGTGTAACACTCCCACAGTATCTCTCACTTTGTGTGTAACACTACACGTGGTATCTCTGAGTTCATGTGTCACACAGCCCCTGACACCTCTGACATCATGTGTAATGCTACCAGTGGTGTCTCTGACTTCATGTGTTGCATTCAACCTTTCATCTCTGAGATGGTTTGTCACAGTCCCCATGGCAGCTGTGACATCCTGCATAACACTTCCCTTGGTGTCTTTGACTTCATGCCTAACACTCCCCAGTGGCCTCTCTGACTTCTTGTGCAGCTCTCCCCCTGTTGTCTCTACTTTGTGTGTAACACTCTGATTGACATATCTAATTTTGTGTGTCAAACTCTACGTGTTGTCTATGACTTCATGTGCCATACATACCATGATGTGACTGACTTCGTGTGTAATACTCCCCTATGGTATCTCTGACGTGTGTCACACTCTCACTGTCTTGTGTGACTTCCTGTGTAACACTCCCTTTGTTATCTTTCAGTTCATGGGTAGCACTCCTCCATGGCATCTCTCTCTTCATGAGTAAAACTCTCCCTGTTGTCTGTTGACTTTGTATTTAACAGTCACCTGTGACATGTCTGACTTCATGTGTCACACTTCCACTGTTGTCTCTGACTTGCTTGTTACACTCCCCTGGTGTCTTTGACTTGCATAACACTGCACATGGTGTCTTTGAATTCATGTGTAATACTCCGCCTGGTGTCTCTGACTTCATTTGTAACATGCTCTGTGGCATCTCTTACTTAGTGGGTAACACTCACCCTGTCACCTCTGAATTTGTCACAATCCACCTGTCGTCTCTGACTTTGTGTGTCACAGTCCCTGCTGTGTCTCTGACCTGGTATGTCACACTACTCCTGTTGTCTCTGACTTCGTGTGTCAGTAACCCCCTGATGTCTTTGACTTCATGTATAAACACTCCATTTGACGTCTCTGACTTTATGCATCACAATGACCCTGTACTCTGACTTTCTGTGTCACATTCTACCTGGAGTATCTGACTCTGTGTAAAACTTCACGTGGGATCTCTGACTTTGTGGATAACACTCCCCCTGTCGTTTCTGATTTCTTGTTCATCATTTCCCAGTTGCATCACTGTCTTCCTATGTCACACTTCTTTTAGTGCCTCTGACGTTGTGTGTAGCACTCGCCCTCTAGTCTCTGATTTCTTCTGTAGCCCTCCTCCGGCATCTCTGCTTTCAAGTGTAACCCCCCACCATTCGTCTCTGACTTCATGATTCACAATTCCCCTGTTGTTTGTGATTTTGTGTGTTCAGAATCTATTCGGTGTTGATGATTATGTGTGTAACACTCCTCGTGGCGTCTGTGACTTCGTGTTTAATGCTACCTCTGAAGTCTCTCACTTCTTGATTCACAATCCCCCTGTCATCTATGAATTCGTGTGTAACAATCTATCTAGTGTCTCTCTTTGTGTAACACACCCTCTTGGTGTGTCTGAATTCGTGTGTTACACTATGCCTTCATTTCTGACAGTGGCTAATAATCCAAATTTTGTCTCTGACTTTATTCGTAACACACCTGCTGGCATCTCTGACTTCGTGTGTGACACTCTCCATGGCGTATCTGACTTCACCCATCACAATCATCCTGGCATCTCTGACTTCGTTTGTAACTCACCCCCTGGCATCTCAGACTTTGTGTGTAACAATACCCCTTTTGTCTCTGAGCTCGTGTGTAGCACACCACTTGTCCTCTCTGTCATCATATTTAAAACTCCACCTGGTATCTTTGAGTTCATGTGTCACACTGTCTTTCGTGGCTCTGACTTCATGTGTCATGCTTCCCATAGTGTATCTAACTTCGTGTCACACTTGCTGTGGCATCTCTGACTTTGAATGTCACATATACTTGTGACTCTGACTCTCTGTGTACCACTACACCTGGTGCTTCTGACTTCCTGTGTCACAATCCCCCTGGCATCTCAGAATTCCTGTGTAAAAATCCCACTTGTGTCCTGAGCTCATGTGTAACAGTCCCCTTGCATCACTGACTTCATGTTTAACACTCCAAATCGTATCTTTGACTTGATGTATTATAGTCCTCCTTGTCTCTCTGACCTCGTGTGTAACAATTCACATTACACACCTCCATGACTTTGTTTGTATCATGCTCCCGGTGACTCTGACTACTTTGTCACAAACCCCAGGGCATCTCTGACTTCCTTCATAACACTAGGGGGATTGTGAAGCAGAATGTCAGAGACACCATGGGGAGTGGTACACACGCAGCCAGAGATGCCAGGGGGAGTGTTACAGAAGAAGCCAGAGAGGGCACATGATAGGTCACAAAGAATGAGAGACTCCAGGGGAACTATGACAGACGAAGTCAGAGAATCCCAGGGGAGTGTTACACACAAAGTCAGTGATGTCTTTGTGAGAGTTATACATGAAGTCAGAGACACCATGGGGTGTTTACACACGAATTCAGAGATGCCAGGTGGAGTGTGAAACACAAAGTCAGGGATGCCATGTGGAGTGTGAGACAAGAATTCAGAGATGACATGGAGTTGTTATACATGAAGTCAATGATGCAGGGGTTGTGACACACTAAGTCACAGACACCAGTGGGAGTCTGACACATGAAGTCAGAGACACCAGGGGGATTGTTACAAATGCAGTCAAAGAAACCTGGGGTAGAATGACAAACGACATCAGAGATGACAGATGTTTTGGGACACAAGAAATCAGAGACCACAGGTAGAGTGTGACACATGAAATAAATGACACCAAGGAGTGTGTTACTCACAAAATGAGAGACGCCATGCAACAGTATTATGTATGATGTGAAACACACCAGGGAGAGTGTTAGACACGAATTCAGAGAGAATAGACAAAGTGTTACACATCACATCAGAGATGCCACGGTGACTTGAAACATGAAGTCAGAGACAGCATGTGGATTATTACACACATAAGAGAAACCAGGGGTTGAGTTACACACAGACTCAGAGATGCTTGGGGGAGTGTTACACACGATGTCAAAGAGGCAATTTGGGGTGTTACACACGAAGTCAGAGATGATGGGGGACTGTGAAACAGGAAGTAAGAGATGTCATGTGGAGTGTTACACACAAAGTGACTGATGCCAGAGGAAGTGTTACACACAAACTCAGCACCCTGGAGAGTATTACTCATAAATTCAGAGATGACGTGGAGGTGTGTTATACCCGAAGGCAGAGATGCCAGGTGCAGTGTTACCCATGAAGTCATAGATGACATAGTGGGAGTGAAACACAAAAACAGAGATGCAAGGGTGAGAGATAAGTCAGGGACCACAGGTGGACTGTTACACAAAATGTGAGAGACACCACAGAGAGATTGACAAAGTCAGAGACACCACTAGGAAGTGTTACACTTGAAGCCAGAGATTACAGCAGGAGTGTTATGCATGAAGTGATAGATGCCACGGGAAGTGTTACACAGAGTCATAGACAACAGGTAGAGAGTAACATAAGAAATCAGAGAACACAGGGGAGTGCAATGCACAAACTCAGAGACATGAGGAGGAGTGTTATATATGACCTCAAAGACACCAGGGGTTTTGTGACATGTGAATACAGAGATGACAGAGGCAGTATAACACATGAATTCAGAGACGAAATGGGGGTGTATTATGCATGAAAACAAGGATACCAAGGGGAGTGTTATGCACAAAGTCAGAGAAACCATGCAGAGAGTTACACACTAAGTCCAAGATGACATGTGTGTGTAACACACAAAGGGAGAAATGTCACGTGGAGTGTTACACACGTAATCAGAAACACCACATGGAATGTTATACATGAAGTCAGAGACACCAGAAGGAGTGTTACATGGAGTCAAAGATGCCATGTGGTGTGTTACACAAGAAGTCTGCAACAATAGGGGGAGTGTGACACACGAAGTCAAAGATGCCAGGGAGGGGTTGGCTTGGTGGTGCAGCAGTTAATCTTGCATGTTCCACTTTGGCAGACTGGAGTTCACCTGTTCTGATCCTGGGTGCAGACATGACATCACTTGGCAAGACATGCTGTGGTAGGCGTCCCACATGTAAAGTGAAGAAAGATGGGCATGGATGTTAGCTCAGGGCCAGTCTTCCTCAGCAAAAAGAGAAGGATTGCCAGCAGATGTTGGCTATGGGCTAATATTACTAAAAAAAAAAGACTCCAGGGTGAGTTTGACACAGGAATTCAGAGACACAAGTTGCATAGTGCTACATGAAGTCAGAGACAAAAGGGGGAGTGTGATGGATGACCTCAGAGACACTAGCGGCAGTGTGACACATGAAGTCAGAGACCCCACTGGTTATGTTACACACAAAGTTAGAAACTACAGAGATTGTGTGATACATGAAGTCACAGATGAAAGGCAGAGTGTGACACATGAACTCAGAAGCAAAACAGGGAGTGTGACACATGAAGTCAAGACTACAGGGAGTGTGAAACACAAAATCAAAGACATCATGAAGATTATGATACAAGAAGTAAGTTGCCAGGGGTAGTGTTACACATGAAGCCAGAGATGCAATGGTGTTTGTTACACGCAAAGTCAGAGATGCCAGGAGGTGACACATGGAATTAGAGCCACCAGGGTTACTCTTACACAAGAAGACTGAGAGGCCACAGGGGAGCATTACACTCGAAGGCAGAAACATCACATGGTGTGTTACAGATGTAGTCAAAGACTCCAGGGGCAGTGACACATGACGTCAGAGAGTCCACATAGAGTGCTACACACGACGTCACAGACACCTTGGGGAATGTTACAACCAGTCTCTGAGACTACACAGAGAGTGTTACACACAAAGTCTGAGATACCAGCAGCAACATTAGACATGAAGGCACAAACGTCATATGGTTTGTTACAAATAGAGTCAGGGACCCCAAGGGTAGTGTTACACACCAGTCAGAGATGACACCTGTGGTATTACACAGGAAGTCGTAGACACCAAGTGGAGTCTTACAAATGAAAACAGAGGTGTCACGGGGAGTGTTACACAAACTGAGATGTGAAGGAGTATGTGAAACCCAGAGGCAGAGACACAAGGTGGAGTGTTACACACAAAGTCCGAGATGTCAGGGGGAGTGTGACATAGTCATTTGTGAATTTGTATGTCACACACCCCGTGGCATATCTAAGTGTGTGACATTGACAGAGGTGTCTCTGACTTTCTGTGTCACAACACCCTGTCGTCTCTAACTTTGTAACACTCCACCTGGCATCACTGACATCATGTGTAGCACTCCTCCTGGTGTCTCTGACTTCTGGTATGACACTCCTCGTCATCTCTGATTTCCTCTACAGCACTCACCCTGGTGTCTTTGACTTTGTTCATAAAAGTTCCATGTGACATCTCTGACGCATGTGTCACACACTCCCTGTTCTCTCTCACTTCCTGTGTAACACTATTCCTGGTGTTTCTGACTTCATGTGCCACACACTCCCTGGTGTCTCAGATTCATGTGTAACAATCCCCATTGTGTCTCTGGGTTCGTGTGTAACACTCCCCTTTGTATCTCTGACGTCATGAGTAAAATTCCAAGTGACATCTATGACTTCCTCTGTCCTACTCCCTTTGTTGTATTGACATCATGAGTCACACTCCTCCTGGCATCTGTGACATCATGTCTCACACTCCCCCTTTTTCCTCTGAGTAGGTGCATCACACTCCCCTGCCATCTATCACTTCTTGTGTAATAATACCAATGGTGTCTCTGATTTTGTGTCACACTCCATGTGGTTTCTCTTACTTCATGTGTAACTCTCCACGTAGAGTCTGTTTTCGTGTGCAACACTCCTCCTGGCATATGTAATTTCTTGTGTAACACACTACATTTTGCCTCTGACTTCGTGTCTGACAATCCACCTGTCATCTCTGACTTCATGTGTCACACTTCATGTGGGATATATGACTTCTTCTGTCACACATACCCTGGTGTCTCTGACTTCCTGTGTAACACTACCCCTCCTGATTCTGACTTGCTGTGTCAGACTTCCACGGGTGTCTCAGACTGTGTGTGTAACCATCCACCAAGCATCTCTGAGTTTGTGTGTCACACTTCCTCTCGTGTCTCTGAGTTTGTGCTCACATTCTCCCTGCCATCTATAACTTCATGTGTAACACTCCAACTGCCATCTTAGACATTTTCTATAACACTCCCCCTGTTGTCTCTCACTTTATGCATAACACTCCCCATTGGCATCTCTGATTTTGTGTGTCATGCACTCCCTGATGTATGTGACTTCCTGTGTAACACTACCACTGGTGTTTCTGCCTTCATGCGTCACCACCCCCGGCCTCTCAGACTCCGTGTGTAACAGTGCAAATTGTGTCTTTGTGTTCACGTGTAACAATCACCCTGGCATCTCTGATGTCATGTGTGAAACTCCACCTGGCATCTCTGACTTCGTGTGTCACAATCCCCATGGCGCCTGTGACTTCATGCATCAATCTCAACCTGGTGTCACAGAATTTATGTGGAAGACTCCTCCTGGCATCCCTGACTTCGAGTGTCACATTTGCCTGGCGTGTATGACTTCGTTTGTAAATCACCCCACGATGTCTATGACTTCGTGTGTCACAAGCCCCTTTTGTGTCTCTGAGTATGTGCATCACACTTCCCCTGTCATCTATAACTTCCTGTGTAAGACTTCCAATGCCATCTCTATCTTTATATATAACACTTCCCCTGGTGTCTCTAACTTCATGTTTAATACTCCACCTGTAGGCTCTGACTTCATGTTTCACACTCCCCGTCATCTCTGACTTAGTGAGTAACACTCCCCAAGGTATCATTATTTCCATGCATAAAACACCCCCAGACCCCTCTAAATCCGTGCCATAATGCCCATGTCATCTCTGCATTCGTGTGTCACTAAACCCATGGTGTCCTTGACTTCATTTGTAACATTTCCCCCTCAACTCTCTGGCTTTGTGCATCACAATCCCCGTCTTTTCTGATTTCATGAGTCACCCACTACCTGGTTCTCTGACTCTGTGTATAACACTTCCCCTGGCTTCTCGGACTTCTTGTGTAACACTCCCCATGGCGTCTGTGCCAGCATGCGTAACACTCCATGTGACATCTCTGACTTTGTGTGGTATACTCCCCCTAGTGTCTCTGACATCCTGTGTGACACTCCTTGTGGCATTTCTGCCTTCACGTCTAACACTGCCTTGTGGCGTCTCGGACTTCTGATGTAATGCTCACCCTGGAGGTTCTGATTTTGTGTGTCAAAATCCCCCTGGCATCTGTGAATTTGAGTGTATCACTCACTGTATTATCTCTTACTTCTTGTGTCACACTCCCACTGGCATCATGGATTTTGTGTGACATACTCTCCATTGCGTTCTGAATTCGTAACAGTTCATGTGGCATCTCTGATTTCATGAGTAACACCTCCCCTGTTGTATCTGACTTCAACAGAAAGACTCAGCATGGTGGCTCTGATTTCGTGTGTCACAGAGCCCATGCCATCTCTGACTTCATATTTTGCGCACACCCTGGTGTCTCTGGCTTCCTGTGTAACACTAACCCTGGTGTTTCTAGACTCGTGTGTCACACTCCACTTGGTATCTCAGAATTCGTGTCTAACAACCCCCTAGTGTAGCTGAGTTCGTGTATAACACTCACCCTGGCATCTCTGACTTCTTGAACGCTCCATCTGTCGTTTCTGATTTCGTTTCATAATCCCTTTGGCCTCTCCGACTTTGTGTGTCACTGTGTCCCTGCCATCTATAACTTCCTGTGTCACACTTCCACTGACATTTCTAACTCCGTTTATAACACTACCTCTGGCATCTCTGAATTTGTGTGGAACATTCCCCAAGCATCACTGACTTTGAAGATCACACTTGGCCAGTAGTGTCTGACTTCGTGTGTCACATTGCCCCAGTTGTCTCTGACTTGGTGTGCTGTGCTCCCCTTGGTGTCTCTGACTTTGTGTGTCACACTCCCCCTGTCATCTCCGACTTATTGTGTAACACTCACTGTGACATCCCTGACTTCGTGTGTCACAATTCCCCTGGTGTCTCTGACTTCATATTTCCCACTCCTTCTGGCATCTCTGACTTGGTGTATAACAATCCCCAGGCATCTCCAAGTTCATGTGTAACACATGCCCTGGTGTTTTTGACTTCCTATGTAACATTACACCTTTTGTTTCTGACTTTGTTTCACACTCCACCTGCAGTCTCAGATTTGGTGTGTAACACACCCCATGGCATCTCTGTCTTCGGGTCACATGCTGCCTATCTTCCTTGAGAAGGCATATCACACTCCACGTCATCTCAGAATTCATGTGGAACAGCCTCATGGCATCTCTGACTTGGTGTGTCACAATCCCCTTGGCATCAAGGATCTCACCTGTCAAACTCCACCTGGCATCTCTGATATCCACTGTGGAGTCTCAAAATTCTTTTGTAACACTCATACTGACATCTCTGATTTCCTGTGTCACACTACCCCTGGCATCTCTGATTTTGAGTATAACACTCATCATTACATCTCACACTTGTTGTTTCACAATCCACCTGGTGTCTCTGTCTTCATGTGTCACACTCCAACTGCCATTCCAGACTTCGTGTATCCCACTCCCCATTTCATCTCTGCTTCCTTGTGTAAAATAACTGGTGGCATCCCTGACTTCATGTGTCACTCCTCCCCTTATGTCTCTGTGTTCATGTTTCACACTCCACTTGTTGCTGACTTGGTGTGTCACACTGCAACTTGGGTCTCTGACATCATGTGCCACACTGCCCCTGGCATCGTGGATTTCTGTGGAACACACCATGTGGCGTTTCTGACTCTATGTGTACC
Source organism: Equus asinus (assembly GCF_041296235.1). Lineage (NCBI taxonomy): Eukaryota > Metazoa > Chordata > Mammalia > Perissodactyla > Equidae > Equus > Equus asinus. Next base: position 195,612 of record NW_027225182.1, read on the forward strand.
ATAAACCCTGGAGTCTCTGACTTCTTGTGCAACACACCACTTGGCGTATCTTTTTGTGTAATTCTCCCTCTGTTGCCTTTGCCTTTGAGTCTAACACTCCCCTGTGAAGTCTCAGACTTCTTGGGTAACACTCACACTGGTGTCTCTGATTTCCTGTGTCACACTACCCCGATGTCTCTGACTTTGACTATAATGCTCACCATTGTGTCTCTGACTTAATGTGTGACAATCTGACAGGTGTCTCTAACTTCACGAGTCACACACCCTTGGGCATCTCTCACTCTGTGTGTAACACATCTTCTTGCACCTCTAACTTCCTGTGTTACAATTCCCCTGGCATCTCTGACTTCACATGTCACATTCCCTTTGGCATCTGGGACATCATGTGTCACACTTTCCTGAAATCATAACTTCGTGTGTAACAATCACTGAGCTGTCTCAGACCTTATGTATCACATTACACCTTGTGACTCTGACTTTGTGTGTCACTCACCCTATGGCATCATGATTTCCTATAACAATCCCCTTGCCACCACTGTATTTGTATGTCACTCTCCACCTGGCCTCCCTGACTTCATGTATCAACTTACCATGTTGTCTTTGATTTTGTGTGTAACACACCCCTTGGCCTCTTTTCTGTTTGTCACATTCCCTCTGGTGTCTCTGAGTTCATGCTTCACTCTCCTTCCACTGACAATAACTTCGTGTTTAAAACATTCCCGCTGGCATCTCTGACTTTGTGTATTAAACTCTTGATGGCATCTCTGCCTTCATGAGTATCAATCCCTGTAGCATCACTGACTTCAAGTGTCACACACGACTGCAGCTTGAGTGTCTGACATTGTGTGTCATACTCCCCATTGCATCATCAACTTTGTGTGTAACTCACCACATGGAGTTTCTGACTCCATGTGTAACAATCCAACTGTCATCTCTGAGTTCATGTGTAACACTCCACATTGCATCTCTGACATCATGTTCACATCCCTCTGGCCTATTTGACTTTGTGTGTGACAGTCCCCATGGCATCCTGACTTCGTGTGTCACACTACCCCTCTCAACTCTGACTTCATGTGTAACACTCCCCATGGTGTCTCTGAATTCCTGTTTCACACTCCACAAAGCATCCCTCACTTTGTGTTCACACTCCCCCTCAAATGTCTGACTTCACGTTTAAAACTCCCCAAGGTGTCACTGACTTCAGGTGTCACAATCACCCTTTCTTCTATGACCATTTTGCTAACACTGCACATAGTGTCTCTGAATTCCTGAGTAACACTCTCCCTGGTGTCTGTGAATTTGAGCCTAAAACGAACCCTGGCATCAGTGTCTTTGTGTTTACACTCTCCATGGTGTCTCTGATGTATGTCAAACTCCTGGTGGTATCGCTGTCTTCTTGTGTAACACTTCCCCTGGTGTCTATGACTTCTTATGTAACACTCCCCCAAGATGTCTCCTAGTTCGTGTGTTACACTCCCTATGTTGTTTCTGACTTCATGTGTCACACTCTCCCTGGTGTCTTTGCCTGAGTAGCAGTCTCCCATGTGTGTTTTATTTTATTAAACTTTTTCGGAGGAAAATTAGCCTGAGATTACATCTGCTCCCAATCGTCCCATTTTTGTTAAGGAAGACTGGCCTTGAGCTAACATCCATTCCCATCTTCCTCTACTTTATATGTGGGATGCCTGACACGGCATGGCTTGCCAAGAGGTGCCAAGTCTGCACCCAGGATCCAAACTGGTGAACCCCGGGCCACCAAGGTGGAATGTACACACTCAACCACTGTGCCACCAGGCAGGCACCCCATGTGTATTTTGATTCCTGCCTAACACTCACCTTTGGTGACTCTGATTTTGTGTGTAACACATCCCGTGTCATCTCTGACTCCATGTGTCACACTCGCTCTCATGTCTCTGACCTCGTGTGTGACACTACCTCGTGCATCACTGACATTGTGTGCAACACTCCCCCTTGCATCTCTGATGTTAGGTGTTACACTCCACCTGTCATCTTTGACTTCATTTGTCACACTCCCCCTGTTATCTCTGAATTATTTCTAACAATCCACCTGCTGTCTCTGAGTTCGTGTGTGACACTCTTTTGTCATCAATGAATTTGTCTGTAACACACTCCTGGCAGATCTAACATTGTATGTAACACTCCATGTAGTGTCTCTGACCTAGTGTGTCACACTCCACCTTGTGTCCCTGACTTCATGTATCACACTCTGCCTGATGTCCCTGATTTCATGTATCAACTCACTTTGGTGTCTCTGAATTCATGTGTAACTCTCCCAATGGTGTCTATGACGACTTTGTGTGTCACCCACGACCTCTTGTCTCTCAATTCATGTGTAGCAATCCCCATGTCATCTCTGACACTGTGTCAGACACCAGCTGTCATCTTTGACTTCATGTGTCACCTGCCTGGTGGCTTCTCTGACTTCGTGCATAACACTCATTCTTTTGTCTTTGATTCCATGCATTACACTCCCCCTGGTCTCAGATTTCATGTGTCACACTCCCCCTGGCAACTCCAAGTTACTGTGTAACACTAACCATGGTACCTCTGACCTCGTGTGTTAGAATGTCTGGTGTCTTTCTCTTCTTGTGTCACATTCCAACTAGTGTCTTTAACATTGCATGCAACACTCCCTGTGGTGTCCCTGAGTTCATGAGTCACATTTCCCCTAGTGTTCTTTGTGTGTCACACTTCCCCTGGCATCTCTGACTTCAGTGTCTCACTTCCCCTAGCATCTCTGACTTCATGTGTCACACTCCCATTGGCGTCTCTGACTTCATGTGTAACATACTCCATGATGCCTTTGAATTCGTGTGTAACACTACGCTGGTATTTCTGACTTCGTGGGTCACACACCCCAGGACATGTCAGACTTCATGTGTCACACTCTCTGTGAAGTCTCAGAGTTCGGGTGTAAAAGTCCCCCTGGTGTCTGTTTCATCTTGTTCAGCACTCCATGTGGCTTCTCTGACATCATCTCACAGGTCCCGTGGATTCTCTGACTTTGAATGTAACACTCCCCTATGGTGTTTTGGACTTCTTGTATAACACTCCCAATGGCATCTCTGATTTTGTGTGTCAAACTCCTCCCAGCGTCTCTGACTTCAAGTGTATCACTCACCCTTGCATCTCTGGCTTTACGTGCAGCACTCCCCCTGGTGACTGACTTCTTGTGACAATCTCCATTGTGTCTCCGACATCATGTTTTACACATCACCTCTGGTCTTGACTTTGTGTGTCACACTCTAAATGGCATCTGTGACTTCCTGTTTCACACTCCCCCATCATATCTGACTTCTGCGTAAAAATCCAATTCTTGCCTCTGAAATAGAGTGTCACCCTCACCATGGTGCCTCTGAAATCATGTGTCACTCACACTGCTTGTGGCATCTCTGATTTTGTCTCTCACACACCCTGGTGTCCCTTACTTCATGGGTAACACTCCCACATGGCAACTCTGAATTCGTCTGTAACACCCCCCCCGACATCTCTGACTTTGTTTTTCACGGTTTTCCTAGAGACTCTGATGTTGTGTGTGACACTCCACGTGCCCTCTCTGACTTCATGTGTCACACTTTGCCTGGCATCCATGGCTCTGTGTGTAACACTCCCCCTGGGTCTCTGACTTCTTTTGTCACATTCCACTTGGCATCTCTGATGTCATGTAACACCTCCACTCCCATGTCTGAATTCTTGTGTAACAGCCAGTGTGGCGTCTCTGACTTGATGTGTAGCTCTCCTACATGGTGCCTCTGAATTCGTGTATCATACTTCCCATGTCCTTTCTGACTTTGTGTGCCACACTCACCTGGAGTCTCTGAGTTCCTGAGTAACACTCCCTCTGGTGTCTCTAACTTCATGTGTAACACACCATCATGGCAGCTCTGAATTGGTGTGTAACACTCTCACAGGTATCAATGACCTCGTGTGTAACTCTCCCACTGGTGACTCTGACTTCCTTTCAGTCCCCCTAGAGTCTCTGTTGTCGTGTGTAACACTCCACATTCCCACACTGATTTCATGCTTAACACTCCCCTGGCTTCACTGGCTCCATGTGTAGCACTCCCTTTGGTGTCTAAGACATTGTGTGTCACAGTTCCCATGGCATCTCTGACTTCCTGCATAACACTACCCCAGGTCTTTCTGACATCTTGAATAACAATCCCCCTGGCTTCTTTGATTTCATTTGTACCCTACCTCCTTGGAGTCTTTGATTTCGTGTGCAACATTCCCCCAGACATCAGTGACTTTTTCTGATACAATCCCCCTGATGTCTCCGAGATCTTTTGTCACAATCCCCCTGATGTCTAGAATGTTGTGTGTAACACTCCTTTTGGCCTCTCTGACTTCGTGTGTAACACTCCCACTGGCACCTTTGGTTCTGTGTGTAACCCTTCAACCATTGTCTAGGATTTCATGTGTAACACTCCATGTGGCATCTCTGTCTTCGTGTGTAACACTCCCCCTGACATCTCTGACTTCATTTGGAGCAACCAAAGTGGCATCTCTGACTTCATATGTAACGCACCACCATGGAATCTCTGACATTATGTGTCACAATCCCTGTGGTGTCTCTGACATTGAGGGTAACACTCACCATTTTGTATATGAATTCATGTGTAACTCTCCCCCTGGATTCTCTGACTTCATGTGTCAAACTCCCCCTGTTGTCTCTGATTTCATCTGTCACTCTCCCACTGGTATCTCTGAATCTGTGTGTAAAAATCCCCGTCATCTATGACTTCGTGTGTCACACTTTCCATTGTTTCTCTGAAAACGAGTGTCACACTCCCCCATCATCTACAACTTAGTGTGTGACACTCCCAATGGCATCTATGACTTCATGTGTTGCATTCCCCATGGCATCTCTAACTTCAAGTGTCACACATGACCTATTGTCTCTGACATCGTCTTTAACAGTCCCCATCGTGTCTCTGACTTTCTGACGTTATGCATAACACTGCACCTGGAGTCTCTGACATTGTGTGTAACACACACCTGTGGTGTCTTTGACTCATGCATAACACTCCCTCACTGTCTTCATGTGTTACACTCCCCCTGGTGTTTCTGACTTCGTGTTTCACACTACTACTGGCATCTGTGACTTTGTGTGTCACACTCCTCTTGGTGTCTTTGACTTCATGTGTAACATGCTACCTGGTGTCTCTGAAATCCTATGTAACACTACCACTTGTGCTTATGACTTGTGCCTTGAACCCACTGGCATCTCAAATTTGTGTGTAACACTCCCTCTGGCATCCGTCTTCATGAGTCACACTCTGCCTGGCGTCCCTGACTTTGTGTATCATACTACCCTTGTCATCTCTGACTTCGCATGTCATGCTCTCAGTGGCATTTCTGATTTCATGTTTCACACTCCCCATTGTGTCCCTGAGTTCATGAGTCATACTCCCCATGTTGCCTCTGACTTCTTGTGGCACACTACACCTTGGCTCTCTGGCTTCTGTGTCAAACTATGCCTGGTGTCTCTGACTTTGCGTGTCACAATCCTACTGGCCTCCGGACTTTGTGTGTAACACACCATGTGGAGTTTCTGACTTAGTGTGTAACACTAACCTTGCTGTCTCTGACTTCATGTGTAACACTCCACGTGGCCCCTCTGAGTTTGTTTTGTACACATCTCCTGGTGTCTTTGACTTCATTTGTATCACTCAACATGGCCTTTCTCCTTTTGAGTGTAACACTTAACCATGGAGTCTCAGACATCTTGTGAAGCACTAAAACTGGGGTCTCTGATTTCATGTGTCACACAACCCCTAGAGTCTCTGACTTAGAGGGTAACACTCACTATTGCATGTCTGACTTCGTGTTTAACACTCCCCCTGGGGTCTTTGATTCATGTGTTACACTCCACATCTTGTCTGTGACTTCCTGTGTACTGATTCCCCTGGCACCTCTGACTACATGTAGAACACTCCACATGGCATTTCTGCATACATGTGTGACACTTTCCCATGCCATCTCGTACTGCCTGTGTAATACTCCACGTGGCTCATCTGACTTTGTGTGTCTCATTCTGCCTGGCATCTCGGAATTCATGTAAAACCCTCCATGTGACATCTCAGACTTGGTTTGTCACTGTCCCCCTTGTGTCTCTGACTTCACATGTAACACTCAATGTGGTATTTCTGCCATCCAGTGTAACACTCTCCAGTCCATTCTCGGACTTCTTATGTAACACACAGACTGGAGTCTCTGATTTCTTGTGTCACACTACCTCCTGAAGTCTCTGATTTTGAATGAAACACTCACCGTGGTATTTCTGACTTCGTGTGTCACAATCCCCATGACACATCTGACTTCTTGAGTCAGCCTTCCCCTGGCATCTCTGACTTTGTGTGTCACACTTCCCATGGCATCTCTGATTTTGTGTTTGATACACTCCCTGGTTTCCCTGACTTCCTGTGTAACACTAGCCCTGGGATTTCTGACTTGTGTCACTTTCCCCCTGATGTCTCCAATTTTTGGTGTAACACTCGCAGTGGCAATTCTGACTTCGTGTGTCACAGTCGCCCTGGAGACTCTGACATGGTGTATAACACTCCATGTGCATTGTCTGACTTCCTGTGTAACACTATAACTGGTGTCTCTGCCTCCACGTGTAACACTCCCCCTGGCACCATGACTTCTTGTATAACAATCCCCATGCCCTCTGACTTCTTGTGTCACACTCCACCTGGCATCCCTTACTTCGTATATCACAGTATCCTTGTCGTCTCTGACCTCGTGTGTAACACACCTGGTGGCATCTCTGACCTTATATGTTTCACTCCCCATTGTGTCTCTGAGCTTGTGTGTCACACTCCCCATGTCATCTCTGACTTCTATTGTCACAAACCCCATGGTGTGACAGACATCTTGCACTACAATACCCCATGGCATCTCTGAATCCTGTGTCACAAGCCCTGTGTCATCCTCCCCTGGGTGTCTTTGACTTCATGTGTATCACTCCCCCGTGCTGTCATTAAGTTTGTGTGGAATACCCCCCGGTGTCTTTGACTGCATTTGTAAGACTCCCCTTGGCGTCTGTGCCTTTGTGTTTAACACTCCACCTGTAGTCTCTGACTTCGTGTTTTACATTCCCCATCATGTCTCTAAGTTCCTGCATCTCACTCACCCTAGTGTCTCTGACTTCATGTGTTACCTACCTGGCATCTCTAAAATGTCTAATTCTGCCCTTTAGCATCACTGACTTAGTGTGCAACACTTCCCCTGGTGTCTCAGGCTTCATGTGTCACAGTCCCCCTGTAGTCTTTGACATCATGTGTAACATACCATGTGCCATCTCGGACTTCTTCTGTAACACATACACTGGTGTCTCTGGTTTCATGTGTCACACTACCTGTGAATTCTCTGACATCGTGTGTCACACGTGACCTGTCTTTTCTGACTTCCTGTGTAACACTTCCCATTTTGTCTCTAGCTCCATATGTAACACTTACCCTGACATCTCTGACTTGGTAATTAACAATCCACTATGCGTCTCTGACTTCATCTAACACTCCCCTGCCATCTCTTTCTTCCCGTGTAATTCCCATCACTTCTATGAACTCGTGTATCACACTCCCAAAGTCGTCTCTGACTTCATGCATAACTTTCCCCTTGTCATCTGTGACATTGTGTGTCACATTCCCCTGGCTTCTCTGAATTTGTGTGTAGCACTCCATCTGGAGTCTCTGACTTTGTGTGTGAAAATCCCCCTTGCATCTTGGTCTTCCTGTGTAATGTTCACCCTGGTGTCCTTGACTGTGTGCATAACACTCCCCATTGGCATCGCTGACTTCATGCGTCAAACACTCCATGTTGTCTCTGACTTCCTGTGTAACACTACCCCTGATGTTTCTGTCTTCGTGTGTCAATCACCCCCTGGCATCTCAGCCATCATTTGTAACTATCCAACTTGTGTTTCTGAGTTTGTGTTAAACACTCCCACTTGCATCTCTGATGTTGTCTGTACATCTCCAACTGGTGTCTTGGATTTCATGTCACCACCGCCCTGGAGTCTGTCACTTCATGTGTCACACTCCCCCTGGCATTTGTGACTTCAAGTGACTCACTGCTCCTGGAATTTGTGACCTCGTGTTTCACACTCCCACTTGCATCTCTGACATCGTGTGAAACACTCTTCCTGGCATCTGAGTTCGTGTGCAACACTTCACCTGGTATCCTTGACTTCCTGTATCACAATACCTCTGGTGTGTCTGACTTCATGTGTAACACACCCCATGACATCTCTGACTTCGTGTGTCACACTCTCCTTTGTTTCTCTGAGTATGCTCATCACACTTCCCCTGCCATCTATAACTTCGTGTGTCACACTCACAAGGGCATCTAAGGCTTCGTGTATAACACCATCCCAGCACCTCTGACTTCATATGTCACACTTCCTCTGGTGTCTCTGATTTCATGTGTCATACTCCCTCTGGCATCTCTGACATCATGTGCGATACACTCCCTGATGTCTCTGACTTCCTGTGTAACATTGTCTCTCGTGTTTCTGACTTCATGTGTCACACTCCCCATGATGTCACAGACATTGTGTGTAACACAGCCTATGCCATCTCAGAGTTTGGGTGTAACACTTTCCTTGGTGTCTGTGACATCGTGTGTAACACTCCAGGTGGCAACCATGACTTCATGTGTCATTGTCCCTCTGGAGTCTCTCATTTCATGTGTAACAATCTATGTGGCGTTTTGGCCTTTGAGTGTAATACTGCCTCATTGCCTCTCAGACTTCTTGTGTAACACTCACCCTGGCAGCTCTGATTTAGTGTCTCAAACACCTCCTTGCATTTCTGACTTCAGGTGTAACAGTCATATTTGTGTACCTGTATTCGTGTGTGACACTGCCCCTGGCAACTCTATTTGTGTCACAATCCCCATAGTGTCTCTGAATTTACGTTTCACACTTCACCTCTGGTCTTGATTGGGTGTGTCACATTCCTGTGGCATCTGTGACTTTTTGTTTCACAGTCTGCTTGTAGTCTCTGACATCATGCATAACAGTCTTCATGTCATCTGTCTTTGTGTGTCAAATTCCATCTGGTGTCTCTGATTTGGTGTGTAACACTCTAAGTGGAACCTCTGACCTTGAGTGTCACACTGTCCCTGGCATCTCAGACTTCTTGTGGTACACAACCCCTGGTGTCTCTGACTTCATCTGTAATGCTCCACATGGTCTTTCTTCTTTTGAGGGTAACACTCCCCCTGCAGTGTCTCATAATTCTTGTATAACACTCACTGAATTCTCTCATTTCCTATGTCAGACTCTTGCCAGTGTCTCTGAATCTGAGTGTAATGCTCAATATGACATCTCTGACATCATGTGTCACACTTCCCCTTGCGTCCCTGACTTCGAGTGTAACACTCATGTTGCTTCTCTGACTTCATATGTCACTCATCCAATATCGTCGCTGAATTAGTGTGTCACTCTCTCCAGGGTTTCTTTGAATTCTTGTGCAACCCTCCCCCTGGTGTCTTTACCTTTGTGTGTAATACTCCCCTGGTGTCTTTGATTTTGTTTGTAGGACTCCCCTTGGTGTCTCTGACTTTGTGTTTAACACACCACATGTAGTCTCAGACGTCTTGTGACACACTCACTGTCATGTCTCTGACTTCATGTGTCACACTCATCCTGGTGTCTCTGACATCGTGCAATCTCCATGGCTTCACTGACTTGGTGTGTAACACTAGCCCAGACGTCACTGACTTGGTGTTTAACACTCCCCGTGGTGTCTCAGACTTCGTGTGTCACAGTCCCCCTGGAGGCTCTGAGATTATGTGTAACACTCCATGTGCCCTCTCTGACTTCTTGTGTAATACACCCATAGGCATCTCTGACTTAGTCTTTCACATTTTACTTGTGGTCTTTGATTTTGTGTGTCCCACTCCCCATGGCATCTGTAACTTCGTGTTTCACACTCACCCTGTTGTCTCTGACATTGTGTGTCACACTGCATCTTGGGTCTCTGGCTTCATTTGTCACACTTCCCCAGTAATTTGTACTTCATGTGTACCACAGCATGTGGTGTTTCTGACTCCGTGTCTAACACTCCCCCTGGTGTCTCTGACTTCATGTGTAACACTCCGCATGGCATCTCAGACTTCATGTGGTACACACCCCCTGGTGTCTCTGACTTCTTGTGTAACACCCAACCTGGAATTTCTTCCTTTGAGTGTAACACTCTCCCATGGACTCTCAGACTTCTTTTGTAAGACTCTCACTGGCCTCTCTGGTTTTATGTATCACACTATCCCTGACATCTTTGGCTTCAATTTTAACACTCACCGTAGTGTCTCTGACTGTCTGAGTCACAATCAGCCTGGCATCTCTGACTTCATGTGTAACACTACACTTTGCATCTCTGACTTTGTGTAACACTTGGCCTGCAGTGTCTGACTTCATGTGTATCTCTCAAAGTGGAGTCTCTGACTTCGTAAGTCTCCTACATGGCATCTCTGAATTCATGCATCACACTCCCCATGTCCTTTTTGACTTCGTGTCACAATCCCCTTAGAGTTTCTGACTTCCTGTGTAACACGCCCCCTGGTGTCTGTGACTTCATGCATAACACTCCTTCTGACGTCTCTGACTTCATGTGTAACACTCCCCCTTGGCATCCCTGAATTCATGCATAATACTCCCCCAGGCATCAATGACTTCATTTGTCACAGTCCCCCTGGAGTCTATGACATCATGTGTAACACTCCACGTGCCCTCTCTGCCTTCCTGTATAACAATCCCCATGGTGTTCACTAGCTCCATATGTAACACTTCCCCTGTTGTCTCTGACTTCCTGTGTCACACTCCATGTGGTTTCTCTGACTTTGTGTGTCACTAACCCCTTGGTGTCTTTGATGTCGTGTGTAAACTTCCCCCGTCTTCTCTAATTTTGTGTGTGACAATCTAACTCGTTTCTCTGACTATGCATGTAACACTCCCAATGGCATCTCTGACTTGATGTGTAACAGTCCCCCTCCTCTCTCTGACTCTGTGTATAACACTTCTCTGTGGTGTCTCTGACTTCAAGTGTCACACTCCCTCTTATGTCTCTCACCTTGTGTTTAACACTCCACTTATCATCTCTGACTTCTTGTGTAACTCTCCCTCTGGCTTCTGACTTCCTGTGTCACACTCCCCATGTCATGTATGACTTCATGGGTAACACTGCATGTGGTGTCTCTGACTCCATGTGTAACATCCCCAGTGGTGTCTCTGAATTCATGTGCAATACTCCCCACTTTGTCTCTGAATTCATGCTTAACATTTCGTGTCATGTCAGTTACATCATCTGTAACATGCCCCGTGGCCTCTTTGACTGTGTGTAACTCTCCTCATGGCATCTCAAACTGCATGTGTCAGACCTCCCTAGGGGTCTCTGACTTGGTATGTCATCCACCTGCTGTCGTCTCTGACTTCATTTCTTACTCTACTCCTGGTTTCTTTGACTTTGTAACACTCCCCTTGTCATTTCTGATTCATGTGTCACACACTCCATGTCATCTCTGAATTCATGTGTCATTCTTTCTCTGGTGTTTGTGAATTTGTGTGTCACACTTCCCCTGGTGTCTTTGACTTCATTTGTAACTCTCCCCTTGGTGACTCTGAGCTTGTGTTTAACTCTCTACCTCTAGTCTCTGACTTCCTGTGTTATACTCCCCTTCATGTCTTTGATTTCGTGCATCACATTCACCTGGCCGTATATAACTTCATATGTAACTCTCCCACAGGCATCCCTGACTTCATGTGTAACACTCCCTCGTGTGTCTCTGACATCATCTGTAACATTCCATGTGGCATCTCTGACTTCCTGCATAACACTCCATCTGGCATCTCTGGCTTCCTGTATCACATGAATCCTGTTGTTTCTGACATAGTGTGCAACACACCCAGTGCCAACTTCGTGTGTCACACTCCCCAGTTTGACTCTTAGTTTACACATCACATTCCTCCTGTTGTCTCTGACTTCGTGTAGCACACTACACACTGGGTCTCTGACTTTTGTGCCATGCTCTCCCTGTCATCTTTGACTTTGTGCATAACACTTCCTCTGCCATCTCTGGCTTCATGTGTAATACTTCTACATGGCATCTCTGACTTTGAATGTAACACTCACTGTGGGGTCTCTGACATTATGTGTCACACTTCCCCTTGAATCTCTGACTTTTCGAGTATCACTCACCAGGGCACCTCTGACTTCCTGTGTCACACTTCTGGTGTGTGGGAAGCATTCCCCCAATCTAGCTGCCATTGCATTGTGACAAGGTCTGGCAATGGAAGGAGAATCGTGCAAGGCACTTCTCCAGGGAACATAATTCTTTAAGCAGAGTCCTTTGTCCTCCTTTCTAAAGCCTATTACTGATTAACGTCTTCCCTCTGTCCTGGAAGCCTTGTAAAAACAGGCAGAACTAACAATAAACATATCTCAAAGAACAAACAGCAGCCCCCAAGGAGGTGGGGGTCTATAGTCCGTTAATTATATGCTCGCTGCCCTCCTAACTTTTTGAAGACCCTGAAACTATGTAACCTCTTCCTAAACAATCGATATGTATGCTGCACATCTGGTAAGTAGATAACCACCTTTGATTATTACCTTTAGTCACGCACTGCCCCTCACCTATTGTTCCCATGATGACAATAGTTAGACCACCTCGTGTTATTTTTTCTATATAAGTGTACCCTGTCCCCGAAATAAATTGACTTGCTTACAACTGCTTCGAGTCTCACATCTAGCACTTACACTTTCGCTGATGCCGTCTCTCCTGCGGGAACCTGGACTCTGCTGAGGCTGGACCCTGGCACTGGTGTCTCCGACTTCGTGTGTGACACTGACCATGACATCTCTGACTTAATCTGTCACACATACCTTTTTGTCTCTGACTTCCTGTGTGTAACTATCCCCAGTGTTTCTGAGTTCCTTGTAACATTACCTCAGTTGTTTCAGACTTCCTGTGTCACACACCCCCTGGCATCTCAGGCTTCGTTTGTAACAATCTACTTTGTGTCTCTGAGTTTGTTTGTAACCCTCCCCCTGGCATCTCTGATGTCATGTGTAAAAGTCCACCTGTCGGCTCTGACTTATATATCACACTACCCCTGGCATCTCTGACTTCATGTGTCACACTCCAGATGGAATCAGTGACATCTTGTGTCACTCAACCTGGTGTATCTGACATCGTGTGCAACCCTCCCCTTGGCATCTCTGAAATAATGCCACACTCTGTCTGTCATCCCTGACCTCCTGTATCATGATACCGCTGTCATCAATAACTTTGTGTGTTAACTCAACCAGTGGCGTCTACGATTATGTGGGTCATACCCCCGTTTGTGTCTCTGAGTATGTGCATCACACTCCCCTGCTGTCTAGAACTTCACGTGTAACACTCCCAATGGTATCTCTGCCTCCATACATAACACTCCCACTGGCATCTGTGATTTTGTGTATCACACACCCCCTGGTATCTGTGACTTTTGTGTTTCATATTCTCCATGTTGTCTCTGACTTGGTCTGTAACACTCCCCATGATATTGTTGTTTTCATGCATGACACACATCTGGTGCCTCTATAACTTTGTGTGTCACACTCCCCGTCATCTCTGAATTCATGTATCACTAACCCCACTGGTCTCTTCAATTTCATGTGTAACATACTCACTCACATCTATGACTTGGTGCATCAGAAACCCCCTGTCATCTCTGATTTTGTGTGCCACAATGTACCTGGTGTCTCTGATTGTGTGTGTAACACTCCTGCTGTCAGCTCTGATTGTGTGTGTAACACTTCCACATGGTGTCCCTAACTTCATGTGTCATGCTCCCTGTGGTGTCTCTAACATTGTGTGTAACACTGCACCTGTCATCTCTGATTTCCTGTGCAACACTCCCTGTGGTGTCGCTGACACCCTGTGTAACACCACCCTGGTGTCTCTGACTTCCTGCATCAGACTCACCCTGGTGTCTCTGACTTTATGTGTCTCACTGTGCCTGGTGTCTTGGACTTCGTGTGTAACACTCCACTTGTATCTCTGCCTTCATGTGTTATATGTTGCCTGGCATCTCAAACTGTGTGTGTAGTAATCACTGAGGCATTTCTGATTTAATTTGTAACACTCCCCCAGTGTCTATGACTTTCTGTGTAGTACCACATCTGGTGTCTGTGACTCGGTGTGTAACAACCCCCCTGGCGCCTCTGACTTTGTGTGTAACAAACCAAGTAACCTTTCTGCATTTGTGTGTAACACCCCTCAGTGTCTTCTTTGACACTGAGTGTAAAACTTGCCCAGGTGTCTCTGATTCATTTGTAACACTCCCTCTGTCGTCTGTGACTTCATCTGTAACACTCCACCTGTCATGTGTGACATTTGTAAAACACCACGTCACATCTCTGACTTCATGTGTAACAAACCAAGTCACCTTTCTGCCTTCATGTGTAACACGCCCTCATGGAATCTCTGATTTTGACTGTGAGACTCCCCGTGGCATCTCTCACTTCATGTGTCATGTCCCAGATGTTGTCTCTGACCTCGTGTGTCACACTCCCAATGTTTTTTGTGTCATTGTGCAATACAATACCTGTCATCACTGACATCGTGTGTCACTCTCCCACTTCTGTCTGTGACTTCGTAACACTCTCCCTGTCATCTTTGACTTCATGTGTAACACTACACATGGCATCTCTGACTTCATATGTCACCTTCCCCTAGCCCCTTTGACATCATGTGTCACAATCCCCAGAGCATCTCTGACTTTGTGTGTCACACTCCCTCTGGCATCTCTGACTTCGTGTGTGACACTCCCCATTATGTCTCTGACTTCCTGTTTCACCATCCACAAGGGCTCCCTGACATCGTGTATCACAATCCCCCTGGCAATTCTGACTTCATGTTTCACATTCTACGTTGTGTCTGCCTTTGTCTGCCACACGCTGCCTCGCATCTGGGACTGTGGGTGTAACACTCACCATGGCATCTTTGACTTCCTGTCTAAGAAGCAATGTGATATTTCTGAATATGAGTGTAACACTCCCCTGTGACATCCTTACTTAGAGTGTAACATTCCTCACGGAGTCTCTGACTGTGTGTAGCACTCACCCTGGTGTCTCTGATCCATGGGTAACATACCCCATGTAGTCTGTGACTTCATGAATAACACTCCACATTTAGTATCTGACATTGTGTGTAACACTCCAACTTGTGTTTCTGGCTTCATGTGTAAGACTCCCCATGGCACCTCAGACTTCATCTGTCATGCCCCAAATGTCTCTAACTTTGTGCATCTAACTCCCAATATTGTCTGTCTCATCGTGTGATAAAATACCCCTGTCATCATTGACATACTGTGTAACACTACTCCTGGTGTCTTTGACTTCGTGGATAACACTCCTCCTTGGCATCTGTAAATTAGTGTGTCACACTCCCCCTGTCGTCTGTGACTTTGCGTGTCATTCTCCCACTGGTGTCTCTGAAGTTTTGTGGAACAATCCCCCGTCATCTCTGATTTTGTATTTGACACTCCCCCTGGCATCTCAGACTTTGTATATAGCAGTTCCCATGGCATCTCTGCTTTCATGTGTCACACTCCCCCTGGCATTTTGGACTTCGTGTATGACACTCACAATGTCTTTTCTGACTTTGTATGTAACACTCACCATTTCATCTCTGAATTTGTTTGCCACACATCCCTTGGTTTCTCTGACTTCATGTGCAACACTCCTCTGCCATCTCTGATTTCATGTATTACACCCAACATGGTGTCTCTGACTTCGTGCATAACTCTCCTAGATGATGTCTCTGAATTCGTGTATCACAGTCCACATGTCATCTCTGACTTTGTGTGAAACACTCCTACAGTTATCTCTGACTTCATGTTTAACACCCCACCTGTAGGTTCTGACATCATGTGTCACACTACCACTTGTGTTTCTGATGTCAAACAACACACTCACCCTGCTGTCTATAACTTCATATGTAACGCTCATATTGGCATCTTGGGCTTCGTGTATAACACTCCACATGGCATCTCTGACTTCAAGTGTCACATTCCCCCTGGAGTGTCTGACTTCATGAATAACACTTCCCTGTGTTTCTCTGACATGGAGTCTCTCACTCCCGATGGCCTCTCTGACATCATATGTAACACTCAACCTGATGTCTCCCACTTTGTAACATTCACTGTGGCATCTCTGACTTTGTATATCACAATCTGTCTAGCATCTCTAAATTTGTATGTCACACTTCCCTTGGTGTCTCTGACTTTGTGTGTAACACTCCCCATGTGCCTCTAAATCCGTGTGTCAAACATCCTGTGGCATCACTGACTTCATGTTTATTACACAAAAAGTTATAGATTGCAGAGGGAGTGTGACACATGATGTCTGAGGATCCATAGTGAGTGTTACCCACAAAGTCAGAGAAGCCAGGTGTAGTGTTATATATAATGCCATAGACACCAGGGAGAGTGTGATACATGAAGTCAGTCATGCCACATGGAGTGTTAGACACAAAGTCAGAGATGCCAGGGAGACTGTTACACACAATGTCAGAGACATCCAGGGGATTGATATGGCTGATGTCAGAGATACTAGGGTGAGTATGACACTTGACATCAGAGATTCTTTGTGTATTGTTATACGCAAAGTCAGAGAAACAAATTTCAGTGGTACACATGAAGTAAGAGATGCCTGGAGAAGTGTTACAAATGAAGTCATAAACACTAGAGGGATTGTTACATAGGAAGCCAGAGATGCATTGTGGAATGTTACATACGAAGTCAAAGACTAAAGGTCAGGTGTGACACAGGAAGTCAGAAATTCACTGGGGAATGTTAGGCAATGTCAGAGATGTTTGGGGGATTGTTGCACACGAAGTTATAGAAGATAGGGTGAGTGTGATGCATGAAGTCAGAGACAGGGTAAGGAGTGTGACACACGAAGTCTGAACCTACAGGTGGAGTGTTAAACACAAAGTCAGAGATGCCAGGGGGAATCTGACAAAGCCAAAGACACGAGGGGAAGTGTTACACATGAAGTTAAAGATATCAGGTGGGGTGTTACATAAGAATTAAAAGAGACTGGGGTGAGATTGATACACGAATTCAGAGATGACATGGCAGGGTGTGACACAAAAAGTCAGAGAATACAGGGGAAGTGTGAAACACGAAGTCACAGACACCATTTTGAGTGACACACACAAAGTCAGAGACAAGAAGGGGACTGTGACATGAAGTCAGGGACGCCAGGGGAAGTTTTACACATGTAGACAAAGACAACAGGGAAAGAGTGACACACAAATTCAGAGATGGTATGGGGTGTTATAACACAGAAAGTCAGAGATGCCATGGGTGAGTGTTACATAAGAAGTCAAAATACTGGAGAAGTGTTACACACAAAGACAGTGACACCACAGGGAGTGTGACACATTAAGTCTGAGATGCAACTGGACTGTGACACACAATGTCAGAGATGCCACAGGCAATATTACACAAGGTCTTGCCACATCAGGCATTGTGTAAAATATGAAATAATAGATGTCAGAGGCAGTGCTATATACTTGGTGTCACTGACACCAAGGGAAATGTTATGCACGAATTCACAGATACCAAGAGGAGTATTACTCACAAATTCAGAGACACCACGTGCAGTGTTACCCACGAAGTCATAGATGAAATGGGATGTGTGACACAAGATGTCAGAGACGTGAGTGGGAGAGTTACACAAAAAGTCAGAGATGAGAGAGGGAATGTAACACACAACATCAGAGACACCACAGGGAGTGTGACACAGGAATTCACAGATGCCATGGGGAAGTGTTACACACGAAGTCATAGATGACAGGTGGTGTGTTATGCATGAAGTCAGAGACATGAGAGGGAGTGTGACACATGGAGTCACTGATGCCAGAGGGAATGTTACAGACCAAGTCAGAGCACAAAGATGAGTCAGAGCACACTAATTCAGAGATGCCAGTGGCACTGTGACACAAAGAGTCAGAGAGGCCAGGGGCAGTGTTACACAAGAAGTCAGTGAGACCCTGGAGGATCTTTCACCCAACATCAGAGACACCATGGAGGTTATTACATGCAAAGTCAGAGATGCCAGGGTGAGTGTCACACAGAGACACCAAAGAGTGAGTGACACATGCACTCAGAGATGATGTGTCAAATGTGGCACACAAAGTCAGAGATGCGACAGGGAGAGTTACAAATGACATCAGAGGTGCCAGAGGGATTGTTATGCATGAAGTCAGAGAGATAATGGGCACTTACGCACAAAGTAAGAGACACCATGTGGTGTGTTACACACAAAGTCATAGACGACATGGGGACTTTTACACATGAAGTCAGATATGCCACGTGTTAGCATCAAGTATGAAGTAAGCAAAACCAGGGGGAGTGTCCCACAGGACGTCAGAGAGACCAGTGGGAGTGTTAAACACAAAGTCTGAGACCACAGTGGTTATATTATGCAGGAACTCAGAGACATCTGGGGATGTGTTAGACATGAGGTCTGTTATGCAAGTGGCAGTGTTCCACATGGAGTCAGAGACAACAGGGAGAGTGTTACCCAAGAAGTCAGAGATGCAATGGGGAGTGTGATACATGAAGTGAGGGACGCCAGGTGGAGTGTGACACATGAAGTCAGAGATGCCAGGGGGAAGTGTTAGAGAAAAAGTCAGATTCCAAGTGGAGTGTTACACGTGAACTGAGACTTCAGGTGGATTGTGACAGACGATGTCTGAGACACCAGCGTGTGTGACAAATGAAGTCAGATATGCCAGGGGTACTGGTATACAGGAAGTCAGAGACACCAGTGTGTTTATGACCTAAGAACTCAGATGCCACAGGGAGTGTGACGAAGTCAGAGATGCCGGGAGAAGTCTGAGACACAAAGTCAGATGTGCCAGGTGGAGTGTTATACCCAAAATCAGAGATGCCAGAGGGACTGTCACACATGAAGTTATACAGGCCAGCCATATTGTGACACATGAAGTCAGAAACACAATGGTGAGTGTTACACTTGAAGTCAGAGATGCCAGAGGGAGTATGACACATGAAATCAGAACCATCGTGGTGAGTGTTACACAAGAAGTCTGATGTGCCACAAGGGAGTGTTAGAATCAAAGGCACAACCACCATGCTCTGTTACACATGAATTCAGAGATACCAGGGGAAGTGTACCAGACTGAGTTAGAGAAGCCACGTGGAGTGTGATGCAAGATGTCCAAAATGACATAGAGGTGTGTTACACATGAAGGCAGAGAAGGCAGGGGGAGGGTTACACTCGACATCACTGAAGCTACATGGAGTGTTACACACAAAGTCAGAGACAACAGGGAGAGTGTTACACATGAAGTCAGGGATGCCATGTGGAATGTTACACATGAAGGCAGAGACACCAGTGAGATTGTTACACAGGAAATCTCAGACTCCACTTTGTAGTTTTCCACACAATGATAGGAATGCCACATGGAGTATTACACGTGAAGTCAGAGACACCAGGGTGTATGGTACAGATGAAATTAGAGAGGCCACATGAAGTGTTACACATGAAGTCAGAGATACCAGGGGTGTTATACACGAAGTCAGAGATGCCATGTGGGGTGTTACAGAAGAAGACCCAGGTGCAAAGGGGGAATGTTAACACACAAAGTCAGACGCAAAAGGAGGATTGTGAAACACAAAGTCGGAGATGCCAGGGGGTGTATGATACACAAATTCAGCAATGCCAGGTCAAGTGTGACCCACGAAGTCAGATGCCATGGGGAATGTTAACACAATGTCAGAGATGTGTTATACATGAAGTCAGAAATGCCAGTGGGAGAGCTACACATGAAGTTATAGACAGCAGAGGGTTTGACAAATGACCTCAGAAACACTAGGGGGAGTGCTACACACGAATTCAGATATGCTACCAGGTGTGTTATAAGAAGACATCAGATATGCCAGAGGGTGTGTGATACATGAAGTCAGAGACCTCAAGCAGAGTTTGACACACTATTTCAGAGACACCATGGGGAAGTGTTACCCAGGGAATCAGAGAGATGAGGGTGAGTGTCACACTCAAAGTCAAAGGTGCCATCAGTACTGTTACACACAGAGTCAGAAACACCAGGTAGAGTGTGACACATGAAGTCAGAGATGACAAGTTGATTGGGACAAAAGAAGTCAGAGACATGAGGGGAAGTGTTACTCACAAAGTCAGAGATGCCATGTAGAATGTCACACACTAATTGAGAACAAAAGGGAGAGTGAGGCACATGAAATCTCTGACACCATGACAGTATGACATGAAGTAAGAGACATGAGAGGGAGTGTTACACAAGCACTCAGAGACCCAGTGGGAATGTTATATGAAGTCAGAAAGGCCTCATGGAGTATTGCACACGAAGTCAGAGACACCAGGGAGACTGTGACACAGAGTCAGAGATGACAGGGGAAGTGTTACACATGAAGTCACAGACACCAGAGGGAGTGTTTTACACGAAGTCAGATGTGCCACAGGGTGTGTTACACACACAGTGAGAGACAACAGAGTGGAGTGTTCTGCACGAAGTCAAAGATGCCAGGAGGAGTTTTACATATGAACTCAGTGACCCCATGCGGTTATTTACAAATCAATTTACAGACACTGGGGGGAGTGTCATGCACAAAGTCTGAGACGACTGAGGGAATGTTACACAAGTAGTTAGAGATGATAGGGAGAGTATTACACACAAAGTTAGAGACACAAGCGAGAGAGTTATACATGAATTCAGATACAAAAGGGGAGTGTGATGCACAATGTCAGAGATGCCACAGGGATTGTGATTCACAAAGTCAAGGATGCCATGGGTGTGAGTCACACACTAAATCAGAGACGACACGTTGAGTGTTACACATGAACACAGAGATGGCAGCAGCAGTGTTACTCATGAAGCTAGAGACGCCAAGGGGAGTATTACACATGAAGACAGAGACACCAGATGGGGGTATTACACACGAAGAGAGAAATGCCACTTGGAGTGTTACACAAAATGTCAGAGATGCCAGGAGGAGTGTTACACACGTAATCATATACGATAGGGTGAATGTTACACATGAAAGTAAAGATGGCAGGGAGAGTGTGATATATGAAGTCAGAGAGGCCACATGGAGTGTTAAACATGATGTCAGGACTCCAGGGGAACTGTGGCACATGATGTCAGAGATGCCAGGGCATGTGTTACACATGAAGCCAGTAATACCTGGGGGAGGGTTACACGTGACATCAGAGATGCCACAGGGGAGTGAAACACAGGAAGTCACAGAAGTCAGTGGGATTATTACTCAAGAAGTCAGAGAAACCAAGGGAGTGTTACGGAGGAAGCCAGAGATGCCATGGGGAGTTATACACACGAAGTCAGAGAGGCTACTTGGAGGTTTTCACACTAACTGAGTTATGCCAGAAGGAACATTACAAACGAATTCAGAGACACAAGGAGGTGTTTGGTGCATGATGTCAGAGATACCATGGGGAGGGTGTCACAAGAAATCAGAGAAAACAGGGAGACTTTTACACACTAAGCCAGAGAAGCCACGGGGCAGTGTGACAAATGAAGTCAGAGATGCCAGGGGCAGTGTTACAAAGTCAAAGAAATCACAGGTAAAGTGGCAAATGAAGTCAGAGACAAGAGGTGGTGTGTGACTTATGAAGTCAGAGGCCACAGGTAGAGTGACGAAGTTACCAACACAAGGGGGATTGTTATTCACAAATTGAGAGATGCAATGGTGGAGTATTACACACAAAGTGAAACACGCCAGGGGGACTGTTACACATGAAGTCAGAGAGACAAGAGGGAGTGTTATGCACAAAGCCAGAGACTCCAGGGTGTCTGCGAAACACGAAGACAGAGACGCCATGGGACGTGTGACACAAAAAGTCAGAAATGGCACATGAACTGTTACACATGATGTGAGTTACACCAGGGGGTTTGTTACACATGGAGTCAGAGATGGCAGGGGGAGTGTGACATCAATTTAGAGAGGTCAAAGGTGAGAGTTACACACGAAGTCAGAGTTGCCAGGTGAAGTGTCACAAATGAAGTCAAAGAAACTAGGGGTAGAGTGACACATGAAGTCAGAGATGACAGAATTTTGTGACACGAAGTCAGAGATGAGGGTGACATGCGACACAAGAAGTCAGAGATAACAGGGTAAGTGTTAATCACGAAGTCAGATACACCATGTAGACGGTTTCACAGGATTTCAGAACACAGGGCTAGTGTGATATAAGAAATTCATGATGTAAGTGGGAGCATGAAACGCAAAGCAAGAGATGAAATGTGGAGTGTTACACTCAAAGTCAGAGATGCCAGGGGGAATTTGACAGATGAAATCAGAACTGTCAAGGTGATTGTCATACAAGAAGTCCGAGAGGACACACAAGAGTGTTAGACTCGAAGGCAAAAATTCCACGTGGAGTGTAACACATGAAGTCAAAGACAACACAGTGAGTGTATCACACAAAGACTGAGACACCACATGGAATGTTACACATGATGTCACGGACCTTAGGAGAAGTATTACGAAAGACATCAGAGACGTCAGGCGGTGTGTTACACGGAGAGTCAGAGACACCAGGTATAGTATGACACACAAAATCAGAGGCGGCAGGGGCATTGTGAATTATGAAGTAAGAGACGAGAGGGGGAGTGTTGAGGGTTTTAGTGACACACAAATTTAGAGAAGATATGGGGATTGTGATACACAAAGCTACAGAGGCCACGGGGGTGTTTTATGCATGAAAACAATGATACCAGGGGGAGTACTAGTCACCAAGACAGAGACGACAGGGAAAGTGTGAAACACGAGGTCACAGATGCCAGTAGGAGTGTTATACAGGAAGCCGGAGACGGCATTGTGACTGTTACACATGAAGTTATAGATGGCAGGAGGAGTGTGATGCACATACTCAGAGATACAAATGGGAGGTTGATGCACGAAGTCTTAGACTCCATGGGGTGAGTTACACTTGAAGTCATACATGCCAGGGGGAGTGTGATACAGGAAGTCAGGGATGCTAGGGGGAATGTGACACACAAATACCAAGACACCATGTAGAATGTTGCACACGAAGGCAGATACACCAGGTTGGGTGTGACACACAAAGTCAGAGATGCAATGTGGAGTGTGTCACAGTTTGTCAGAGATGCAAAGGGGTGTGCTATGCACATGCACAATGTCTGAGACACCAGTGAAAGTGTGACACAGGAAGTCAGAAACAAGGGGTAGTGTTGCACAGGAAGTCAGAGACACCATAGTGTGTGTGAAAAAGTCATAAATGTCATGGGGAGTGTGACACATGAAGAAAGAGGCAAAGGTTAGTGTGAAACAAGATGAAGAGACAGCAGGGGTCATTTTACACAAGAATTCAAAGACACCAGGGAAAGAGGGACACAGGAATTTAGAGATAACATGGGGTATGTGACAAATGAAGTCAGAGACACCACGAGGGTGTGATACACATGAAATCTAAGATGACATGGGGGAGTGTGACACATGAAAGCAGAAATGCCAGGTAGAGTGTTACACTCAAAGTCAGAGACACAAGTGGAACTGTTACACCAGATGTCCTTGATGCCATAGGGATTTTGACACATGAAGTCAGACACCAGTGGGTGTGTGATGCACAAACTCAGAGAAGACAAGGGGAGTGTTACACAAATTGAGAGATGACATAGGAAGCGTGATACAATTCAGAAACACCATATAGGAGAGTTACACACGAGGTCAGAGACATCATGTTTTGTGTTACACATGAAGTCAAAGACAGCAGCGGTTGCTTACACACAAAATCAGAGATGCCAAGTAGTGTGTTACGAATGAAGACAGAGACAACAGGGGAAGTGTTACACATGAAGTCGGGGAAGCCACATGGAGTGGTACACGTAATGTTAGAGACACTAGGGAGACTGTGAAAAGCAAAATCAGAGATGCCATTGGGAGTGTGATACATGAACACAGAGATGCCAGTTGGAGAGTTACACATGAAATCAGAGACAAAAGGAGGATTGTGATAGAGGAATTTATAGATGCCACCTAAGAGAGTTACACACGAATTCAGAGACACCAAGTTGGGTGTTACACATGAACTCAGAGATGGCAGTGGAATGTTACACACAAAGTCAGAGACACCTGGGGAAGGGTAACACGTGGAACCAGAGACTCCAGGACGTGTGCTACAAATGAAGTTAGAGAGGGCACATGTAGTTTACCACATGATGTGAGAGATGCCATGAGACTATGAAACACGAAGCCAGAGATGCCAGTGTGAGTGTTACACACGAAGTCAGTGATGCTTGGGGTAGTGTAACAATGAAGTCAGAGACATCACGAGGATGTGTTACACATGAAGTCAGGGATGCCAAGGGGAGTGATTTGCATGACATCTGAGATGCCACAGGGAGCGTGACACAAGACGTCATAGATGCCACCAGGAATGTTATACATGAAGTCAGAGAGGCCAAGGTGAAAGTTATACACTGTCACAGATGCCAGTGGGAGTGCTACTTATGAAGTTATAGACAGCAGTGGAATTGTGACCCATAAACTCAGAGACACTAGAGGAAATGTGACACACAAAGTCAAAGATGCCATGTTCAGTGTTACAAAGTCAGAGATGCCAGAAGCAGTGTGATATATGAAGTCAGGGATGAGAGGCAGCGTGTGACATGAGAAGACAGACAGCATGAGGATTATTACACATGAAGTCATGATGACAGGGAGAGTGTGACACATGAAGTCACAGACACCAGGGTTACTGTGACAAATGAAGTCAGATATGCCAGAGGGATTGTGACACATGAAGTCAGAGATTCCACGTGGAGTGTTACAGAAGAAGTCAGAGTTGCCAGGGGAGTGTTACACACGAACTCAACACCAAGGGGAGTGTGATACAGGACGACACAGACACCATGCAGAGTGCTACACTCGAAGTCAGAGACACCAGGGGTAGAGGTATAGACCAAGACAGAGATGCAAGGGAAGTCAGAGACACCATGTGGATTGTTACACGTGAATTCAGAGACATCGGGGGAGGGTCACAGATGACATCAGAGACTACAGGTGGAGTGTTAAAACATGAAGTTAGAGACACAAGGGGGAGTGTTACAAAGTCAAACATACCAGGCAGAGTGTTATGAACAAAGTTAAAGACACCAGGGGGAGTGTTACACATGAAGTTAAAGACAGCAGGTGGAGTGTTACACACGAAGTCAAAGACACCAGGGAGAGAGTGACACCCAAAGTCAGAGATGATATGGGGTGTGTGAACACGAAATCAGAGAAGCCATAGAGGAGCGTTTTGTAAGAAGTCAAAGGCACTAGGCAGAGGTTTATGGGTAAAGTCAGTGATGCCACAGGAGGTGACACACAAAGTCAGAGATGAAACCAGGACTGTGAAACAGGAAGTGAGAGACGCCATGGGGAATATTACACACCATCTCAAGACACAACACAGGCAGTGTGAAACATGAAGAGGCACAAGGGGGCGTGTTACATCCTTAGTCACTGACGCCAGTGAAAGCATTAACATGAAGACATAGACCACAGGGGTCTGAAGTGTGACACATGACCTCAGAGACGCCAGTGGCACTGTGACAAACAACGTCAGAGTCACCAGAGGGAATGTCACACATGAAGTCAGTAAAGCCTGGGGGAGTCTTGTGCCCAAATTCAGAGACACCATGGTGGATTGTTAGGCACGAAGTCAGAGATGCCAGGGAGTGTGTTATGCATGATGTCAGAGATGCCAATGAGGTTGTTACATACAAAGTCAGAGACAACTGGTTGAGTGTGACACACAAAGTCAGATACGCCATAGGGAGTGTTACACATGAAGTCAGATACAACAGGGAGATTGTTATGCAAGAAGTCCGAGGGGACAGGGGGAGTTACACAAGAATTCCGAGAGGTAATGGGGACTGTGATAAATTGAAGTCATGGAGAGCAGGAAGAATGTGATACACGAAGTCAGAGACACTATGTGGAGTGCTACACATGAAATCAGGGATGCAACTCAGAGTATTACAAAGTCAGAGATGCCAGGGGAAGTGTTACACACAAACTCAGAGACACCAAGTGGATTGTTACATATGAAGTCTGAAATGCCAGGAAGAGTGTGACACACAAAGTCAGATTCGCCGGGGGGAGTATTAAACAGTAAGTGTGAGACACAAGGGTTTTTGTGCCAGACAGAATCAGAGACACCCCGAGGAGTTTGACACACGAAGTCAGATTCACCAGGGGTAGTGTTAAACACTAAGTCTCAGATAGTGTTTTTGTGCCAGATGAAATCAGAGACACCACAAGCAGTGTGACATACAAAGTCAGAGATGACAGGGTAAGTATGACAGACGAAGTCACAAGTGCCACAGGGAGTGTTACACACAAAGTCTGAGACGTCAGAGGCAGTGTGGACACACAAAGTTAGAGATGACAGGAAGATACTGAAACATGAAATCAGAGATGCCAGTGTGAGTGTTACAAAAGTAGACCCACACTCCACATAGCAGTGTTACATTTGAAGGCAGAAAGGCGACGTTCTGTATTACACGTGAAATCCGAGACACCAAGGGGTGTGTACCACATGAATTCTGACACACCACATGGATTGGTACACACAGAGTCAGAGACACCAAAGAGAATGTTACACAAGAAGTAATAGAAGGCACATGGAGTGTTTCACACGAAGTGCAAGATGCCATAGGGGAGTGATAATTACCAAGGAAGAAATGCCATGTTGAGTTTTACACACGAAATCAGAGACAACAGAGGGAGTGTGACACAAGGAGTCAAAAATGCCACATGATGTGTTACACACAATGTCCATGATGCCAGGGGAGATTTGACACACGTAGTCAGAGATGCAAGGTGCAGTGTGCCAAATGATGCCAGAGACTACATGGGGAATGTGATGCAAGATCACAGAGACACAAGGAGTTCCATGACACATGAAGCAAGTGATGCCACTGAGTGTGTTATCCATGATGTCAGAGCTGGCCCAGCGAGTGTTACTCATGAAATCTGAGATGTCAGTGTGTTACACAAGATGTCCGAGACTCCATGGGGTACTGTTACACTCAAAGGCAAAAAGGCCTAGAAGATTGTTACAAATGAAGTCAGGGAGAATGAGGGTGTGTACTACACGAAGTCTGAAGGGCCATGTGGAGTGTTACACATGAAGTCAGAGACACCAGGGGTAGTGTTACTCACAAAGTGCAAGATGACACATTGAGTGTGAACCTTGAATTCAGACACACAGGGAATGTTACACACAAGGTCATAGATGCCAGGGGGAGTGTTATACATGAAATCAGAGAAGCCAGTGGGAGTGTTACACATGAAGGTATAGTGGCAGAGGGAGTGAAATGCATGAACTCAGAGTCAAAAGGGGGAGTGTTACAAAAGAAGTCAGAGACACCATCGGGTTTGTTACACCCGAGGTCATAAACACCAGAGGGAAGGTAATACATGCAGTTAGTGATGCCAGGCTGAATGTGACACATGAAGTCAGATACACCACAGTAACTGTTAGACATGATTTCTGAGTCACCAGGGCGAGTGTTAGAAATGAAGTCATAGACACCAGGGGAAGTGTGACACATGAAATCAAAGATATCAGGGGGACAGTGAGACATGAGTCAATGATGACAGGGGACATGTGACACACGAAGTCAGAGAGGCCATGTGGAGAGTTTCACAGGAACTCAGAGATGCCAGTGTGAGTGTTAAAAATGAATTTAGGGACACCAGGGAGAGTTTGATGCACAAAGTCAGAGACACTAGGGGGAGAGTATCACACAAAGTCAGAACAACAGGGAGACTGATACACACTAAGCCAGAGAAGTCAGGGGGGAGTGTGCAAAACGAAGTCAGAGATGCCAGGGGGAGTGTTACAAATGAAGTCAGAGATGCCACAGGGTGTTTTACACATAAAGTCAGAGACACAATTGTAAGTGTTACTCACAAGGTCAGAGATGACAAGGTGAGTGTTACACATGAATTCAAAGATGCCACAGGGAGGGTGATACAGGACATCACAGATGGCAGGCAGAGTGCTACACGAAAAGTAAGAGGTGCCAGGGGAGTGTTACACAGGAAGTCAGAGACACCACGTGTAGTGTGACAGATGAAGTCAGAGAAGCCAGAAGCCGGGGCAGTTTGACACCTGAAGTTATAGACGGCAAAGGGAGTGTGACGCACAAACTCAGGTACACTATGGGGTGTGTAACACAGGAAGTCAGAGACTCCACCAGGTGTGTTAGACATGAAGCCAAACATATCAGGGGGGTGTGATACATGAATTTAGAGATGCCAGGTGGAGTGTGACAAAAGAAGACAAAGATACCACAGTGGGTGTCAGACACAAATTCTCCAGATGGAGTGTTACAAATGAAGTAAAAGACACCAGCGGGAGTGTTACACACGAAGTCTTAGACACCAGAGCAAGGGTGACAAGCGAAGTCAGAAACACAAGGGGTAATGTTGCACAAGATGTCAGAGATACCAGGGAGTGTGTGACACACGAAGTCAGAGATGCCAAGGAGAGTGTGACACACAAAGTCACTGATGACAGGGAAGTGTTACATTGGAAGTCAGAGACGACAGGGCGAGTGTGGCACATGAATTCAGAGTCACCGGTGGGACTGTGACACAAGAAGTCAGAGACACCAGGGGGAGTGCTACACATTAAGTCAGTGATGGCTGGGGAGACTTGTGCCTGAAGTCAGAGATACCATGTGCGATTGCTACACATGAAGTCAGAGTCTTTAGGGGCTGTGTTACACATGAAGGCAGAGATGACAGGAGGACTCTGAAACATGAAGTATAGTGCCGTGGGTGTGTTGCACAGGAAGTTAATGATGCCAGGTGAAGTGTTATGCACAAATTCACAGACACCAGGAGGAATATTACTCACGAATTCAGAGATATCACATGGGTGTGCTACACACCAAGTCAGAGACACCACATGCAATTTTAATCATGAAATTATAGATGACATGGAGTGTGACAGACAAAATCAGATGCTGGGGGAGGGTTACACACAAAATCAGAGATGCCATGTGGAGTGTAACACACCATGTCATGAAACATGAATTCAGAGATGCCCCATAGCAGAATTACACACTAATTCAGAGACGCCACTTTGGGGGTTACACATGAAGTCAGAGATGGAAGGGGGAGTGTTACACACGAAGTCTAAGATGCTCAGAAGCATGTGACACAAGAAGTCAGAAATGCCACGGGTAGAGACACCAGTGTGTATGTCACTGATGAAGTCAGAGATGCCACCTGCAGTGTGACACAAGAAGTCAGATACACAAAGTGAAGTGTGACACACAAAATCAGAGGCACGATTGACAGTGTTATACACAAAGTCCGAGATGATGTTGGTAGTGTGACACTCGAAGTTAGAGATAGAAGGGGCAATGTGACACACATACTCAGATAAACAAGGAAGAATGTGTCAAATGAAGTCAGAGATGCCAAGGGCATTGTAATATACAGAGTCAAAGACATCAGGGGAAGTGTGACACATGAAGTTAGAGGTGCCACAGAAAGTGTTACCCATAAAGTCAGAGACAACAAAAGGACTCTCCAACACGAAGTTAGAGACACCATGAGGATTTGTTACACACACGAAGACATAAACACTAGGGGGAGTGTTACACACAAACAGAGAGAAGGAGGGTGAGTGTCACACACAGAGTCAGAGACACCATAGGAAGTGTGAGAAATGAACAGAAAGACACTAGTGGGAGTGTTAGGCACGAAGTTAAGAGACAAGGTGTAGTGTTAGACATGAAGTCAGAATCACCATGTGGCATGTGACAGGAGAAATTAGAGTCAGCACAGTGAGTGTTACAAATGAAGTCAAAGATGCAGCCTGGAGTATTACACAAGGAGTCAGGGACACAAGGTGGAGCGTTACCTGAGACATCAGATACCAGGGGGAGTGGTACACACAAAGTCATAGGCGACAGGGAGAGTGCAACACACGAAGTCAAAGACACCAGTGGGACTGTGAGACACTATGTCAGAGAGGCCTGGGGGAGTGTTAAATATGATGTCAGTGATCCCTGGGGGAGTCTTGCACCCAAAGTCAGAGACACCACAGGGGATTGTTATGCACAAAGTCAGAGATACCAGGGACAGTGTTATGCAGGATGTCAGAGACGCCAAGGAGCGTGTGACACACGAAGTCAGAGATGACTGGTAGAGTGAGACACTCAAAGTCAGAGACGCCACAGGGAGCACTACACATGAAGTCAGATACACCAGAGGGATTCTTATGCACAAAGTCAGAGTGAACAGGGGAAATTTACACACGAAGTGAGAGAGACCATGTGGAGCTTTACACACAAAGTAAGAAATGCCAAGTGGAGTGTGACACACAAAGTCAGAGATGCCAGGCAGATAGTGAAACAGGAAATTAGAGACGCCAGTGTGAGTGTTACACAAGAAGTCCCAGACTCCATGAGGGAGTGTTACATTGGAAGGCAGAAAGACCATGTTGCATGTTACACATGAAGTCTGAGACATGAGAGAGTGCGTACCACATGAAGTCCAAGATGCTATGTAGATTGTTACACACTAAGTCAGAGACACCAAGGAGAGTGTTACACATGAAGTCATAGATGGCATGTGGAGTGTTTCACATGAAGTCTGAGGCACCACAAGGGATTAATACACATGAAGGAAGAAATGCCACTTGGAGAGTTATACTCGAAGACAGAGACACCAGGGCATGTGTTACCCCCAAAGTAGAGACATCACATGGAGTGTTACACATAAAGATCAGAGACACCAGGGGGAGTGCTATACACAGAGTCAGAAATGTCATTGGTATTTTACATAAAAAGTCCGTGACACCAGGGGTAGTGTCACACACAAAGTCAGAGATGCCAAATGAAGTCTGACACACGAAGTGATAGACCCAAGGTGCAGTGTGCCACAAAGTCAAAAATCACATGGGAAATGTGACACACGATCTCAGAGACACAAAGTGTTGTGTGACACACAAACTCAGAAAAACCACCTGGTATGTTACACCCAAAGTCAGAGATCACCCGGGGAGTCTTACACAGGATATCTGAGATGTCAGGGGGAATGTTACACAGGAAATCTGAGATGTCAGTGTGAGTGTTAGGCAAGAAGTCTGAGACTCCACGGGGACTGTTACACTCGAAGGCAGAAAGGCCACGATGACTGTTACAAATGAAGTCACAGACACCAGGAGATATGTGCCACACCAAGACTGAGAGGCCATGTGGAGTGTTACACTCAAAGTCAGAGACATCAGGGGTGTGTTACACATGAAGTCAGAGACTCCATGTGCAGTGTTACACAACAAGTCTGAGATGACAGGTTGAGTATGACCATTGAGTCAGACATCATGGGGAATCTTACACACAACATCAGAGACACGAGTGGTAGTGTTATACATGGAGTCAGAGACAACAGTGGGAGTGTTACACAAGGAGTTATAGACGACAGAGGGAGTGTGATGCATGAACTCAGAGTCACAAAGGAGAGTATTACACAAGAAGTCAGAGATGCCACGGGGTGTATTACACACGAAGTCAGAAACACCAGGGGGAAAGTGATACATGAAGTCAGTGACTCCAGGCTTAATATGACACACCAAGTCAGAGATGACAAGTGGGGTTTGACTCATGAAGGCAGCTATGCCAGGAGGAGTGTTACTCATGAAGTGAGAGATGCCACCGTGGAGTATTATACACGAGGTGAGACATAACATGGGGAGTGTTACACACCAAGTCAGAGGGCCCAGGGGGAATGTAATACATGAAGTAGAGATGCCAGGGTGACTGTGAAACACGACGGTAGAGATGCCATAGGAAATGTGACACACAAAGTCAGAGATGGCATGTTGATTGTTACACATGACATCAGTGACACCAGGGGGTGTGTTACACATGGTGCCAGAGATGCCATGGAGAGCATTACACACGAAGTCAGAGAGGCCATGAGGAGTGTGACACAGGAAGTAAAAAATGTCAGGGGCACTGTGAAACACAAAGTAAGAACTGCTTTTGGAGTGTTACACACGAAGTCACTGATGCCAAGGGAACTGATGTGCACAAATACACAGACACCAGTGGGAGTATTACAAAATCAGTGAAGCCATGGGGATGTGTTACACACGAAGTCTGAGATGCCTAATGCAGTGTTACCCAGGAAGACAGATGACATGAGGAGTCTGACACGCAAAGTCAGAGATGCCAGAGGGAGTGTTACACCAGAAGTCTCAGACAACAGGTGGAGTATTACACACAACATGAGATGTCACAGGGAGTGTGACACATGAAATCAGAGGCACAATGGGGAGTGTTACACACAAAGTAGGAGATGCCAGAGGGAGTGTGACACATGAAGTTAGAAATGCCAGGTGGACTATGACACACGATATCAGAGATGCAACAGTGAGTTTTACACTCAAAGTCAGGGTCGCCAGAGGTATTGTGACATAAGAAATCAGAGACACCAGTGTGAGTTTACACAAGAAGTCCGAGACTAAATGGGGGAATTTTACAAAGGCAGAAAGGTGATGTTGAGTGTTACGAAGTAAGACACGCTAGGGGGAGTGTTGGACATTAAGTCAAAAATGCCACATGGAGTGTTCCAAAAGAAGTCCAAGACACCACAAGGGAGTGTTACACATGGTGGAAGAAATGCTACATGCAGTGTTACACACAAAGTAAGAGACAGCAGGGGGAGTGTTACACATGGAGTCAGAAATGCCACATGGTGTGTTACACATGAAATCTACGATGCCAGGGTCAGTGTGATACACGAAGTCAGAAATGATTGGTCGAGCATGACACTCGAACGCAGAGATCCCACTGGGATCATTACACACGAAGTCAGAGATGCCAAAGGGATTATACAGATGATGTCAGAGACGACAGGGAGAGTATTACACAAAAAGTCAAAGACGACATGGGGAATCTGATACACGAATTCAGAAATGCCATGTAGGAGAGTTACAAACAAAGTCAGAGACACCATATTGGTTGTTAAATATGAAGTCAGAGACA
Source organism: Equus asinus (assembly GCF_041296235.1). NCBI lineage: Eukaryota > Metazoa > Chordata > Mammalia > Perissodactyla > Equidae > Equus > Equus asinus. The sequence continues at coordinate 228,729 of NW_027225182.1, forward strand.
CCAAAGTGATTGTACAGATGATGTCAGAGATGACAGGGGGAGTGTTACACACAAGGTCAGAGACGCCACGGGGAGTGTGACACAGGAAGTCAACAACGTCATGGGAAGTATGACACCCGAAATCAGAGGCATCACCGTGTGTTACATACAATGTCAGAGATGCTAGGGGTAGTGAGAAACAGGAAATTAGAGACAGGAAGCAGATTCTGACATGATGTCTGAGATGCCATGGTGAGTGTTACACATGAAGTCAAAGACACCACATGGAGGGTTACACACAAAGTTCGTGGTGCCAGGTGGAGACTGGCAAACAAAGTCAGAGGAGCAAAGGGAGGGTTACACATGATGTCAGTCTTCAGGGGGACTGTGACACACAAAGTCACAAATGCCAGTGGGAGTATTACACACGATGTTTGTGAAGCCAGGGCAGTGTGATGCAAAAAGTCAGAGACACCAGGGGGAGTGTTACACATGAAGTCAGAAATGGCCCTGGAGTGTTATACATCAAGTCTGAAATGTCTCAGGAGAGTGTGACACATGAAATCAGAGACACCAAGTGGAGTGTGAAACGTGAAGTCAGAGACACTAGCGACAGTGATACACACGAAGTCAGAGATGCCACTTGGAGTTTTACACACTAAGTCAGAGACACCAGGGTTAGTTTTACAAATGGAGTCAGACACGCAATGTGGTCTGTTACAAAGTCTGTGACACAAGGGGGAGTGTGACACATGAAATCAGAGATACCCGCCGAATTTGAAACACAAAATCAGAGACTCAAGTTGCAGTGTTACACATGAAGTCAGAGATGAAAGGAGGAGTGTGATGCATGAACTCAGAGAAACAAGGGGGAGTGTGACATATAAATCAGAGACATCACTGGGTGTGTTACACACGAAGTCAGAGGAAACAGGGCTAGGGTTACACACGAAGTTGGTGACACCACAGGGAATATTAAACAGGAAGCCTGAGATGCCAGGAGGAGTGTCACACAAAACCGAATACCCAGGGCTAGTGTTACACAGGCAGTCAGAGATACGAATGAGTGTTATTACACATGAATTCAGAAATGCCAAGGGATATGTGACACATGAAGTCAGAGACATGAGAAAAGTGTGACTCATGGTGTCAGAATTGCCAAAAAGTGTGTTACACACAAAGTCAGAAGTGCCAGGTGGATTGTGACAGATGAAGTCAGAGATGCCAGGGGGATTTTTCTATATGAAGTCAGAGACACCGTGGTGAATGTTGCTCTCTACGTTGGAGATACCAGGCTGTGTGTGACAAAAGAAGTAAGAAATGACAGGCCGAGTGTGACCTATCAAAGTAAGACACCATGTGGAATATTACACAGGTCAGAGACGCCATGGTGAGCATTAAACATGAAGTCAGAGAGGCCAGGGGGACTGTGAAACAAGACAGACATGCCACGGGGAGGGTTACACACAAATCACTGATGCAAGGGGATAGAGCTACACACGTATTCAGAGACACCTTTGTGTATATTACTCAGGAATCCAGACAGGCCACTTGGGTGTGTTACACACGATGTCAGAGACTCCACGTGACGTTTTACTCTCGAACTCATAGAAGAAATTGGGAGTGTGACACACGAAGTCAGAGACTACAGGTGGACTTTTAAAAAGGAAGTCAGAGATGCCAGGGGAAGTGTTACACACCCAGTCATAGATGCCACGTGTGGCACTACACAGGAAGTCATAGACACAAAGGGGAGTGTTACAAATGAAATCAGAGATGTGATGGTGTGTGTTACACACACAGTTTGAGATGCCAGGCAGCATGTGACACATGAAGGCAGAGACACAGCATAGAGTGCTACACACGAAGTAAGAGAGGCCAGAGGTATTGTGACACAAGACATCAGAGATGCCAGTATGAGTGCTACACATGAAATCAGAGAGGTCTCGGGGAGTATGACACACGAATTCAGAGATGTCACTGGGTTGTTATGCATGAATTCTGAGAAGCCAGGGGGAGTGTTATGCAGGAAGCCAGAGATGCCACAGGGGGTGTGACACATGAAGTCAGAGAAGCCAGGGACTGTTAAACACCAAGTCAGTAACAACAGAGGGAGTGTGAGAAATGAATTCTGAGATGCCAGGAGAGTGTTACACATGAAGTCAGAGATGCCACAAGGGTTGTTGCATGTGAAGTCCAAGATGTCATGGGGAGTGTGAGAAATGAAGTGAGAGATGCCACATGGAGTGTGACACAGGATGTCTGAGAAGCCACAGGGAATGTTTACACACAAAGGTAGAAACACCATGTGGAGTTTTTAACGTGAAGTCAGAGAGGCTATGGGTTGTGTCATACACAAAGTAAGAGATGCCACATGGAGAGTTACACACGATGTCACAGACACCAGGGGCAGTGTTACACAAGAGGTCAGAGATGCCATGGGGAGTGGGACACACAAAGTTAGAAAAGCCAGGTGTATTGTGACACATGAAATCAGAGATCCCACAGATATTATTACACACTAAGTCAGAGACGCCATTGGTAGTGTGGCAGAGGAACTCAGAGGTACAATTGGGAGCGTTGCATACAAAGTCAGAAACATCAGGGATAGTGTGACACAGGAAGTCAGAGACAACAGGTTGAATGTGACCCTCAAAGTCACAGACACCGTAGGGAATGTTACACACAAATTCAGAGATGTCAGGGGGAGTGTTACACACGAAGTTATAGATGACAGGGGTAGCGTATCACACAAACTCAGAAACACAAGGGGAAGTGTGACACATGAAGTCAGAGAAGCCACCAGGTGTGTTGCACAGTAAGTCATAAACACCAGGGAGAGTGTGATATACAAAGTCAGAGATGCTAGGTGAGGTGTGACACACAATACAGAGATGACAGGGGTAGTGTTACACTGGAAGTCAGAGACACAAGGGAGTGTTTTACACAGGAAGTAAGACATGCCATGCGAAGTGTGATACATGAAGTCAGAAACACCATGGGGAGAGTGACACATGTAGTCAGAGATGCAATGGTGAGTGTTACACATAAAGTCAGAGATGTGAGGGGTACTGTGAATCATGAAATTAGAGATGCCAGGTGGATTGTGACACATGAGGTCAGAGATGCCATGTGGAATGTTAAACATGAAGTTTGAGATGCCTCGTGGAGAGACGCATGATGTCAAAGATGCCACCTGTTGCTTTATACACGAAGTTAGAGAAGCCAGTGGTAGTGTGACACACAAAGTCAGGGACACCAGCTGGAAAGTGACTCACCAAGTCAGAGGTACAAGGTGATGTGTGACACGTGATGTCTAGGATTCCATGGCAGAGTGTTACAGATGAAAGCAGAAACGCCATGTGGAGTGTTACACATTAAGTGAGAGACACCAGTGGGAGTATCCCACAGGAAGTCACAAATGTAACATGGAGTGTTACAAAGTCAGAGACACTAAGGGAAGTGTTACACAACAAGTCAGAGATGCCACTGGGACTGGGACACAAAATCAGAGGTGACACAGGAAGTGTTACTCATGAAGTCAAAGACTCCAGGGGGAGTGTTACACACTAAGTCAGAACTGAGTGGGGGTGTGTTACACATGAATTCAGAGATACCAGGTGGAGTGATACACACAGAGTCCGAGATGCTAGGGGTAGTGTTATGCAGGAAGTTAGAAAGACCAAATGGAGTGTTAGACTAGAAGAAAGAGAAGCCAGGGTGTGTGGGGCACAGGAAGTCAGAGACACCAAGGGGAGTGTTGCACACGAACTCAGAGGTGACAGTTTGTGTGTGACACATGAAGTCAGAGACGTCATGGGGAATATTACCCACAGACTCAGAGACACGAGGGGCAGTGTGACACACGAACTAAGAGATGCCAGGGGGATCATTACAAATGAAGTCAAAGAAATGAGTGGTAGAGTAAAAAACAAAGTCCACAGGGGGAGTGTGATACACTAACTCACTGACACCAGGTAGAGTGTTAGTCACAGGAGGAAAGACACCACATTGGAGTATTATGCACAAGGTGAAACACACCAGAAAGAGTGTTACACACAAAGTCAGAAAGACCAAGGTGATTGTTACACACGAAGTCAGAGACACCAGGGTGACTGGGAAACACAAAGGCACAGACACCATGGGGAGTGTCACAGAAGAAGTCACAGATGGAATGTGGAGTGTTACACAGGAAGTCAGAGAAACAATATGTTGTATTACACATGAACTCAGAGACACCATGGGTAGAGTTACACATGAAGTACAAGAGTATATGATGAGTGTTACACTTGATTTCAGAGATGCCAGGGGAATTGTGAAACACGAAGTAGGAGACGCCATGGGGAGTGTTACATATGAAGTCACTGATGCCAGAGGAAACGTTATGCGTGAATACACAGACACTCCTCTGAGTATTACTCACAAATTTAAAGACGCCACATGGGCTGTTACACACAATGTCGCAGAAACCAGGGGTAGTGTTACACAAGTCAGAGATGCTACATGGAATGTCACATATGAAGTCCTCGACATGGTGGGTATTGGGACACAAAGTCTGAGATGCCAGGGGTGTGTGACACAAGAAGTCAGAGATGCCGCCTGGAATGTTATACAAGAAGTCAGAGAGGCAAAGGGAAGAGTTAGACAAGAAGTCAGAGACATCACAGGAAGTGTTACACATGAAGTCAGAGACACCAGGGCGACTGTTACAGACAAAGTCAGAAATGCCACAGGGAGTGTTACACACGAAAGCAGACACAGCATGGGGAGTGTTACACACGAAATCAGAGACATCAGGTGTACTGTGACACACAAGAGCAGAGAACACTGGAGGAGTGTGACACAAAGTCAGAGACACCAGGGGGAGTATTTCACACAAAGTCAGAGAGGCCAGGGGACATGTTAGACATGAAATCAAGATGGCATGGGAAGTGTTACACGTGAAAACAGAGTCACCAGGGCAATCGTTACACGCAAAGTCAGAGATGCCACAGGGAATGTTACACATGAAGTCAGAGATGGCAGTGGGACTGTGAGACATGAATCCAGAGACGTCAGTGGGAGTATTACAAAACTAGTCAGAGATACCTGGGGAGTTTTATACATGAAGTCACAGGTGCCACGGGAAAGTTTTACACACAAAGGAAGAAATAGCACGTGTAGTTTTACACACGAAGTCAGAGACACCTGAGGGAATCTTATACCTGAAGTCAGAAAAGCCATATAGTGTGCTACACAAAAATTCTGTGATGCCAGGGGCACTATTACAGACAAAGTCAGAGATGCCACAGGGCAGTGTTAGGCACGAAGTCAAACACACAGGGGGACTGTTAATCAGGCATTCAGAGACCCCACAGTGAGTGTGACACTGGAAGTGACAGTTGAAAGATCGAGTATGACATGGGACGTCACAGATGCCACCTGGAATGTTACACCTGAAGTGAAAACACATGTAGGAGTGTAACACAAGAAGTTATAGATGGGAGGGGAAGTGTGACACATGCAGTCTGACACACCATAGGGAGAATTACACTGGAATTCAGAGACTACAGGTGGAGTGTTAAACACGAAGTCAGAGATGCCAGGGCAAGTGTTACCCACCAAGTCAGAGACGCCGTGTGTGGTGTTACAGGAAGTCAGACACCAGGGGGAGTGTTATAAAGAAAATCAGAGATGCCATGGTGTTACACATGCAGTTCAAAATGCCAGGAAGTGTATGACACATGAAGGCAGAGACACATTGTAGAGTGTTACACACGAAGTCCAAGAGGCCAGGGGGAATGTGACACAAGAAGTCAGACATGCCAGTGGGAGTGTTACACACGAAGTCAGAGATACAGGGGGAGTTTTATGATTTCAGGGATGCCATGGGGCGTGTTACGCATGAAGTCAAATTCACCAGGTGGAGTGTAACGCATGAAGTCAGAGAAACCAGGGCAAGTGTTGCACACAAACTCAAAGACACCAGGGAGAGGGTGACACACGAAGTCAGAGACCAAATGGGGTGTGTGACAAAGTCAGAGATGCCACATGGAGTGTTACATACAGAGTCCCGGACAACATGGGGGAGTGTTACATGGGGCCTGGGGGAGTTTTACACATGACGGCAGAAACGCAATGTGGAGTGTAACACAGGAAGTTAGAGACGCCATCGGGAATGTGCCACATGAAGACAGATACACCAACAAGTGTGTTGCGCATGAATTCAGAGACACCAAGTGTAGTGTGACACACGAAGTAAGAGATGATAGGTCAAGTGTGAACCTTGAAGTTAGAGACACCATGGGGAATGTTACACACAAATCCAGACACCCCTGGTAGAGTGTTATACACAAAGTCAGAGACTCCACTGGGAGTGTTGGACACAAAGGTATAGATGTCTGGGGCAGTGTGATGCATGAATTCAGAGACACAAGGGGTAGTGTGTTACATACAGCATCAGAGATGCCTCCAGGAGTGTGGCACACAAAGTCAGAGACACCAGAGGAAATGTGACAAACGAAGTAGAGCTGCCACAGGAAGTGTACCAAAGTCAGAGTTGACAAAGGAAGTGTGACACCTGAAGTTAAAGATGCCAGGCAGATTGTGACACACAAAATGAGATGTGCCACAGTGAGTGCTACATGCAAAGTCAGAGACGTTAGGGGTAGGGTGAAACAGGAAGCTAGAGATGCCAGGTGGATTGTGACACACAAAGTCAGACACATCATGGAGTCTTACACTCAACGTGAGAAACATCTGCGGAAGTTTGACACACGATATCAGAGATGACAGTGTGAGTGTTACATAAGTTGTCCAAAACTCCAAGGATGAGTGTTACACTCAAAGGTAGAAAGGTCTTGTGGAGTGTTACACATGAATCAGAGACACCCGGGGGTGTGTACCAAAGTCTGAGGTGCCCCATGAAGTGTAACACACGAAGTCAGAGATATCAGGTGGAGCGTTACACACAAAGTCCAAGATGACACAGGGCAGTGTAATACACAAAGGAAGAAATGCCACATGGAGTGTGACACAGGAAGTCAGAGACAACAGGTGAAGTGTAACGCATGAAGTCAGAAACCCCAGGGGGCTGTGACACACAAAATCAGAGATGCAACAGTGAATGTTACATGCTAAGTTGGAGACAACAGCAGTGTGTGACACACAGAGTCAATAATGACATGTCAAGTGTGACCCTTGAAGTCAGACACCACAGGGAATGTTTCACACAACATCAGAGATGCCAGACGGAGTGTTACACAGGATGCCAGAGAGGCCACCTGGAATGTTACACATGGAATCAGAGGTGACAGTCTGAGAGTTACAAACGAAGTTAAAGACACCAGGGAGAATGAGATGCATGATGTCAGAGACGTGAGGGGCAGTGTGAGACATGAAATCAGTGACGCCTGGGGGAGTGTGATACACGAAGGCAGAGATGCCAGAGTGTGTAACACATGAAGTCACAGACACCCGAGGGAGTGTGATACATGAAGTCAGTGAAGCCCGGAGGAGTGTGACACACGATGTCAGACACTGCATGGGGATTGCTATACACAAAGTCATGATGCCAAGGGGTGTGTGACACACGAAGTTAGTGATGAAAGGGGAGTGTGACACATGAAATCAGAGACACCACAGGGCTGTGTTACACAAGAAGTCAGAAGCAACTGGTTGGTTGTGATACACTAAGTCAGAGAGAAGAAGCGGAGTGAGACACACAACGTCAGAGAAGTGATGGGGAGGGTTACACACTATGTCAGAGACACTTGAAGGAGGGTTACACACAAAGTGAGAGACAGCACATGGAATGTTACACACGGAGTCTGAGACTCCAGGGGGAGTGTAACACATGAAATCAGAGATGCCAGGGGTAGTGTTATAAATGAAATCAGGATGACAGTTGGAGCATCACACGTTATGTTGGAGATAACAGGGTGTGTGTTACACATGGTGTCAGAGACAACGGGGGTATTGTATCGCAAGATGACACAGTGAACACTGGTGACACCAGAAGTCAGAGACGACATATGTGGTTTGACACACGAAGTCAGAGATGCCACAGGGAGCATTTCACATGAAGTCAGGAATGCAAAGGGGAGTGTTACACACGAAGGCAGAGACGTCATGTGGTTGTAACACATGATGTCAGAGATGCCATGGGGAGTGTTATGCAGGTAGTCAGGTCACGTGTGGTGTTTCACAGGAAGTCATAGGCACCAGGGGAAGTGTTATGAACAAAATCAGAGATGCCATGGTGAGTGTCACACACACAGTCTGAGATGCATGTAGCATCTGACACACAAAGGCAGAGAGACAACATAGAGTGTTGCACACGAAGTCCAAGATGCAAAGGGGAATGTGACACATGAATTCAGAGATGTCAGTGGGAGTGCTACACATGAATCAGAGATGCCGGGGGCAATGTTACACAGGAAATCAGAGACAACATGAGAGAGTGTTACACCTGTAGTAAGAGAAGCCAGTGGGAGTGTTATGCACAAACTCAGAGACACCAGTTGGAGTGTTATGCAGGAAGTCAGAGATACCAAGGGGAGTGTGACACATCAAGTTAGACACGCCAGGGAAAGTGTGACACACAAAGTCAGAGACACTAGGGGAAGCACGACACAAGAAGTCAGCAGCAACACAGGGAGAGGTACACACAAACACAGAGATGCAAGTAGGAATGTGACAGACAAAGTTAGAGATCCCAGGTGCATTGTGGCATGTGAAATCAGAGGTGCAATGGTGGGTGTTACACATTAAGTCAAAGACACCAGGGGGAGAGTGACACATGAAATCAGAGACGCAATTGGGAGTGTGGTACACGAGGTCAGAGATGCCACCGAGAGTGTTGCACATGAAATCAGAAACACCATGGAGAGTATGACACACGAAGTAAGAGACAACGGGTCGAGTGTGGCCCTCAAATTCAGAGAAGCCATGGGGAATGTTACACACAAATTCAATGATGCCAGGTGGAGAAATAGACACAAAGTCAGAGATGCCAGTGGGACTGTTACACAATGAAGTTTTAGACCACATGGGCACCATGATGCACCAAGTCAGAGATAGAAGGGGGAGTGTGTTACACATGAATTCAGAGATGCCACGTGAAGTGTTAAACTCAAAATCAAAGACACCAGTGTGAGTGTTACACAGGAAGTCAGATACGCCTCATGAAGTGTCACACAAGTCAGGGACACCAGGGGGAGCATGATACACTAAGTCAGAGACGTAACTTGTAGTGTTAGACACTTAGAGACAGCAGGGGAAGTTTTATACATGATGTCATGAGATTCCAGAGATTCCAGGGGGAGTGTTACCCATGAAGTCAGAGACAGCACATGGAGTGTTACAAATGAAGTCTGAGATGCAAGGTGGAATGTGACACACAAACTCTGAGATGCCAAGGGTAGTGTTACACAAGAATTCTGAGACGCAAGTGAGAGTGTGATACATGAATTTAGAGACATCAGTAGGAGTACTATGCATGAAGTAATGGAAAGCAGGATCAGGATGTGTGTTACACAGGAGGTCAGAAATGCCACATGGAGTGTTACACACGACATCAGAGACACCAGGGGGAGTGTTGTAATCTAAGTCAGAGATGTCACTTGGAGTGTTACACACAAAGTCAGAGACACCAGGGGGAGAGTTAAACAGGATGTCAGAGACACCACATGGACTGTTACAAATGAAGTCAAGAGACACCAGTGTGTGTTTGACAGACGAAGTCAAAGATGTCACTGGGATTATGACACACAAAGGCCGATAAGACATGGGGTGTGTGATCCATGCATTCAGACACACCACAGGAGAATGTTATGTGAAATGTCAAAGACACCAGGGATTGTAATGCTCTAAGACAGTGATGCAGTAGGGAGTGTTACAAATTCACTGATGCCAGGGGAGTTGTTACACATGAATTCACACACCATTGGGAGTATTACTCACAAATTCAGAGATGCCACGGGGGTGTGTTACACAAAATGTGAGACACCACATACAGTATTACCCGCAAAGTCATAGATAATATGGGGAGTGTCACACCCAAAATCAGAGACGCCAGAGGAGTTGTGACACATCAAGTCAGAGAAGCCAGAAAGATTGTGACACATGAAGTCAGTGAAGCCAGGTGAAGTATTACATATGAAGTCATAGATGTCAGGGGAGTGTTACATGAGAACTCAGAGACACCATGTAGATTGTTACAAATGAAGTCTGTGTGATGCCAGGGAGAGTGTGACAAATGATGTCACAAACACTATGGGGAGTGTTACACATGAAATCAGAGAAGTCAGGGGTACTATGACACAGGAATTCAGAGATGCCAGGGGAGTGTAACATACAAAGTCAGTGATGCCTGGGGGAGTTTTATGCACAAAGTCTGAGATGCCACAGTTGTGTGTTACACACAAAGTTGGAGATGCCAGGAGGAGTGTTACGCATGAATTCAGAAAGACCATGGGTAGAGTAAAGCAGGATATCAGAGATGCCACAGGGAGTGTAACACACAAAGTCACAGATGCCAGAGGCATTGTGACACACGATGTCAGAGATGCCAAATTGACTGTTACAGATGAATTCAGAGGTGCCAGGAGGAGTGTTACACACTAACCCAGAAACACCACAGGAATTGTTATACATGAAGTCTGATGTGCCAGGGTGAGTGTGACACACAAAGTCAGAAATGCCAGGGGCAGAGTTACACAGGAAGTCAGAGACACCAGGGTGTGAGTGACGGAAGAAGTCATAGACACTTTGGGAAGTGTGAAACATGAAACCAGAGACAACAGGTGCAGTATCACACACGAAATCAGAAAGGAATATTGGGGTGTTACACATGAAATCATAGACACGAGGAGGAGTGTAACAAACGAAAACAGACATGTGGTGTGTTACAAAGTAAGAAAACCCATGTGGAGGGTTACACACAAAGTCAGACACACCATGTGGAGTGTGACAAAGTCAGAGATGCCACTGGTAGTGTAACACATGAAGAAATAGACGGTAGAGGGACTGTGACACATGCACTCAGAGAAAGAAGTGGGAGTGTGAAACGATTTCAGAAACAACAGGGTAGCAGGATCATAAGAAAGCAACTTTCTTATGATCCTGGAGAAACTCACTCATTCATTCACTTGTTCTTTCAGTAACCATGTCTTGAGAACCAGCTATGCCCTGGTCACTAACCAGACCTTGAGGATACATAAGTGACTATCTCACAGGCCAGTCTCCAGATCTCTGGTAGAAGAGAGAGTCATTCTAATAAATGATTACAACATTCCACAATAAGTGCTGAGGTGGATAAAGGGGCCACAAAGAATCGCCCCTCAGCCAGCTTGTCTGTAAGAGAAGGCTTCCCACAAGAAGTGAAATATGAGTCAAATCTTGAAGGATGAGTAGGACCCCAACCATCCAAGGCCTGAGTGGCAAGAAGCGCTTTTACAGCAGAGGGAGCAGCATGCACAAGGCACAAAACAGCTTCGTGTTTTCTGGTTTTAGGTGGTTGGAGAAAAAGATGTATATGTGGGATTGAAAGAAGATAGACAAGAACGAGAACGAGAACAGTCTTACATGCCAATCACGGGACGTGGACTTCCTCCTGACACAGTGGGACGAAAACAGTATAGAGTGTGTTAGTTAGTACTCACTCACTTACTTAGTTCAGCCTAATTCAGGTTCATACAAATTCCCCCTTTCCCTGTCTTTAGTGGTCAAAGAGAGTGTTGATCTATCTGAAGAAATATAAAATTATTAAAATCACTTTTTCAGATCCAAGGACCTCTTTGAACTGTCTAAAGTCATCCTGCATGCAAATGTGCATTTGCCTGGGTAGATTATCTAAAGCCTTCGTTGGATTTCTCAAGTGATCTAAAGCTCTAAAAAGTATAAGAATCACTACTCTGTTTATTTTATGAAAACTTTCAGCCCTTCCCAAAGTTGATTTTATCCAAGTAGAATTCTTTTATATTAATCTCTTAAAATTTACTGGTTGCTTGTTATCCATGTGGGTACCATATCATGTACCATTCTATTATTTCAAACAAAACAATTCTTCACATTTCCCAGCAGCAGGTTAATCCATGTTTGTTAACCAACTAAAACTGGACTTCTAATCTCAATTACTATTCTTTAGACCTATGGGATTTTCATACTTTCTATGTGAGAAGTTTGAGACAGAGGTACTATATTGGAGAAATACAGGTATTTGAATGTTGGGGGAAGCACAGATGATTTTCAAAAGTTAGAGTCATAATTCTATGGTGAGTTAGTTAAGATTATTTGGATTGAAATTAAGAGAAGAAACTCTACTAAATTTATTGGAAGGAGCGAGAAGCGTATTATGCTACCTAAGGTTAGAAAGGTAACAAGTAACAGTGAAGTAAAATCCGGGAACTTGAGCTTCATCATGACTTCCTGTATCTTTTCCCTTCTCTCTGCTGTTAGCTTCATACTCTCTCTCTCTGTCCGTCTCTATCTTTCTGGACAGATCAGCCTTTTCTCATTTCCAGTACACAGTGTGTAAAACCTGTGAGAGTTCCCACCTCTCACACAGAATGATCTCTGTTTGTATATCCCTCTGTCTTCATCTCTCACAAATCGTTCCAAAATCACTGAACAATGAGTGCATTGGTCCCTTTGCATTAGATACCCAGTCCTGCACTGTACACTTAGATATGGCTGTTCTCTCCCTAACCATATGGCTCGGCAGGAGGGAAAATTCCTGGAAAAGTGAAGTTGTGAAGATCAAACAATGGATGCCACTCTGTACATGGTAGGTGACAGAATGCCTGTCATGGCTGCCGGGACTAGGTTGTCCATTATTCTAAAAACATCTCTATTTTGCAGTAGACATGAGATTAGGATACCAAACTGAGCTAGACATAACCTCTACATCTCCTTATAGTTCTGTGTCTACCATTCACTGCCTGATCTCAGTAAGTCACTTCCACTCTCTGGGCCTCGTCTCCCTTAGTTAAATCAACAGGACAGACAGAACTAGAAGTTCTTTATGGTCCATTACAAGGAGCCCATGAGCCTAAGACAATGTCACTATTCTTCCAGTCATTCTTTGTGAAGAACCTCAGGCTCATTGTCCAGAGGTTTTTCCGTGGAGAAGTTATAAGCAATTCCTGAAGACCCTCCTCCATGAATCCCACTAGTATAGAACATCAAGAAAAGTCTCAACCAGTTAAAAAAAAACCTTTTCTTTGTGCAAATCAGAAATGCAAACTGATTAAAGTCATGATTTCACCCTTCTCTTAAAAAAATAGAAAGCGTTCAACACAGTAATTTACATCCTGGAAGGCTTCACAGATGTAGTCCTATAGCACTCAGGACTTGAAACCCATCCTCCAAGCTTTACAAAGCCAGACATTACAGTAAATCTCGCTAGCTGTATGGCCTCATCTTTGGCCAAGAGACTGGAGAAGATCTAGGTGGTGAATGTGTTGCCAGTGAGATAGTTGTGTTGTTTTGGTAGAAAACTCTAGAAGAGGATCTGCAGCCAGAAAACCCTACTGCTGAGACTTCAGCCCCCAAAGATCCCCCAAGCTCTTTGAAAATCAGGCCAGTCTCACAGCCTTTCCTGAACCCAGTGATGAAGAACGAGTCTGAAGAATCGGAGACATGGATCAAAAGGTTCAGGAAGCTAGAAGATGCCCTATACTTCTGTGATCTGAATAATGCAGGTGAAGTGCGAAGCTTAAAGCTAATATACTTCTGTTTGTGTTTTAGTCTGAAAGTGGAGATCTCATTTTCTTTCACTTGTTAACAAATACAATTTGTATATAACCCACGTGCCTGGCACTGTGCTGGGCGCAGTCAGGGAATACAAAGATGGATCAGATGTGTAACCTCCACCAGGTTGCTTAAAGTTTCTCTGTGTCTCTGGAGGAATCTACTTCCCCACCCGGGTCTAACCCACAGTCCAATCTTGCAATTCCCTTGATTGACATTTTCAGCATGCTTGCTAACAGACTGAACTCCAAACTTCTTAGCAAAGCAAAACCTGATCCTTGTCTACCTGACCAGTGTCTTCTCCTTCAGTTGCTATTCTCTCAGCATACCCTATCCTGTCAGAGTCAGCAACGTGCCTTCCTCAAATGTGATTTCTCCTGTGGCCATGCCCTCCATCTGAGCTGTCTGCCTCTCCTTTACCTACCTCACCCCCTCCCAACTCCCCGTCTTGTCCAACTGGCTAATTAATACCTAAACATATTTTACGTTGGAACTCCACTCCACTCCTCTGAGACTCCACAGACAGATCTAGGCCAACCTTTATCTGACCACTTAGAGTTCATTAACATCCAGTATCATATTTAATATATTGTATTTTGTCAATCGAGGGCTTGTTACTATCTCACCAGTAGACTATATTCCCTTTTTATCCCCAGCATCTTGTGCAATTCTGTTCAACACTTTTTTTGAGGCAATAAGTAAATAAATAAATGTACATAAATAACTAAATCCAAGATGGGAGGTGATAAATGCCATTAGGGTGTGCTACGTGGGCATTCAGAGAAAGGAGGATCCTTCCCATAAGGTGATCAGGAAGTCTCTGGTAATATGGGACTGATCATTAGAGATCAAGCGCAGTTTGTATACAAAGGGATGAAATAGAGCGCCCTCTCTGGCAAAGGTGCAGGTTAGCCAAGCAAAGTGTTATGTATGAAGCTCAAGGCAAGGAGTTTGCTTTGTATAAAATGTAAGGACTATTAAGAAGAATATCAAACGATAGAAGATGGGACCAGATCCAGGAGGATCTTAGATGCCAGACCTGGAGATGAAGATTTCATTCAAAGATAGTGAGTAGTAGTGAGGGTTTCTAAGCAGGGGAGCGGTATGATCAAGTTGTACTCCAGAAAGTTGGTGTTTCTGTGCAGAATGAAGGAGAAATTGAAAGCAGGAAAAGGAGGAAGGAGGCTATCGGAGTGTCCAACTGAGAGAGAATGTAATCCAGAACCAGGTCAGAGGCCTGCAGAAGGGAGGAGCACATACAAAAGCACATGGGCTGAAATTGTTGTACTTAATCACACGCTGTGTTTTGTGAAGACTTAGTGTCCCCTATGTGGCTCTGGAAACACGAAACTTGTAGAAACAGAGATAAGAGTGGTGGTTTTCAGGGGACTGGGAGAGATGTTTAAAGGGTACAAACTTTCAGTTTTCAGATGAATAAGTTCTGAGGATCTAGTGTACAGCATGGTGAGGCTAGTTAATGTAGGGGAGGAAGACACTTCCTCTTCCCAAATGTGGGTTCGTCTGGCCGGAGAACGAATTAAGTTCACCTGAGACAGAATAGCAAGAGAAAATTAAACAAAGATTTATGAGGAGCCATGGCCCGGGGCCTGTCTTCCCGAAGGAAGAAAGGGCACCGAAGAAGTGGGGTGCACAGAGTGGTTATATATCCCCAAACAGGGTGTTTCACGTATGATTGAAATGTCCCTTTTACAACAGTCACGAGCCTGCTCTGTCAGCACAGCGCTTGATGGAGGCAGATATTTCTGCTGTCTCAGTGAATGCCGTGGGGTGGCAGGTGTGTTGTCTCGGGCTGGGGGATCACAGATGAGCGCAGCAATCAGTTCCTTGCCTACAGAGAGGGAGGCACCTTTACAGATAGAGATTTACCTTACAGATGTAAATGTGTCCTAACAAAGGGCAAGTTCCACTCCTCAGAGCCTCCTTCCCTGTCCCACTTTATCAAAAGCAATCAGCCTCAAATAATCCTGATGCCAAAGAGACATATCTGGGGGTGGCCAATTTCAGGTCCCTACAGTCTCGCCTTTGAAACTAAAAGTTTCACAATCCAGAAGCTGAGTGGTAGATTGTTTCATCTCACTGAACACATTTCTTAGTCCTGGTAATAGATCAGTCCAGTTAAATTCATTTTAGAAGGTGGCGACGCAGGTGGGCTCCCAAAGTTAGGCCTTTATTTTGGAAGCAAGCAATCAGGTGTTTAAGAAGTATTTCTATGGAAATAAAAAGAAAAACAAGGTTAATGGTTGGAGCAAATTATAAACTAGTTCCTGAGTCCAGGAGGCAGCCAGTCAAGAAGACTTCTGGATGTCAGAGTGAAGCATCTTTAGCAGCTTGAAATGTCTCTGATGATGTCGTCAGGCATTCAGATATCTTTCTGAGTGGCTTACAGCTTACACAGCAGCAGACAGGAATCTCTCAAGTTTTTATCAAGTCGTTCAGCTTTAGTTTGCAAGGCTTCAGGAAAAAGAGCAGGTTCAAATCTCAATGATTCCAAATGAAAATGAGGAAAAGATTGAAAACATTAGTTTGGAGATTTGTAAGCAGATATTTCAGCAGAAGAATTCAGGATCCAGTCCAGTTCACAGGTGGAAAAAAACCCTCAAAGACAGTTAACAAAACTAGGATCTAACATCCACAAATGTGTCTTATAGCTTTTCACTGAAACATAGTTCTTCTCTCTAAAATCACCCTCATTTTTACCAAAGATAGCCAAATTAAGACTAATTCGTTTGCAAAATAAGTTTAGTTTCAAGAAACTTGGCCCAATTATTTACATAAGTGCAGCACGAATAGCAGTTGATCACATAGGCTCTTAAATCTGCTTTGCTGAAGTTTTTTCTGAGGAATCTCAGATTGAACTTCAAAGACCTCTCGAGGCCAGGAAAGCCACGCCAAGGACTTGCTGTCAGATTTTGCCTGCAGTACCTACAGATTTGGGTGGACTCCTCTCTTCTTGAGGTCCCCCAAAATATTCCAAGTTTCCTTACATCTGCCAGATAAGCAAGCTTCCTTACTTACCGGGTAAGAGTGCCAGAATCTCTGTAAACAAGATACCAGGCCCATATTTCCAAGTGGCTTTATTTCCAGAAAGTCAACCCTCTTCCTCAAAGGCAGTATTGTCATATCCGAGTCTGTATGTTTCTCTCAAATATGACATTCCAGTCAAAGCCTTGGTAATACAACCAATGTCCTGTTATAAGGAGAACAGATTCTTATTGAACTTATGCAAATACCTGTATTGCCATGAAATAACCATACTCACAAAGGGTTTCCCAATTCTGGAGGGATCAGGTAGGGAGAAAAAGATAAATGTTTCAGTTTTGCTCACAAAGGTATAATTTCACCAAATTGGTAAGTCATAGTTAGCATAAGAGAAAAAGAGAGAAAGATCTCCTTGAATCTGAGAAAACAAAGCAACACATCAAAAGCAATATTCCAAACAAAAGTCGTAAAAAAATTATAATCATCTTCAGTTCATTCAGTCCTATACATCATTTCTTGATCTTAATCTTCTGTTAGCAGTTTTATGGGGTCTTCAGTTTCTCCACTAGATTTCTGTACTTTCTTACCCAGTTCAGTTCTATGATCTGAAAGTTTGTCAGAAACCTGTATTCCAGAGTATGTGTCAGAGTCCTTTTTATGAATCCCTCTGAAGATGAGACATATTTGTAAAAGCAAAAGGCATCAGAGTAAAACAACTGACTGTAAATAACAAAAGACTTAAAAATGACAATTGACAGAGAAACTTGGTTATTTCTGTGATATACACCTTAAAATAATATTTAGAATTATGGCTGATAGCCAGGACAGATCAGAATTTAGGAATGTTATGTAATTTTCAAAACACTTATGTCAATAACATTTACCCACATAATACTAGCTAAGAAAGATTGTCATCACTTATATGACAATGCTTCCAATGTAATTTAACAGACCAATAAGCCTAATTAGTTTAGAATCTTCCACCTTACAGGAAGAGAGAGCAAATTTCTCTGTGAAGTCCCCGTAGCCCTCTGAAAATCCCCAGAGAAATCCTCTTCCTTCATCCAGGTCAAAAGAAAGCCTTTATTCAGGACTTGAATATTTTTGAGGAAGAAGCTTGTCAAACATATCCAAGGTTTTAAAACATTTGTGAAACAATGCTCAGGTATCAACAGCAAAAAAAAATAAATAAATAAATAAACCTTAATAGAGAGACCTCTGTCTTTTTGCATAGGAGATTATCTTAACCAAACATAGATCTTCTTCTGGAAACTTACTCAGAAGGAAAAACCTTTTATAATTCCTTTATCAAGAGCAGACTAAGAGTTTAAGAAAATTATCCTTTTTAGAGAGAAAGTCAAATTCTAATTCTTGTACAAGTTTACTTTTTCATATTAAAACCCATTTACCTAATTAGATTCATTTCAATCTTAACCAACTTGACCAGGTACAAAACCCTTTTCAGAATTTCTATAACTTTGTTTTATATTCAGAATTTGTCCCATGCTTGCTTTCTTACTTTCTAGTACTTTAGGACAAATTTATCTTTCTTAATCCAACAAAATATTTCCATTCTTTATACCGTCTTTACTAAAAACACACATTTTACTTTCCTTGAATACAGAGCATTTTCCTTATTAATTTCCAGTAGCTTTAATTACATGTGTTAATTAGACTTTTAACCCTTACAGACCATAGTAAAAAGCTAAAAACTAAGCAATTAAGAATTGTCTTTTATACCAGCATTCTAAACACTTCATAATTTCTAGAAACATGCCACTTCACAATAAAACACAAGGCATACTTTCTAATAGACCCAAATGTTTTTAGCCTCTTTGCAATAAGAAGCCAAAAGTAGATAAACTTACATTTAATAATTAATGTCTAATATCTTATTTGGAAATGATCTAGTTACTCAACGAATTTTATCATTTAAATTAACCTAGCAAAACGTCAAAATTTCGTTACCAAAGATTTTGGAAGTTATTTTAAATACACATACCATAAACTACAATTATTGCTAAAAAAAAGTTATCTATAAACTCTTATTTCATTTATATCTAAACCATTTGTTCCCAACAATTATGTTTAGATTACCCACAAAAACTTTGAGACATTAGACAAACGGCTATCATTTAAAGTTATTATGCTGACAAATTTCTAACAGAAAACATGAATTTTTTGACTAGTGAACCCAGGCTGCATGTTTGCATCACATCCAAATACTGACAGCTCTTTAGGACACGCCTTTTCAATCAAACCAACAAACTTAAACTTTCATTAACCAAAGATTAATCCATATCATCTTAATTTAAAAGACATTGGGTTAATTTCCATTGTATTTAGAATTTATGTAAGCGCTGACTTTAATCCAATTAAACAGAGCTCTTAGTTTAGGCCATATCACCCGGGGTAAAAATATCACACACACATAGACACACACAGACACAGTGCTTCCACAGCCATTGTTTTAAAAATCACTCCATGAATCTGGTACAATACAAAACTCCCTAGTTATGAATCCGAATTTTGTTCTGAGCCTTTTTACTAATATTTCTGGAGAAGACACTCAAGACGCTAGATTGTTTTCCTCAGCAAGGGCACACTTATGACCTTTCCCCTCTTTTTATTTTTTCCTTCATTCTTAGGATTAGTGATGGTCTAGATAGTAGTTCCTGGAGAGGGGAGATGATAATCCTTTTGAGATAAAGGAACTGGGTGGAATCTGAACTGCCTCTAGAGCTGTATGTCCAGTCTTGCAAGGATTTTCCAAGGACAGTTGGAAGTTACTGGGCTTAACTTAATGACATTCTAGATTGACCTGCCTGTCCAACTACAGGCAGTCACAAAGGGACAGAGAAACTCCTCAAGTTTTCTCCAAGCTGGAGTTTCTGGGGCATAAGCCATCCAACTGAAAGCGTTTCCAACTTTAAAATGCACCCAGGGGGTAAGTCTCTTAGGATGTTTGAGGCATTCCTCATGGTGGTAAAGCTGGTGTCCAATTGACAAGGCCAGAGAAAGGGTGCAAAGGCGCCTGACTGCAGGCATCAACATAGTTATAAGATCTAGTCAAATCCCACTTAGCCCAGGGCACTTAGTCCCTGAGCCAGCACAGGTGAGCCAGGCAGGGAAGCAGGAGGCAAAGGCCTGGAGAACAATGGAAAAGAGATCAGGCCTCACCCTCATGGCCTCTTCCCCAAGGGTTATCGAGATAGAGGTCACACAGCAGTTCCCATGCTGGGGCACACAGCACCATCAGGACAGTTGACAGAATAAACCACAGGTCTCCTATTGTCATAACCAATTCAGTAGGCACCTAAAATGCTTAACAAGTCAATCGCCAAGAGAGGGCACCCCACGTGGTTGCCGGGGTGATCAGGCCCAGAAACCAGAGTGGGGGCTCCCAGAGGTGGAGCCTTTCACACTTTAAAGATTTCTTTGTTTCTCAATTGCAAAGCTCAAAAGGAGCCCAAAAATGGTCACTGTCACTTTAAGAGAGAGGAAAGAAATGGGTCCATTACCTTGAAAATCTCCCGAACCTAGGGCAGCATCCTACTTGTTCTGCCTGTGGGGTTCCTATAGCAAGGGACGATGGGGCGCATCCCTCTGCATTGCATCCCTTGTACACCTTCCCTATTATGCCTGGCAGTCATTAAGTGCCAGGTGAGTTGTCCCCAGGATCAAAGAACAGAGAAAAACAGTGAAGAATTTTTCCTCCGGTCTGGGGGACATTCTACCCAATTGCGTCCTGGAGCCGTTCTCCCAAGAAGGGGTTCCCATACTCAACCAAAGGTTAGAGTTTGGTACTTGCCTTGAACCGGAGTCCCGATTGGGACTTGCAGTTCAGAGAGAGATCAGGTGCCAGAGGAAGGGATCCCAATCCAGCCTTAGGAAAAGAAACCTTCCACGGGAGTCTTGGAGATTGGCGGCCGTCCTAATGACTTAAGTGGCCGACCCGTGCCCATGTAAAATTTGTCTATTACAGATAGAGTCAGGAAGGAATGGATTAATTCATTGTCCATCACCCTCAGGCTTAAGGTACTGATTCTCTTCAGGCTGAATGCCACAATTTGCCCCATAGAGTAGCCATGGGCAAGCAAACATGGATTCATACAGCTATCCCAGAAAGTTCCCGATGGAGCAGTGAATTTAGATCCATCCTTGAAAAAGAGAAAGGCACAAGGAAAACTAGAACTTCAGCTCCCAAGCTGGTGAAGCAAGCTGGCTCAGCAGCCAAGGAGTCAAAAGAAAGACTTCCTAGGCTCAAGGCCTGGAAGTAGCACTCCTCTATTCAAATAGCGTGGGGACAGGGCCTATGGGCAGTGAAGAGCTGCAGCATGACAGCAGGACCCATGGCCAGGACTTAACAGGTCTTAGTCTTATAATATTGCATAAGGAAGCATTCCCAGAAAGACGTTTTAAAACATACTCAAGCAAAGTTGGTATAACCTCTCCATAAAAAGATAATCAGCTCAAGCATTCCAACCTTTATAATCTTAACACATAGACCTTTATATTTCACCAGTTCAATTATAACCTGAGTCAGGGTTTAAAACCTAGTTGCCATTTTCTTGTGTTTCCTTTTCAATTTGGCTTTTTTTTTTACAGATACCAATTAAGAATTATGATGAGAGCTCTCACAATTTTTTTCCCCAATTTAGAAGTTTTCCGAATTTAAATGATCCATCGTCTGGCTGATTTGACGAGTAGGATCTTAGCGACTCAACCAAAGCTTAACCAAGGACAAAGAGGCGCCCCCAAAAGAGATCCAGAAAGTTCACTCCCAAAAATAGCCTAAGAAAGTAAAGGCAAACAACAAATGTTGAGACGACAAAGGCCCCTTATGAAAGCAGTTGGGACCTCTTATGACAAACTTCCCTGAGAGCTTACACAGCCAGACAAAGAGAGCCAAGCTCTCAAGATAAACTTTCCCAGAGCCCCAGTCTATGTGACTGGCTGCCAAGATGCGTGCCGGTACATGCATCCTCCAATGGCAGAGACCAGAAAGGTCACAAAGCCAAGCTCTCAAGACATAGAACAAGACAAAAAACCCAGACAACAGTCTTATAGAGATGCCTGTGTTGTATGACAAACAAAAAGACAGAGACAAGGAAAAGTCTATCTCTGGGAGGAAAAGGATCTACAACCAGTGAGTGCTCAAATCCTAGAGTCGCTGAATCCGAGAAGCTAGCCCCACCAACATTTTCTCCTGTTAATCTAAATTTAGAAGAGCAAAAACCTCACCACTCTTGCTTCCTTTGGACTCTGCAGGCAGAGATCTGGGAGACTGATGTGGTAAGAACTCTTACCTCTTGCCGGCTCTCATCAGGGGTCCGGGATCTCTCAGCTGCAGCAGTCCAGGTGCAAGCAGTGTCCAGCCAGGGAAATTTCAGCCTGCTGACTATGCCAAAACTGTAGGGGAGGAGGACATCACCTCTCCACAAATGGGGGTTCGTCTGGCTGGAGAACGAATTAAATTCACATGAGACAGAATAGCAAGAGAAAATTAAACAAAGCTTTATGAGGAACCATGGCCTGGGGCCTTTATTCCCGAAGGAAGAAAGGGCACCCAAGTAGTGGGGTGCCAGAGTGGTTATATACCCCCAAACGGGGTGTTTCACATGTGATTGAAATGTCCCTCCCACAATAGTCACAAGATTGTCCTGTCCGCACAGTGCTTGATGGACACAGCAGGTAGTGGTCTGCTGTCTCAGAGGGCGTAGCTGGAGGCAAGTCGGTTGTCTGGAGCTGGGCGGTCACAGGTGAGCTCAGCAATCAGTTCCTAGCCTAAGGAAAGATGCTTAATCATTAAGAAATGCCAGCGTTGGGAGGGGGAGGGAAGTTAGTTACAGGAGGTTACCAGACTAGCACAATAAAATGAAGATTTTAAGTCTTTGTCTGTGGTATTGATTAAGAGTTTTTAGAGAGAAGGTCATCTCCTTTCTTCTTCCTGGTACAGAAAGGGAGGCACCTTTACAGATAGAGATTTACCTTACAGATGTAAATGTGTCCTAACAAAGGGCAAGTTCCACTCCTCAGAGCCTCCTTCCCTGTCCCACTTTATCAAAAGCAATCAGCCTCAAATAATCCTGATGCCAAAGAGACATATCTTGGGGTGGCCAATTCCAGGTCCCCACAATAACAAAAGAAAATCAAAAGAGACGTGGGAAATCAAGCTTCTGAAAAGGCCTGAATCAGTTCCCGAATTTGCAGCCTTTCCTCCAGACTCCCGTTGGCTTCGTGCTGTGATTGCAATTGCTTAACAAAGGGGGTATCCCAAGCCAGATTGCTAAGGCGAAAAGAAAGAAAGAAAGAGAGAAAGGAAAAAAAAACTGGGAAAACAAGTTTTTTCACCATGGTCTGCTATGACAACACCAAAATCAAATCTAAGGAAAATCTTTGTTCTATATGTCTGTCTGTCTGTATCTATATATGTTACAAATGTGTGATACTTTACCTCCAGATGGTACAATTTCTAAAGAGCTCTATTCCATTGACTTAAAGTAAGGGCTTACAAAAAAGTTTCTCTAAGAAGTTTTAACCCAAATGTCTTTCAAGTTAACATGACATAGATTAATCCTTGCTTAATGAAAGTTTAAGTTGTTGGTTTGATTGAAAAGGCATGCCCTCAAGAGTTGTAGGTATTTGCATATGATGCAGGCATGCAAGCCTGTGTTTACTAGTCAAATAAGTGCATGTTGTCTGTTAGAAATTCGTCAGGAAAATAACAGCTATAAATGATCAGTTTTGTCTGATGTCTCATGAGGTTTCCATAGGTAATCTGAACATAATTGTTGGAAACAAATGATTTAAATAGATAAAAGTGGATACAATAACTGTTTTATGGTCTGTATACTTGGGAAAAAAAACAGCTTTGAAATTCTTTTTGGTAACAATCTTGAGTTTTGCCAAGTTAAGTTAAATGATAAAAAATCTGAGTATCTGGGTCATTTTCTGATTGGATAGAACACTGAAACATTATTGCTAAACGTATCTAAGTTTATCTACTTTTGCCTTCTTATTGCAGAGAGGCTAAAAGTCTTTGGGTCTTTTACTGTAAAGTGTGGGGTGTTTCAAGAAATTATGAAAAGTGTTTAGAATGCTGATATAAAAGACAATTCATAATTGCTTACCATTTTCGTGTTTCCTACGGTTTGTTAAAGGTGAAAGAGTTCTAATATATGTGATTAAAGCTGCTAGAAATTAATAAGAAAAACAGTTCTGTACTTAAGGAAAGTAAGGTGTAAATTTTTAGTAAAGAGTGTATGAAGAATGGAATATTTTTGTTTGATGGGTTAAGAAAAGATAAACTGGTCCTAAAGTACTAGGTGGAAAAAAAAAACGAAAGACTTTGGGACAAATTCTGAAGGCAAAAAGAAAGTTGCACAAAGTCTGTGAAGGAGAAATTCTGAAAGGAGTTTTATGCCTGGTGAAGTTGGCTAAGATTGAAATGAATCTAATTAAGTAAATGGGTTTTAATATGAAAAAGTAAAGTGGTACAGAAGTTAAAATTTGGTTGTCTCTCAAAGGATAATTGTCTTGAACTTTTGGTCTGCTCTTGATAAAGAGGTTATAAAAGGTGTTCCTTTGAGTAAGTCTACCTAAAAGACAAATCCGTTTTGTTAGTATAATGACTGAGGTCATGCTTAAGACTTTTGATTGTTTCTGTTGTTGCTTTAAATGGATACCTGAGCATTGTCTGACAGTGACCGTTGTTTGAACAAGTGTTTTCAAATCTTTTGATATTTTTGACAAGCTTCTCCCTAAAGAATATTCAAGTCCCGAATGAAGGCTGTCTTTTAACCTGGTAGAAGGGGGAGGATTTCTCTGGGGATTTTCAGACGGCCCCTGGGACTTCAGAGAGACATTTGCTCTTCCTTCCTGTAAGGTGGAAGATTCTAAACTAATTAGGATTCCTTGGTAGGTTAATTTACATTGGAAGCATTATCAGATAAGCGATGATAATCTTTCCTAAGTGGTATTTGTGGGTAAATATTACTGATATAAGTGTTTTGAAAATTAGCTGACATTCCTAAAATTCTGATCTGTCCTGGCTATCAGCCATAATTCTATTATTTTAAGGTGTTGTATATCAGAGATAATAAGTTTCTCTGTCAATTGTCATTTTTAAGTCTTTTGTTGTCTACAGTCGGTTGTTTTACTCTGATGCTTTTTGCTTTTGCAAATACTTCTCATCTTCAGAGACATTCATGGAAAAAACTCTGACACTTACTCTGGATTACAGTTTTCTGATAAACTTTCAGATCACATAACTGGACTGGGTAAGAAATTACAGAAATCTACTGGAGAAACGGATAACCTCATAGATCTTCCTAACAGGAGCTTAAGCTCAGTAATCAATTATACAGGACTGTGTGAACTGATGAGGATGACTATAACTTTTTATGACTTTTATTTGAAATATTGTGTATTCTTTTGATGTTTTGTTTTGTTTTGTTTACTCAGATTTAAGGAAATCTTTTCTATTTTGCTAACTATGACTTACAGCAATTTAGTGATAGTATGCCTTTAAGAGCAAAACTGAAACATTTATCTTTTTCTCCCTACCTGATCCCTCCAGAATTGGGAAACCCTTTGTGAGTATGGTTATTTCATGGCAATACAGGTATTTGCATAAGTTCAATAAGAATCTGTTCTCCTTATAACAGGACATTGGTTGTATTACCAAGGCTTTGACTGGAATGTCATATTTGAGAGAAACATACAGACTCGGATATGACAATACTGCCTTTGAGGAAGAGGGTTGACTTTCTGGAAATAAAGCCACTTGGAAATATGGGCCTGGTATCTTGTTTACAGAGATTCTGGCACTCTTACCCGGTAAGTAAGGAAGCTTGCTTATCTGGCAGATGTAAGGAAACTTGGAATATTTTGGGGGACCTCAAGAAGAGAGGAGTCCACCCAAATCTGTAGGTACTGCAGGCAAAATCTGACAGCAAGTCCTTGGCGTGGCTTTCCTGGCCTCGAGAGGTCTTTGAAGTTCAATCTGAGATTCCTCAGAAAAAACTTCAGCAAAGCAGATTTAAGAGCCTATGTGATCAACTGCTATTCGTGCTGCACTTATGTAAATAATTGGGCCAAGTTTCTTGAAACTAAACTTATTTTGCAAACGAATTAGTCTTAATTTGGCTATCTTTGGTAAAAATGAGGGTGATTTTAGAGAGAAGAACTATGTTTCAGTGAAAAGCTATAAGACACATTTGTGGATGTTAGATCCTAGTTTTGTTAACTGTCTTTGAGGGTTTTTTTCCACCTGTGAACTGGACTGGATCCTGAATTCTTCTGCTGAAATATCTGCTTACAAATCTCCAAACTAATGTTTTCAATCTTTTCCTCATTTTCATTTGGAATCATTGAGATTTGAACCTGCTCTTTTTCCTGAAGCCTTGCAAACTAAAGCTGAACGACTTGATAAAAACTTGAGAGATTCCTGTCTGCTGCTGTGTAAGCTGTAAGCCACTCAGAAAGATATCTGAATGCCTGACGACATCATCAGAGACATTTCAAGCTGCTAAAGATGCTTCACTCTGACATCCAGAAGTCTTCTTGACTGGCTGCCTCCTGGACTCAGGAACTAGTTTATAATTTGCTCCAACCATTAACCTTGTTTTTCTTTTTATTTCCATAGAAATACTTCTTAAACACCTGATTGCTTGCTTCCAAAATAAAGGCCTAACTTTGGGAGCCCACCTGCGTCGCCACCTTCTAAAATGAATTTAACTGGACTGATCTATTACCAGGACTAAGAAATGTGTTCAGTGAGATGAAACAATCTACCACTCAGCTTCTGGATTGTGAAACTTTTAGTTTCAAAGGCGAGACTGTAGGGACCTGAAATTGGCCACCCCCAGATATGTCTCTTTGGCATCAGGATTATTTGAGGCTGATTGCTTTTGATAAAGTGGGACAGGGAAGGAGGCTCTGAGGAGTGGAACTTGCCCTTTGTTAGGACACATTTACATCTGTAAGGTAAATCTCTATCTGTAAAGGTGCCTCCCTCTCTGTAGGCAAGGAACTGATTGCTGCGCTCATCTGTGATCCCCCAGCCCGAGACAACACACCTGCCACCCCACGGCATTCACTGAGACAGCAGAAATATCTGCCTCCATCAAGCGCTGTGCTGACAGAGCAGGCTCGTGACTGTTGTAAAAGGGACATTTCAATCATACGTGAAACACCCTGTTTGGGGATATATAACCACTCTGTGCACCCCACTTCTTCGGTGCCCTTTCTTCCTTCGGGAAGACAGGCCCCGGGCCATGGCTCCTCATAAATCTTTGTTTAATTTTCTCTTGCTATTCTGTCTCAGGTGAACTTAATTCGTTCTCCGGCCAGACGAACCCACATTTGGGAAGAGGAAGTGTCTTCCTCCCCTACATTAACTAGCCTCACCATGCTGTACACTAGATCCTCAGAACTTATTCATCTGAAAACTGAAAGTTTGTACCCTTTAAACATCTCTCCCAGTCCCCTGAAAACCACCACTCTTATCTCTGTTTCTACAAGTTTCGTGTTTCCAGAGCCACATAGGGGACACTAAGTCTTCACAAAACACAGCGTGTGATTAAGTACAACAATTTCAGCCCATGTGCTTTTGTATGTGCTCCTCCCTTCTGCAGGCCTCTGACCTGGTTCTGGATTACATTCTCTCTCAGTTGGACACTCCGATAGCCTCCTTCCTCCTTTTCCTGCTTTCAATTTCTCCTTCATTCTGCACAGAAACACCAACTTTCTGGAGTACAACTTGATCATACCGCTCCCCTGCTTAGAAACCCTCACTACTACTCACTATCTTTGAATGAAATCTTCATCTCCAGGTCTGGCATCTAAGATCCTCCTGGATCTGGTCCCATCTTCTATCGTTTGATATTCTTCTTAATAGTCCTTACATTTTATACAAAGCAAACTCCTTGCCTTGAGCTTCATACATAACACTTTGCTTGGCTAACCTGCACCTTTGCCAGAGAGGGCGCTCTATTTCATCCCTTTGTATACAAACTGCGCTTGATCTCTAATGATCAGTCCCATATTACCAGAGACTTCCTGATCACCTTATGGGAAGGATCCTCCTTTCTCTGAATGCCCACGTAGCACACCCTAATGGCATTTATCACCTCCCATCTTGGATTTAGTTATTTATGTACATTTATTTATTTACTTATTGCCTCAAAAAAAGTGTTGAACAGAATTGCACAAGATGCTGGGGATAAAAAGGGAATATAGTCTACTGGTGAGATAGTAACAAGCCCTCGATTGACAAAATACAATATATTAAATATGATACTGGATGTTAATGAACTCTAAGTGGTCAGATAAAGGTTGGCCTAGATCTGTCTGTGGAGTCTCAGAGGAGTGGAGTGGAGTTCCAACGTAAAATATGTTTAGGTATTAATTAGCCAGTTGGACAAGACGGGGAGTTGGGAGGGGGTGAGGTAGGTAAAGGAGAGGCAGACAGCTCAGATGGAGGGCATGGCCACAGGAGAAATCACATTTGAGGAAGGCACGTTGCTGACTCTGACAGGATAGGGTATGCTGAGAGAATAGCAACTGAAGGAGAAGACACTGGTCAGGTAGACAAGGATCAGGTTTTGCTTTGCTAAGAAGTTTGGAGTTCAGTCTGTTAGCAAGCATGCTGAAAATGTCAATCAAGGGAATTGCAAGATTGGACTGTGGGTTAGACCCGGGTGGGGAAGTAGATTCCTCCAGAGACACAGAGAAACTTTAAGCAACCTGGTGGAGGTTACACATCTGATCCATCTTTGTATTCCCTGACTGCGCCCAGCACAGTGCCAGGCACGTGGGTTATATACAAATTGTATTTGTTAACAAGTGAAAGAAAATGAGATCTCCACTTTCAGACTAAAACACAAACAGAAGTATATTAGCTTTAAGCTTCGCACTTCACCTGCATTATTCAGATCACAGAAGTATAGGGCATCTTCTAGCTTCCTGAACCTTTTGATCCATGTCTCCGATTCTTCAGACTCGTTCTTCATCACTGGGTTCAGGAAAGGCTGTGAGACTGGCCTGATTTTCAAAGAGCTTGGGGGATCTTTGGGGGCTGAAGTCTCAGCAGTAGGGTTTTCTGGCTGCAGATCCTCTTCTAGAGTTTTCTACCAAAACAACACAACTATCTCACTGGCAACACATTCACCACCTAGATCTTCTCCAGTCTCTTGGCCAAAGATGAGGCCATACAGCTAGCGAGATTTACTGTAATGTCTGGCTTTGTAAAGCTTGGAGGATGGGTTTCAAGTCCTGAGTGCTATAGGACTACATCTGTGAAGCCTTCCAGGATGTAAATTACTGTGTTGAACGCTTTCTATTTTTTTAAGAGAAGGGTGAAATCATGACTTTAATCAGTTTGCATTTCTGATTTGCACAAAGAAAAGGTTTTTTTTTAACTGGTTGAGACTTTTCTTGATGTTCTATACTAGTGGGATTCATGGAGGAGGGTCTTCAGGAATTGCTTATAACTTCTCCACGGAAAAACCTCTGGACAATGAGCCTGAGGTTCTTCACAAAGAATGACTGGAAGAATAGTGACATTGTCTTAGGCTCATGGGCTCCTTGTAATGGACCATAAAGAACTTCTAGTTCTGTCTGTCCTGTTGATTTAACTAAGGGAGACGAGGCCCAGAGAGTGGAAGTGACTTACTGAGATCAGGCAGTGAATGGTAGACACAGAACTATAAGGAGATGTAGAGGTTATGTCTAGCTCAGTTTGGTATCCTAATCTCATGTCTACTGCAAAATAGAGATGTTTTTAGAATAATGGACAACCTAGTCCCGGCAGCCATGACAGGCATTCTGTCACCTACCATGTACAGAGTGGCATCCATTGTTTGATCTTCACAACTTCACTTTTCCAGGAATTTTCCCTCCTGCCGAGCCATATGGTTAGGGAGAGAACAGCCATATCTAAGTGTACAGTGCAGGACTGGGTATCTAATGCAAAGGGACCAATGCACTCATTGTTCAGTGATTTTGGAACGATTTGTGAGAGATGAAGACAGAGGGATATACAAACAGAGATCATTCTGTGTGAGAGGTGGGAACTCTCACAGGTTTTACACACTGTGTACTGGAAATGAGAAAAGGCTGATCTGTCCAGAAAGATAGAGACGGACAGAGAGAGAGAGTATGAAGCTAACAGCAGAGAGAAGGGAAAAGATACAGGAAGTCATGATGAAGCTCAAGTTCCCGGATTTTACTTCACTGTTACTTGTTACCTTTCTAACCTTAGGTAGCATAATACGCTTCTCGCTCCTTCCAATAAATTTAGTAGAGTTTCTTCTCTTAATTTCAATCCAAATAATCTTAACTAACTCACCATAGAATTATGACTCTAACTTTTGAAAATCATCTGTGCTTCCCCCAACATTCAAATACCTGTATTTCTCCAATATAGTACCTCTGTCTCAAACTTCTCACATAGAAAGTATGAAAATCCCATAGGTCTAAAGAATAGTAATTGAGATTAGAAGTCCAGTTTTAGTTGGTTAACAAACATGGATTAACCTGCTGCTGGGAAATGTGAAGAATTGTTTTGTTTGAAATAATAGAATGGTACATGATATGGTACCCACATGGATAACAAGCAACCAGTAAATTTTAAGAGATTAATATAAAAGAATTCTACTTGGATAAAATCAACTTTGGGAAGGGCTGAAAGTTTTCATAAAATAAACAGAGTAGTGATTCTTATACTTTTTAGAGCTTTAGATCACTTGAGAAATCCAACGAAGGCTTTAGATAATCTACCCAGGCAAATGCACATTTGCATGCAGGATGACTTTAGACAGTTCAAAGAGGTCCTTGGATCTGAAAAAGTGATTTTAATAATTTTATATTTCTTCAGATAGATCAACACTCTCTTTGACCACTAAAGACAGGGAAAGGGGGAATTTGTATGAACCTGAATTAGGCTGAACTAAGTAAGTGAGTGAGTACTAACTAACACACTCTATACTGTTTTCGTCCCACTGTGTCAGGAGGAAGTCCACGTCCCGTGATTGGCATGTAAGACTGTTCTCGTTCTCGTTCTTGTCTATCTTCTTTCAATCCCACATATACATCTTTTTCTCCAACCACCTAAAACCAGAAAACACGAAGCTGTTTTGTGCCTTGTGCATGCTGCTCCCTCTGCTGTAAAAGCGCTTCTTGCCACTCAGGCCTTGGATGGTTGGGGTCCTACTCATCCTTCAAGATTTGACTCATATTTCACTTCTTGTGGGAAGCCTTCTCTTACAGACAAGCTGGCTGAGGGGCGATTCTTTGTGGCCCCTTTATCCACCTCAGCACTTATTGTGGAATGTTGTAATCATTTATTAGAATGACTCTCTCTTCTACCAGAGATCTGGAGACTGGCCTGTGAGATAGTCACTTATGTATCCTCAAGGTCTGGTTAGTGACCAGGGCATAGCTGGTTCTCAAGACATGGTTACTGAAAGAACAAGTGAATGAATGAGTGAGTTTCTCCAGGATCATAAGAAAGTTGCTTTACCACACCTCTGCTTCAATTCCCCCTTCTAAAAAGTGGGACAATGAATGCTACTTATGCAGGAATGTGACACAAATCAATTACTGCAGAGATGCCATAAAATCCTCAAAACAGAGTCAAAATAAAAGAGCAAGGTGTATTTTTTTTATAATCTGATTCACAATAGATGGTACTCAAGGAGAAAAGCATTTGCTGTTGTTTCTGGCATGGCAAGAGGCTTGCCAAAATTGACATGATTTTCTAAGACATTTTGAAGTGTGAAGTGCATGAAGAGGCCTCCTGCCATTTTGAGATGAATTATGGTCTAATCTGGGCATTTAAATAAAAATGACAGAAAAACTCAGGATGCTTTTCAATTCTGTGTGCATCTTTTCCTGGCTAAGTGCTGGGAATATTAAAATGTAATTTAACTGCTTACCAGATTTTGTTTGCAAAATCAAAGAGCCCACTACATTTTAAAATGTGGTGTCTGGGGAAAAGGTCGCCCTCAGTCTCTGGAAGCTGAATTTAAGATGTTGAAATAGGGGGCTGGCCCTGTGGCCAAGTGGTTAAGTTCGTGCGCTCCGCTGCAGGTGGCCCAGTGTTTCGTTGGTTTGAATCCTGGGTGCAGACATGGCACTGCTCAACAAACCTTGCTGAGGCAGCATCCCACATGCCACATCTAGAAGGACTCACGAGTAAAATATACAACTATGTACCGGGGGGCTTTGGGGAGAAAAAGGAAAAAAATAAAATCTTTAAAAAAAAATGTTGAAATAGGTCTCAGAACCACCCTTTATTTTGATGGCAGTGGGAGGATTGGTCACAGGCTTCAGAAACGTTGCACATGCTACAGGTCCAATTTCTTGCGGCAGGTGCCAAGCCCATGACCAGGTTGTGGAGAGAGGTTTCTGCAGCGATATCAGCTAAGGCAGGAACCACCCCACACTTGAAGAGGTTTCTACCTCCCTTCTCTGCCAGAGGAGACTCTCAAAGTCAAAGAGAGTCTGACATCACGGCGGTGGGTGGAAACCAAAAACCAAGAAGGGGGGGTTAGCCCCGTGGCCGAATTGTTAAGTTCACATGCTCTGCTTCAGCAGCCCAGGGCTTCACCAGTTCAGATCCTGGGAATGGATGTCATCAAGCCATGCTGAAGCAGCATCCACATAGCAGAAGCAGAAGGACCTACAACTAGAATATAAAACCATGTGCTAGGGGAATTTTGGGAGAAGAAGAACAAAAAATTGTCAACAGATATTAGCTCAGGGCCAATCATTAAAAAAATAAATGAACAACACCAGAAAAAAAAAAAACCAGAAAGGAGGACCCTACCCAGCATCAGAGAATAGAAGGTGAAAGATAAGTGAAGCTCTTCCTCAAGCTCCACATACCCAGGTGCATACCATTTGTTTAGTTGTGCCTTGAGGCATCTCAGGAGTGTCAGGCTGAAGTGGAGTGGCAGAGGTTCCCTTTCCTCTGTTTCCTGAGAAAGAAAGAAAAAATGGAAGGGTTAAATTTGGTCTCTTCATTGTAACACTTACAGCCAGGCAAATAAAATGTTGAGGCCCTTCTATGTGTTTGGCACTGTGTTAGGCGATGGGGATATGGAGGTAGATCAGAAAGATCTGGTTCCTGCCCTGATGGAGCTGACAAAGGGGAGGTAGGCGCTAAACAATTACTCAAAATTATTATGTAATTACAAACTACCATAAACACAACAAAAGAAGATGTGAAAATATTTTGTTTTACTGTAGGGGTGGGAGTGGTGGAGAACCAGAGGAGGCTTCTTGGAGGAAGTGACGCTTAAACTGTGGATCCAAAGGGTGAATAGGAATTTCCAGGCAAAGGTGATGGTGGGTGTTCACAAGGAGCAGAGAGTTCCAGATAAGCAGAGACAAGAGCCTGTAGAACTGCCCTGAATCAGGAGGACTTGCACAGTTTGAGGAGTGGGCAGCAGCTTCCTCCCATGGCCCTACCTCTTAACAGAAAACCAGGCATTTCTGCCCCCTCTCTCCACACAGGTGTATGCCTCAAAGATCAGGCAAAACCTCTCTCTTCCACTTTCCCTCTCCTATCAATAGTCAGAGGGTCTGAATGGGATGAGGTTTGAACAGCATCTCTAACCCAGTACCCCCACAATTGGCTTCGGTTGTATTCCTAGCATTTATCACTACTTACATTATTTTAAGTGAAGGAAAAGCCTTCTGTTTACTGCAGGTGAAAAAGGTCCAACTTGCTCCGAGTCATAGAGTTTGAGAGTTAAGGGGATTCTAGAAACAGTATAGAGTATACAGGCAGGAAGATGAACTTTGGTGTCAGCCCTGAATGCTAATCTTGAGTCTTCCCTCTCCCAGCTGCAAGCTTTCAGATCCTAATTTTGCCAGTTGTGAAAGGAGAGAAAACCAGTGATTTACCGTAATGTTGTAGAGATAAAAAATTACCTACCTAAAATACTTAACACAGGGAAGATGCTTAGAAAAAGGATTCATTGTTTGTCCTTGTGTCGTTATTATCATAACACCTTAGGCAAGTCTAGTTTGCTTAATTGAACACTAATTACGATGGGCCAGGAATTGTCCTGGGCACTGTTCACATGCATCATCCCTGTTAGTATAAGATCTAGATCCTAGACCCTGTCCCAGGCCAGTTCCTCTGCACTTTTAAAAGTTTCTTTAGGAGAAAATACACACTAGTCTCCCTGGTCTCCTTTAAGCTTCTCTTTCTCCCCCCTAACATCTACAAGCGTGGAAACGGGTCATGGTTTGCACATGTAAAAATCATTTGAGAAATCTGAGGCAGAGCTGGTGTTTTTTCTTTCTAACACAGTGGGAAGGATCATCTGTGTAGTCTGCCAGTTGAAGGTTTGTACTGGAGAAAATAAGCCAAGCTGGCTTCTAGAGATTTCCAGGTGTTGGAAGGGCCAGGTTTTACAATGCTTCCATGAGTCTGATGGTTACACATCCAGCCCTGCCATCAGCCCACCAATGACTAGAAACTAGTGGTCTTGAGCACTGGCTGCATATTAGACCCCGCTGGGGAGCTTTAAAAATTGCCAATGATTGGGCATCACACCAGGCCAATTAAATAAGAGACTCAGGGTGAGAACCAAGCTCAGCACTTGTGAAGAATTCCCTCGGTAATCCTAAAGTGACACCAGGGTCGATAACAACTGATTTAAATAAAGGATTCTGGCCTCATTGGGTCCACTGAATGAAGCTTTGTGAGAATATATATATATGTGTGTGTGTGTGTGTGAGAATAATATATATCAAAGATCTGTACATGCCAGAGATTTCCCACACATTTTCTTACTTGAAGAATAATGCTCTGTGGTAGAAAGCATCTCCATTTGACAGATAAGGTAACAGAGGCAGTAAAGGCTTCAGTTCCCTGCTTAAGATTACAGAAGTGGGGTTAGGTCTTGGATTCTAACTCATTCATTCATTCAACAAACATTTGTTTAATGCTTACTACATGCTGGGCACTGTTTTAGGCACCATGATACAACAATGAGCACGAGGGAATATTCTCAGGGAGAGTGTGTTCCAGTGGTGAGGGCAAAGAGAGACATAAAATAATGTCAAATAGTGATAAATGCTATAAACACAACCAAAGCCAATTATGGGGGTAGATAGAAATGCAGTTGCTATTTTTGATAGGGAATTCACCAGAGGCCTCTCTGAGGCGACATTTAAATAGAGCCGTGAATAGAAAAACAAGGGAGAAAGCCAAGCAAATGTCTGAGGAAAGAGCATACCAGGATAAAGCTCTGGGGAGAGCAAAGGCCTCAAGGGCGGGGTGTTTGGTGCATTCAAGCAACAGCTGAGAAGAGAGCCGAGCTAACCCAGGAGGGAAAGGGAAGAGAAGTGGGTCAAGTGTCATGCCATGTGATTTGAGTTGATTTTTTGTTTGTTTGTTTGTTTTGGCTTCCAGCATTTGTTCCTCCTCTGGTGATTACCCACTTCTACTGTTAGAAACTATATTTTTCTTTGTGGAGACCACTCTTCCCCCCATGCCAGTGCTGTGGTTTGGTAGTATTAACCCCCAATTCCAACTCTAAACCTGGTCTCTGCTTAGTTGAAGACTAACGTGGTATCTCAATCACGATCTTGGTTCAAAGATGGGCATAAGACTCAATCGGAGCCTCAGAGGTGAGAGGAGACATCTGCTATAATTTCTTAGCTAGTAAGGTTCTCTCCTTCCTAGAAGGACCTACCAAAAGAGGGAGCTGTACAGATATGATGACATAGCTGCCATGGCTATTTTGCTATTGCAGAGGAGTGCCCACCTGGAGAAGTTGGAGGACTACCACCTAGAGCCTAGAGATTATGCCAACACCAAGTAAAGCAGAACAGAGAGCCAGAATGAAAGCAGATCCTTGATTTTGACACCTGAATGGTTAGATAAACCCACACCTGTAAGGCTTGCTGCTGCCAGACTTTGCACTTACATAAAACAAAATATCTTCATTGTCTATACCCACTGAGTTGGGTTTTCTGTCCCTTTGTATAAGTAGTTGTAAGTAAGACTTACTATAGGTATTTTTTTCCTTGATAAAAGGGAAGGCAAACTCTTAGCCATTTTTCTGCCAAATCTTGAGTTACAGGTCTTCAAGCAATGTTTGAGGGGATCAATGAGCCTCTGAGGCTACCTTCATTCCCTCCTAATTATCCCCCATCAGCAGCCACGCTATAGCCCTGCTCCATGATTGCTGCTTCTTCCTCTCCCTCACTCACAGGCCCCACAATGAAGAGATGCAAAGTTGGGCCCACACTTCCTTATTGTGAAATACCCCTTTAGACCTTAGACCATACCATGTTTGGTGGGATCTAAATGTTTTGTATTTGTCTTCATGAGAATTCATAGCATTTCTTGGATCTGTGGCTTGAAGTCTTCTATGACTTTTGGAAATTTCTCAGCCATAATTGTTTCAGATATTGCTTTAGCTCCATTCTCTTCCTCCTGTCCTTCTGAAACGTTGATTACATGTGTACTGGGTATTGTCAGCATTTCCTATATGTCTCATATACACTTCTTTTTGTATATTTCATTCTCTTTTTTCATTCATGCTTATTATTTTAAGTCTCCAAGTTTGTGGTAATTTGCTACAGCAGCCTTAGGAAATGAATACCCTCATTCTCAGTCGTCCAATCCTGGCAAAGCCAACCAACAATCCCCTGTTGTAAATTCCCTCTGTTTGAAATACCTGGCAATGTTTCTCTTTCTCCACTGAAACACAAAATGATATACCACCCCGCCACTCTAAACTCTCAGAACCTTGTATTTTGATCCCAAGGGGAATTAGTGAACAGTTCATGTGTAGTTGACACCAATGCATATTTTCTCACCTGTCATACTTAAAACTTGCTAAATGCTAAATATTTTGCGCAATTCATCCTTACCATTTCACTCAATATTACATCTTGGAAATCTTCCTGTATTGGGCCAACCATGTTATTTTACAGCTGAATACTTTTATCAATTGAATATACTGTAATTCAATTAAATGGTCCCTGAAGGATCGTTTTGCTGTTTTCGTTTTAAAAAACACTTACCAAAAACAATTCCTGCACTAAACTTATATGTAAATCTGAGAGGATTTTTTGTGAGATATCAGTAACATAAGTCCCTAGCTTTGGGATTCCTAGATCCAAGGGACTATGTGACTGAAATTCTAATGCATAATACCAACTCTAACTTCTTCTATAAGTGTACCTATCAAAGGGCTATCACCAGAGAATGCTTCATGATATAATAATATTTGGAGAAGTATGCCTTTTATGATCCAACTTGCCTAAAAGAACAGCCATCAAGGCAATCATCACTCCTAGTGTACATTTCTGGGAGTAATGAGATGAAACACAACAAGGAAACCACTGAAGCTAAGCAGCATAGTCCACAATAGTTCTGGGAAATGGGAGTGGTCTCAAGGAACAAAATAACTGAACTCACCTGTAGGCAAGTCAGAGGAAGCTCTGCTCAATTACTCAAGAAAACTCTGTCATCTGTGCAAGGAAAGGAGCCATAAGATGGGTGAACCATATCATTGCACTGAAAGAATGTGCAATAAAGCTGGAAATTAAATTGATACTGAAGGAGCTTTTTGATACTTGTATCATTCAGGGTGAATGCAGGAAACAGAAACTACTTTAAGTATCTCCACTAGAAAGGGCTTTACTATAGGAAATTAGACGTCCACAGAATTATTTCAAGGGCTAGTAGAATGGAGTTTGGTGTCTGCTGCTAGACTCAGGCTCAGGGTCAGGCCTCAGCAGATGTAGACCAGGGTTGGGGGAACTGCAGGAAATTCTGGCTGATGTCTCCATGCCCCTGACCATGAGGTTGGTGAGTAGGCAGTGCAAAGTGCCTTTTGGCCACGGGAAAAACTGATGCCTGCCAGGGCCTGGAGTTGCTACTAATGCAGGAAAATAAATACACGAAATGTCCCTGCTGCCCTTCACTACCCCTTCTGCCTTTCAAATCTCATGCAACTGCATTACATTGATGGAACTTAAATCAATTCTAGAACCGTGGCATCAAGGGAGTTTTGGAAACGTTCTTTTTAGCCCTCTCAAATATGGGAAGTACTGAAACACAAGAAAGAATGTACAAGGGGATGGAAATGGGTGTTGAGTGTAAATAGATGACATTTGGTGAAGTCCCCAAGCAGGAATTTCACTGAGCAATACTTGTGCATGAGACAATCAGGGAGTCATGTAATGCTTATGAGTACTTTAGGAATGCTTTGTTAGTGAAAATCACTTATACTTGCTTGTCCAGTATCCTTCCTCCATTTGTATATAAATACATTCTTCTCTGGGATCACGGACTACTGTCAATCTCCCATCCCCTCCCTTAGCCTATGCTGTGGCCACCTTGTTTAATTAACTCTATCACTTTCTCCACCCATCCTTCCCTCCCTTCTTCCCTTCCCCCCCACTCTCTGTCTCCGTCTCTGTATCTCTCATTATTCTTTGGTTCTGGTGCTTCCTGAAGTTCTATTTTCCCTCAATTTTATATGTCATTCCATAGCCTTTAAAGATATTTGTTTTGCTTATGTTAACAAAAGGAAGTTTCTGTTTCTAGCAACCAGATAGCCACTGGTAAGAATTTCTATCTCCTTCTTGCCTATCAAAAGTCAAGCAAGGGGGCCAGCCCCGTGGCTGAGTGGTTAAGTTAGCATGCTCCGCTGCAAGTGGCCCAGTGGTTCATCAGTTTGGATCCTGGACGTGGACATGGCGCCGCTCATCCAGCCACATTGAGGCGGCATCCCACATGCCACAACTGGAAGGACCCACAACTAAGAATATGTACCGGGGGGCTTTGGGGAGACAAGGAAAAAATAAAATCTTTAAAAAAAAAAAGTCAAGCAAGTTGTGAGATATATGCCCTGGGTTTTCCAGAGGAGTTCTAATGGCATATGATTTTATTCTCTTCAAATAAAAATGAGTGTTAGATTTTTAACTAGTTTGCTTTGTTTATACCTCATAAAACTTTTCCAAAAATCATACCATAAATCAGAAAATACGGCCTCCTGAGCTTCATGTCACTTTGGACATATGAATAGGTAAGGCATAGATATGCAGGGCCACAAGCTAGACAGCTGATGACCGTATCAGCTGCTGAAGGCCCAGGCAGGGAAGAGAAATTTGATGAAGCAACACTCTCAAGAAACATTAATAATCCAATGAAGATCTGATATTAGCCCGAATCTGGAAATGAGCTATAGTAGAAGTAGCTCCTGCCTTCTACACTTTCTGTAATTTCTTTCCAGGCCTTCTTAGGAGAGACAGGCTTATGCTTATGACATCTTCTGATCCTCCAAGAAATGACAATAATGCAACAACAAATTCCCAGATCCATTGATATTTCCACATTCATAACATTTATTTTTCAGAGCTGCTAGGAGTTACCAAATATGAGATAAAGCCTCTGGACAAAATGGCACCAGAAAACCTCTTTGCCCTTCCTGATTATGTGCTGGTAGTAGGGGACCTGTGGATGGCCACTTTCTCACTGTGCTAACATGTTCTTCCCTCTGTGTGAGCGCATTCCTGATGTCTCCCTGTGATTCCAAATTTCCTCCTCTTACAAGAACCCCAGTCAGACAGGATTAGGGCTCCACCTTAATGGCCTCATGTAACTTAATCACCACATTAAAGTCCTTGTCTCCAAATACAATCACCTTCCGAGGTGCTAAGTGTTAGGGCTTCAACATATAAATTTTGGGAGGATACAATTAAGCCCGTAATGGTAACAAGGATTCAAAGCAGCCCAACTTTTGGGACAACTTACTTAAGGTCTCTGAACCTCAGTTTATTCACCTGTGACGTGGGTATAGAACAACACAACTCCTGGGGCTATTGGGAGTATGAAAAGGGATGAGCCGTGTAGAATGTCTAGCCTGTGCCTGGGACATGTGAAGTGTGTGTGCATTAAAGCCTTATGTCCCTGAGTCAGGCAGTCATTTTGGTTACCGTTTAACTCAGCTGCTGGGATGCTCATTCAACAGCACCATCTTCCTCTGATTTTACCTTCTTGATCATGAAGCCTAAGTTGTTACCCAAAGCCAGTGCATTTCAGAGCCAGGATTTCCATCAAGGCCTGTGTGATTCCAGGCTCATGCTGCCTTTCTGCATGGACGGGGGCTGAAGGGGTAGGGGAGGTGCTAAACTGGAGAGGAGAAGTTACCTGCAGGCCCTGAGCTTCTTTGGATACAACCTGCCCCTAGAACTTAAAAGCCTCCCCATATTTGCATCTGTATCCCCCACCTCTACTGGGTCCTAGAGGAGAGGGCAGTAGATACTGAGCTTCTCAAATCCAGGACTGTTTTCAGTACCAAGCCAAGGGTGGAGTCAGCTGTGGAACTCAGCAGTTTGCTTAAAGCCTCTGTGCCTCACCACCATCGTACAAGCTTCTGAGTTTCATAGGACTTGCAGGAGCACAGGTATAGAGTATCAAGAGCCAAGACTCCGAAGACAGAGAGCCTGCATTTTACTCAGCCTTATCGATGAATTCATTTATCAGTTACATATTGGTTTTAGCCTCTCTCTGGTGCCTCAGTTTCCTCATTTGAAAGAAATAATACCTACCTCATGGGGGATTTGCAAGGATTCAAAGAGTTAATATTTAGAGTGCACTTAGAAGATTGCCTGGAATATAGGAAGCACTATATAATTGTTAGCTATTAATAATAAAAATAACTTTATTAGCAATATTATTATACTCACTCCATATGAATTCTTGCCCCATACGAATTGTGGGCTTCTGGAGGAGAAGGTTAGCATGCCTGAGGCAAAGTCGTCCGTTCCATTCAAAGCCAGGGAACAAGCGGGTAAGGCAGATGACCCAGGATCGGACATCCACAGGCATGGTGGACAGGCTGTGCCAGAGAGCGAGGCAGGGTGGAATCCCAATGATCCTGGGGATGGAGGAAAGGGAGGATATTTTCGGGGTCTGCTTCTGAAAGCCATGAAAAGAGTAAGCCGGCCACCCATTAAATGGCCTAAATTCAGACAGGTCCAATGGGGCCCTGGGGAAAGCCACACCGCCCCTCCCCGCCCCCCCTCCCCGCCACACACACACACATTTTGTTCCAGAGGCCGCAGGACTGCCTCAGGTGATACACAAACTGGGACCTGGAGGCCCGGGGCAGTACAATGATCCCGAATCCGTATTTCAGATCTCAGAAGTGCTCCAGACACCCGTGGGAAACTCCAAAAGTTGGCGATCCATCCTGCTACCAGTCCTGCACAGCTACGAGTGGCTGCACGGAGGGTGCTCCATAACCGGCTTGAAGCTGAGGATGCAAAGGAAGACAAGAAGATGAAAAGGCAGGCCGCCTTGCTCGCTGTGGCCCGCCAGTCTCCTCAAGGTAACCTGAGGGAGAGGGGACATATGCCATGGGTGAGTAACCCCAGCCCCCACCGAGGGGCCAGGAGGCCACCCGCAATGTCGGGGGCTAATCGGTGTGCGGACTGCCAAGAGGAAGGGCGTTGGTGGCAGGATTGTCCGAACCGTCACCAGGGAGGGAAGGGATCGAAGAAGACCGAGCCGTGGCAGTTTCCCTTGACCACAGATGAGACGTGATGGGGCTGAAGGACAGCCCCCTCCCCCTGTTGGCTCCGGGAGGGCCCGGTGACCTCGGCAGGAAGGAGGAGAGCAGGCTGAATCTTTGCTCCCTAGTGGAGCCGTGTTCTTGGTGTGGAATGCCCACAAGGGAAAGCTTTCTGAAGGAAAGTGTGAACTGAAGGAGGTCTCAGGAAAGGGAGAGACCAGAAGATTTCTGGAGCCCTGGACCTGTGAAACAGGGTCCAAACTGCTGAAGGATTCCTCACTGTGTGTACCAGAATGCCCCGTTCCCCACCCCCTTCTAGGGAGGGACGAGCTCTGTGAGTTAGGGGCCTCCACAGGCTGGGAACAGGAGAAAACCAAGCTCCAAGCACCAAAAAGTGGGGGAGGTGAGCTGATGGCCCTCTTGCAGGATACAGCAGCCCCTGAGAAGCGAGAGATTCCCCTACATGATTCAAGCAGGGCTAACTCGGAACTATGGGCCCAAGGACAGGTGGAGTGAGCAGCCGGTGCCACGCCAGGAAAGGTAAAACGGAAGCAGGTAGGTGGCTGGCCCCGGGTGAAACATATGCCCCTTGAAGCCAGAAGCCAGAAAGAGGAAGCTTTCCCGGAATCAGGAAGTTTTCAGAACAGGGGAATCTAGCTTTGCTCGAGACCTTAGTGCTCTCAATGCTGTGCGCTCCTGGGGCTATAACAGTAAATGTCTTCCCTTGGTTTCTGGCAGTG
The DNA here is from genome assembly GCF_041296235.1 of Equus asinus. Lineage (NCBI taxonomy): Eukaryota > Metazoa > Chordata > Mammalia > Perissodactyla > Equidae > Equus > Equus asinus. The sequence goes on from NW_027225182.1 coordinate 270,739, forward strand.
AGCGCCTAAAAGTCCTGGGATTGCCCATACGAGAGCCACATGGCGCATCTTTGGTTAGGAGAATTACTTTAGGGCTCAGTTCCTGAAACGAGTCCAGAGCCAGAAAGGCGAAGTGGTTTGTCTGGTGTTATGCCTAACAAGCCCCTTTCAACGCCACCTGAACTGGTGTTAACGAGGTGAGTGTTGGAGAAGCCCTAAGCGTGGGGGCTGGGTGCCAGGGAAACCAACTGTGTGATTCGATTCTTGCCTTGGAAGTTTCAGGCCCGTCCCCGTCCCCGTCCCCGTCCCCACCCCTGGGGACGGGGGGGGGGGCAAGAGGGGTTGAAGGTTGCGCTGAGTAGCCAACGGCCAATGACCGCAATCGACTATGCCCAGGCGATGGAGTCTCCGTCAGACTGCGAAAGAACGGTGCTCAGACAGCTGCTGCGTTGGCGAACACGTGGAGGTTCGGGGAGAGTGGCACACCCAGAGAGGCCCCGGGAGCTCCTCCTCCCTGCCACACATGTTTTGCTCTATGCCCCTCTTCCCTGTGGCTGTTCAGAAGGGAGAGGTTCTCCCGAGTTGTGTGAGCCGCTCTATCAGAGCCCTCAAACCCAAGGAGGGGGTGGTGGGAACCTGCGGTCTCACGGCCACTTTGTCAGGAGCACAGGTCACGACCCGAACTTGCAATTGGCATGGAAAATGGGGGCGGGGAGAAGGGTAATCCTGCGGGGTGTGATTCTATCCCCAGGAGGATAGAGTCAGACGTGAGTTAAGTATGTTCAGCTTCTTGACCAGGAAGGAATACGATGTGTCTAAAGGAATGGCTCTGTTCTTTCTTCTTTGGATTCTTTACATTGGATGCATGGCTATCAGCCTCTCTGATAAACTCGCGATCATAAACGGACGCTTTTGAATGGGGCAAGATGGACACACTGGTTAAAGTTTAGCCCCCAAGCTTCAGAGCAGTAGCTGCCATCTGCTTGTTATTCAAGAAAGCAAAAAAATTGGCTATGGACCTACCTATGAGGGTTTGGACTCCTACATCAATTCTCTAGTCTACCAGTGACTGATGAGGCCTCTGGCTATCCCGAAATAGAATACTTCATTATCAAGATATGATGCCAGATTCCCTTCATATTTCTTTAATATCCTGTCATATCTTAAACTCTGCTGCCCTTCTCCTTGATTCCAATGGGTCTTTAAGCCATGCTTGCCCAGAAGTGACCTCCAGCCACAGAGGTCTCCAGAGTGAATCATGGACGTTAAACATGGGCCAGAGATGCTTAAACTGTTAGAAGTGGTACAGGTCTCCAAGAAAGTAGCTGGGATCCATGGTAAAGCCCTTCAAAGGACATAACGTGGCAGCTGCAGCTGCAAAAATGGCCACTCCATCAGGAGAGATTCTCTAGTTACCATTAATTTCCACACTGCCCTCGTGTGAACTGACACCTTCTGTGAACTTACTACAGATGAAGTGAGGGAAGCTACTACACAGCGTTCTCAGTGGTCCCCAATAGTCAAGGGGTGGAAGACAAACAAATGAGGGAAGGTTTATGTTCCCAAATAGCTTTAGTGTGCTCATGCCAACTTAACTCGCAAGCATTCAAACCACTTTGATTTTGGTAACACCGTGACCTCACAGAGACCACCTCTGACGTCATAGAGGCCCCTTCTGTCCTCACTGACAGACAGAGATCTCAGCTGACCTAACAGAGACATCCCCTGACACTTTAGACACTCCCCTTGACCACACAGAGACATCCCATGCCCACACAGAGACTTGTCTGACCACCCAGAGACCTCCACTGACCTCATAGTGAACCCCTCTTCCCTCAAACTGAGGTCTCCTGATTTCACAGAGAACTCCCTGAACACACAAAGAACTCCCATGACCTCCAAGAGACCTCTAGTGACATTATAGAGACCCCCCTCTGACCTCACCGAGACCTGATATCACAGAGGCCAGCCATTACCTCAACAAGATCGCCTACAACACAGTGAGAACTCCACTAATTTCATGGAAATCTCAAGTGACTCTCACCAGATCTAGGATCTCAGGGAAATGAAGAGAGGATGGTGGGTGCACCCGCCCCTCCCCAACTGACTGACAAATCCCATGGGTCTTATTGACTGTTAGCACTCTGGAAGCCCCACTCCATGGAGGGAAAACCCTTCTTTCTATCTACGCATGCACAGCAAAGGTGACTGGCCTCAGAAAGGCCCTTGGGCTTGCTGAGGGACAGGTCCTTGTGGCACTGAAAGTGTGGGGGAGCCCACTGGTGGTGGCCGGGTGCAGCTGCTGGTGAACTGGGATTCCCAACTTCTACAACTGTGTCTCACATCCCCGTCTCCCCTTCTGCTCAGGTCCCACTCCCATCCTTTGAAAATAGCTTTCTGCCCCTCTTTGCCCATCAGGAGCCAGGGGGCAGGGCAAGGCTATCCCTCCTGCATGCTGGTCATCCGGTGCCTCCTTTATTGTTTGACAGAACAAGGCCTCCCATCAGGAAGGAGCTTTTCAACACAGGGAGCAGTAAATGTTTGACAAGTCAACAGGGCTCAGGAATGCTAGCCAAAGGAGTTTGGCCACATTAGGCATGCCACGCCCCCTGCGGAAATAGTGGGGAAATTGGCAGGCCTGCCCTTCCAGGGGCAGGCACCTCCCTTCACTCTGGAGTCACTAAAGCCATGCCCTCCTGCTGCCCAGAGCTCTACTCTTGAGAGAAATCCATGACTAAGGTCCAAGACAGGCCTTGCCCTGGCCATCTCTCTGGGTGCACTGTGGCAGGGCACAGGGAGAGGTGTATCCTCTGGAGGAGCCTGCTTTGTCTGAAGGAGGCCAGCCATTCCAGCTTCCTGGGATGAGTCTCTGTCTGGGGTCTAGCATGGGGAAAAGGGCCCTGAGACCTGAAAGTACCCTGGCAGTTGTCATCAGCCTGGTTGGAGCAGGAGGCTTCCAGGAAGCTAGTGTGCCCAAACTGTGTCTCAGCCCTTCCACATTTGGGCCCCCCCCCAGCCCAGGCCGGGCTCCCGAGGGAGGATGATGAACGTGGCAGCAGCCAGTGCAAGGGCACCAGCAGCGGGGGTGGTGTCCCACAGCCTCCTGGAATGCATTGGGTCGGTTGGCGCCCCCTGTGGTGTGGCATGTGGATTGGGCTGACTCTGGTCACCTCTGGGGCAGGAATCCACCTCAGCTCAACAGATTCAAATACAACAAATGACACTTGGAGAGGAGTTCAGGGATCTTCATGCCCCTGCCTCAGGGTAATTCCTCTTGCCCAACGACTCCTATCAGACCCAATCACAACATTCCCAGGTCCAGATTTGAGACCACAGTGGTGAATTTGGAACCTACTTCTTACTTCCCTGTCCAGCCTACTGTGGTGGTGTTCTTGGTGGTTGGGGAAACGGCACTGGCGGTGGCTGCAGTGGTAAAGGCCATGGTGGCAGCTGCTTCCCAGACATCTGGCATCTTGGGGACCCGAGGAGTGCATCATTGGTGCACCCACACCCTCCCCAGCCCCCCATCTCTCCCATCTGTCCTAGTGACTCTCACCACTCCAGGAGCCCTGCTTTCCTCACTTACAGCCATCTCTTTGACTGCACTTGTTTAAATTACATGACCTTGAAACCTCCCTCCATAAGCTATTCTGATCAAAATCCTCCCTGGAACCTTCTGAGTTGGCTGAGAACAGAGCAGCAAAGTCCACAACATTCTCCAAAGTTAGAGGCAAGATTTTCATCTTGAACTTCCTGGGCACACCCCTGGGCTCCTAAGCAGGCTTCATCTGATCTTAATTATGGATTTCAGGCCATCCCCTTCTGTCTTTTTGAATCTGGCCTGCCTACCAGTATTTCATGTTCTGGAGAATATCTTGGGTATTTTCCAGGTGAAACTTCAGTGCTTCCTCATGGCTTTGCTGCCTCAGTTGGTCCAACAGCTTACAGAGGTGGGCCTCCTGGGCCCACGTGACTTCACATATGTTAAGTCACTGTGAACCTGTGAGTGAAAACATCTCACACTAGTTCTGTTCAATGGGTTCTTCCCCAATGTGAGATTTCTGCTTATTGGAGGAGCTAAGAGGCACTTAAAAGACTGCCCACAGACGTTCATTTGTTCTTTTCTCTATGTATGAATTCTAGGCTAATCAGTCAGTCATAGTTCCTGGTTAAAAACCTTCCTCATGTAAGTTACATATGCACGGTGTGTTACTCTCTTGCATGCATTGAGATTTCTTCTTCTTTTTTTTTTTTTTTAAGGAAGATTAGCCCTGAGCTAACATCTGCTGCCAATCCTCTTTTTGCTAAGGAAGACTGGCCTTGAGCTAATATCTGTGTCCATCTTCCTCTATTTTGTATGTGGGACGTCTGCCATAGAATGGCCTGCCAAGTGGTCCCATGTCTGCACTGGGGATCCAAACTCGTGAAGCCTGGGCCACTGAAGTGGAACGTGTGAACTTAACTGTTGTGCCACTGGACCAGCCCAGAGATTTCTTCTTTATAACACCTCAACTGTACAGTTGGTTAATTTTGTAACTTCATTGTGTTTCATAGACTAGATATTTGAGCCATGTTTATACAATTGTCCTTTTATAAGAACTCAGGTTATAGCTCTGAGCTCAGGTCAATATCCTTCCTAAATTAAAATTATGCAAAACTTTCCGCTGGGATGGCACTTACTCCCATCTCAAATTATAGTCCCGTTATTGTGCTTTACTAGTAATCATCCAATTCCCAGGCCTCTAATGTAGGGGACCAGGGTTCAACCCAAGAAACTTACCATCACTGTGCACTTAGATGGCTCCTTCCTGCAGATATTTGGTATAGGTACCATTTCTTGGTTTTAAAGGTTACTTCTCCTGCCTAAAGTCAATTAAAAAATAAATTTCTCAAGAGGCATTAGGGAACCAAAGTGTTGTACGGCATGCAAGGCAAATATTGACCCTTACACAGGGCAAGAATGTGAAATGGAGCAATGCACTAATGTCTAGAAACATGTTTTAGGGCACTGTCAATTACAAAATGTTTTCAAGATTGAAGAGAAAACTAAGACAGATTTTGGTAAGGTTATGAGAGAAGAAATCATCAAGGGGAAGGGATGAGGGCAAAGTTCACAATATGAAACTTTCAATCCAATGAGGACATAAACTATGAATAAAAGACATTGATAAATGCTAGGAATATTGACAACATTGAGGATTTTTCCCCCACTGGATTCCCATACTTTCCTGAAAAGACCATGGACTTAAGGAAATCTGTAGTCGGCATTACCAAGGTCCTGATCCCTCACTGACTAGGCTTCTCCTCATAGTGAACACACATGCCTAGAGCTTAGCCAGCCTCAGGCCTTGTGGGAATCCCCTTTCTTCCCTCCACAACTCCTCTCCTTGCTCCAATGGGAAATTGTGTCTTATTTGCAGAGCTGCCACCCTGTTCATGGGAAAAAGCCACTGGAATTTTGAACTGTGTTTTAAGAACCATACATATTCCTCAAGTCAAGGACAGGATCGCATGAACAACTAAGTGAGCATTGAAGAAAACCTTGGAAGTCCTTGAGCAGAGCAGGAGGAACACCGTGACACCAAGCCAAAAGCATTGAGGAACTCGTGGATGTGCACGAGCAAGCTCACAGAGTAAAGATTCCCAGTGTTTTCAACAAACGAGGAATTAAATGTTTCTAGTTAATCCAGAATAACCTAAATTTATGTTGCCTGGTGTTTTTCTCTACTGTGGCCTCAAACTTTGGGCTTACTGCTTAGAACAGAAAAATTACTTAGGAATTGTTTAATCTTATTTTTTAGTTATTAAAAAAAACCCCATTGAGTTTTCAGCACTGTTCTGGGTGCTGGCAATAGAGCAGCAACAAAGACATAAAATTGTGGTCAAGAAGACTATATTCTAGTGAAGGGGCAAACTACATGTCATTAAATCAATAAACAGAATTACCCACTCGTAGTTGTGTTATGAAAGAATAAAAATGAGAGCTGAGGGGAGCATGATATGTGGAAACTTCTCTGGATACTTGTTGAGTAAATAAATCCTTATTGACAGACTCAACAACAGAGAGAAGACGAATGATGTTCTCCAGCATCACATCTCTGTGTAGCTTTTGCCAGGATGCGCCCACCAAGGCCTATTCTTCCTGGGTGAAACCCAGAACCATATCCATGAAGGTCGCTGATTCCTAAAACATTGTGGACATTCTGGTTCAGACAGGGACATCTCTACCAGAGTCCAGGGGCAGAAAGTTGACATGATAGAGTTGGGGAAATGAGGCTGTAGGTATAGAAAGCTCAAGTCCTTTGGGGTTCTAGCCAAATGCTTCCCTGTGCTGATCTGGCATGTGTTATTCTTGCATAACCGCAAACGTATATACAGTCTGTACACAGCCTTAATACATACTAGCTTCATTATAAAGGAATATCACATGATGTGCAATGTGAAATAAACTGGACATTTCCCCAAAATATGGTAAATCTCATTTACAGACTGGCGCGTTTACTACAGTTTATTGGTTGTCAACTTAAGAACACATAACTAGATTCTCCTCACCAATTTAAAGTGAATCACAGACTCATCACATAGCAGGCAATATCAATTGCCTGTGACATATAACTGTGATTATGTGTAAACATTTCCCCTATAGGAACCTTACCTTTCTCCTTTGTGAAATGGTTTAACAACCTCTTACAAATGTTGACGGATCCAATGAGCTAATTTGCAAAGCACTTCTTTTGCATCAAACACTCAATACACATAAGTAAGAAGTATGTTAGTTGAATGAAGCCATGCTGACCATTCTGCAGAATGGAACAGATTTAGAGAACACGGATCGGCAGGTGCAGCCTCTGTCTCTTATCTGTACACATTCCCTGTGTTCACTACAAGGTAGAAGGACAGATGGTCCAGAAACACAACCCAACGTTCCCTGATACTTTTATACAGAAGGATGGCCCTAGCCTGCCCCACCTACAGTGAGGCTTCCATTGTCAATTTTCTCTGGGACCTCCAAGCATCTGTTATCATTTAGTTTAGTCCTATGCATCTGATAACAGGTAACAGAAGCCTCTCAATTGTATATGGTCACTCCAGGAGACCCCAAATGGCCACAGAACCCTCTACCCCATCCCCCACCCTGCCCCTCATCCCCTGCCTGCTGAGCTGTGCTCACCCCACCCCAGCTCTGACCCCCCCAAAGTGAGTCCGACCCACCTGAAGAGTCCACAGCCGCCCCATAGAGACAGCAGGCGAACCTGAGACGAAGCCTGAGAAGTCTGAGCGTGACAGTGGTGCCTGCCATAAGACTTGGACGCCTGTGGCGTCAGGAACGCCCCCTTCACGCCTCACCCAGGCTGAAAGCCCCACCCCAAAGATTCAGGGCAAGCGCAAATTGCAGCAGCAGACCGGATGCTCCATGGCCTGAGGGCTGAAAGGAGTCACAGTCACTGCTGCTTATAGCGCTTAGGAAAGCACCGGTGTATCCACCGTTTCCTCCATCATGCCAGTCGCCACGCATATCACATCACGCTCTGCGCTCCTTCAAGCCCCTCCCCTCACGCCCCTCCCCCGCCCCTCCCCACGCCCCTCCCCACGCCCACCACGCTCTGCGCTCCTTCACGGCCCTCCCCTTCCTCCTTCATGACCCTCCCCTTCCTCCCGGCGTCCTCCACACTCTGACCCTGCAGCCATGCTGCCGGGCTAAAGCGGGTTTAATTAATGGCGCCTGAGGCCGGCTCCTGAGGGCTCCTGAGGCAGCTTGAAACCCAGCAAAATCTCCCTGGCTGATAAAATCTCAGTGGCTAAAATGGAAATACTGGGACCCGGGTAGGTGGAACTTGCATTTTCAAAGCCACCTTTCCTCCATCCCCTCCATCTGGTTGGGCTGCTGGAACCCTCACAGTGGAGAACTCCCGGCTGAGGAGTCTACACTTTGGTCATGCCTCATAGAAGAACAGCCCCAGCCATAGTATTAAAAGGAGGAAACATCACAGCAGACAGCTAATTCCTACACTATAGACAGGAAATGCAGAAGCCCGGTAAGTGACCCCCTAAGCCCCTTCTCTGAGGCCCCACTCAGTGGGTCCACAGGACCTCCTTACCCACCATGGGCCTCTTGGCCTAGTTAACACAGGCAACAGGACCAGAAGTTCCCAGTGCTTTTGCCCAAAATGTTAGTGTGGTTTTATCTAGTTCACTGTATTTTGGGGTCTCTTTGTTAGAACAGCTTAACCTACACCTTAGCTAATATACCCTATCCCAGGTCATCTGACTGATAAATCAGATGGAAATCTTCATTGTTACACAACATTGACCGTGTTCCAGATGTTTGTCACTTTCAATTTCACTGTTAGGTAGTACTTATTAGAAGTTTTTGGGTGAAAATTAAAATTCACGGAGCCCAGCGTATGAAGAGTGTGCTGTTAAATGATTCCTCCAGAATCTCCAGATGTTCTTTTTGGATTAAGACAGGCCATCAGAGAATTGCACACCTGGGCTGTCTTGATCTGGTTCCTTGGAGAATTGCTCTGTGGATCTGAGCCTTGGCCCCGCGCCATCGGCCCACACTGAGGAGTGCCGCAAACAACCCCGTGAGCCCCACTGCTTCCTTGCCTGGAGGATGTGATTGAGGATGTGGTTTGATGCCCTTTGTGTGGACCCAAGAAAGAAGTTTCTTTCAGACCTTGTACCAGGAATAATCGTGCTTCTCCTGAGCAACTGGCTTGTTTTGTTTTTGTGAACACTCTAAATTGTGTAACTGTCTGTGTCTTTCAAAGCCATCTAAAATCCTTTGGGAACAAGACAGGGTATAAAATAAAGCTATTCAGAGTTTAGACCAAGCTCCCTATTTAATGCATTATATTCCTTTTGGAAAAGTCGCTTCATTTGGCTGACTTTCTTTGCTCGTAAGTTAGAGATAATGAGTTCTTCCTGTGAACAGAGTGTAAATTAATATTTTTAAAGCACTCAGAGTTCCCTCAATGCAAGTTGTTATGGAAACTAACACTAATATTTAATTTCTTTACATCTCTGCTATTTTGTAATTCCCTCTCTTCGTGTCATTCCTGAACTTTGCTTGCTCATTCATTTACTTGGAACATTTGAGGATGTAACAGTGCACCAAACACTCTGGAAGGATACAGATTAAAAAGTCTGGATTGCACTTTCCAGGAGCATGAAGAGTTGAGGGTGTGTTTTCCACTAAATTAGAGAATTAAATAACAAGAAAACAATAAATGAATAAGTCAATAAATATCTTAATTATAAAATTCCGTGGTTGCAGTGAAGAAAAGAAATAGGGAACAATGGGAAAGGATGACAGTTCTAGAGGTGGAGATGGAAGGTGCCTGTAAGAAGGCAACTTTCAAACAAAGCCCTGGAGAATAAAAAGGAACAACTGTGCTAAGAGCTGAGGAAATAAGTCTTAAGGCATGAGAGGGTTTGGCAGGGTGATGGATCTGAAAACAGACAGTGGCATGACAGTAAGCAAGGACAAAGGAGGAGTTTGGAGAGAAGGTCAGGGACCAGGCCATTTAGGGCCTTAAAGGCCAGAGCATGGGGCCTATATGTTCTCTTACCTTCCATAGGATTCCTCTTGAAGCACTTTATGGGCCAGAGTGATGTGGTATGAGTGAGGTTTTAAGGAGATAATATTGCTTGTATCTCTGGTGTGAGATAATCTCACGTAATAAGGGAAATGTTGAGGCGAGGTAAGCACTGAGGGTAGGATAGGGGAACACAGAGGAGGTGTCCTCTGGGAGTTCTCAATTCGGTTGTTGAGCAAGACTTCCTGAAGTATATGGTGGCTGAGCTGAAATGTGGAGAAATGAGTAAGAGTTCGCCAAGGGAAGGGAAGGAAGGTTGAACTAGACAGTGAGCTACATGACTGAATGTACAGTGATATGTGACAGCACGGTAAGGATGCTGCTGTATTGAAGCATCAAGTAAAACAGAGTATGAGGGTAGATGAAGCTGGAGAGGAGGCTAAAGATTGGACCATGGAGAAGCTTGAGTGTCTAATACTTTCTTCCCTATTCCATGGCTGGCAGGTGGGAGGAAGCTGGGTCCCATCTCCTAACATTTTTATGAGAATTATTTGCGAAAATAATTGCTGCAACCTCTTAAATAAAAGCTTACTTCCCCCCATACTTTCTTTGAAATAAGACCCCTTGGAGTACAGGTGACCATGAGGAACTCTTCTGCAACCTGAGATGGAGCAGTTGGGAGAAGGTTACTCATCTTCACCTTTGCCTGTACCTTGTCACCTCCTATCACCACCTCCTCCTTTCCCTGGCTCTTGTCATCTCCAGACCTCTGCAGGGGGAGTTGCTGGTGGGTGCCCATCCCACTTCCTAATGAATGTAGGTGTGCTTAGTAAAATGCTGACAGATTTGATGTGTTATGATAAGTGCTAATGGCACTAGATTTAGAGTCAGGGGCTGGTCCTAGGCCTTCTGCTTAGTAGGTGAGTGACCTGAGCAGGTCGCTTGATTCCTGGGAGCTATTTCCTCACATATATATAAAGGGGGATGTATCTACCTCCCTGAGTTGTGAGGATTAAATGAAAAATTGAATATATGCAAAGTGCTTACACAGTGCCTGCTTAGTAAACTATAGGTGTTATTGTTGTCCATAGTAGGGAAGTAATAATCAAAAGGGAAAGCAGACTCAAAGTTCTTTTCTGAACACTGATCATGGAAGACTAGGAAATGGAGAAGCTACTGAACAAAAATAAGGTAATTGACCTTGGCTAAATCACTTAATTCGTTTCCTCATCCAAAGTGTGGGGGTTACAATTTCCCTTTTGTGTAATGTATTGGATATTTATAAGGAATAGATGTTATTATAGATGCAAAAATTTTTTGGAAACTGAGTATTTTCTTGTTTTGCTTACAACGTTAATCTGTATCCTCCAAGAGATGACAAGCATTTGGCGGGGAAATATTTCAGTGAGAAATTGTGGTGGAAGTTAGAGAAGCTGGCAGGGCTGTCAGACTCTGATGGAGGTCTGACTTGAGGAAAGGAAAGTTTTTCAAGAGGGGACAACCTTGAACCAAAGTCAACCAATAGAGGAATCCTGCAGCTCACTTTCAGGGAGAGGGCAGCCAAGCTATCCCTGCTGAGCTCAGTAATGGGCTGGGAAGAGCTTGTGGGAGGCGTGGCCTCAGCACAAAGAAGTGATGGATTTCAGAGCAGCAGCTGGGGCCATTGGTCAGTTCTGCTCCCTGTAGCTGGTATGATCTTGTGGCCACCACACTTACTATGATGAAGAATCTATTTTCTTACCAGGAGAATATATCATTTTGCAACTAAGACTATTTATTCTGATCCCCCTTCATATGTAAGAGAACTCATCCCGGCAAGTCCACTGCAGCCATTCTTCCAGTGAAGGTCAACAAATAGTGTGCAGTGTTCTGATAATGAGCTAAAGGGACTTGTGGGCATGGGCACTGCTTTAACCTTAAGTGCGTTCTTGAAAGAGCTAATGGGGAAGGTGTTCGTGTTCTCTTTTAGAGCTGGTACTTTTTCTTTCTTGATACAAAATAGCATTTATTAATAATTTCCTCTGTATCCACTGACTTTTTTTATCCAATCAGCCACCCTATGCCTTTCGATTGGAGCATTTAGTCCATTGACATTTAAAGTAGCTATTGATAAGAATGTACTTATTGCCATTTCGTTGCTTTTTTTTCTGGGTGTTTTAGTAATTCTTCTCAGTTCCTTTCTTCTCTTGCTCTCTTCCCTTATAGTTTGATGGCTTTCTTTAGTATTATGTTTGGGTTCCTTTCTATTAATTATTCGTGTATTATAGGTTTCTGGTTTGACATTAGCACGAGGTTCGTATATTATAGTCTACATGTATCATGGTCAATATTGAGTTGCTGGTCTCTTTAGTTTGACCTCTTACTGAAAGCTCTACTCTTTTGTGTGTGGTTGTGAGGAAGATTAGCCCTGAGCTAACATCTGCCGTCAATCCTCCTCTCTTTTTCTGAGGAAGTCTGGCCCTGAGCTAACATCCATGCCCATCTTCCTCTACTTTATATGTGGGACGCCTGCCACAACATGGCTTGACAAGTGGTGCATTGGTCCACACTTGGGATCTGAACTGGCAAACCCCGGGCCGCTGAAGCAGAACATGTGAACTTAACCACTGCACCACTGGGCTGGCCCTAAAAGCTCTACTCTTTTACTCCCCTCATCCCACATTTTCTGTTTTTGATATCATATCTAACCTCTTTTTTCTGCATGTGTATCCATTACCCTCTTATCATGGAAAGAGATAATTTTAATACTTTTGTCTTTTGACCTTCATATCAGCTGCTACATTTATTGTATATTTGCCTTTACCAGTGATTTTATTGGTTTTTAAAAAGTAATTTTCTTATTCTTATTTGTGGTCTTATCTTTTCCACTCAAGCAAGTCCCTTTAGCATTTCTTGTAAAGCTAGTTTCTTGGTGATAAACTCCTTTAGTTTTTGCTTGTCTGGGAAACTATCTTTCCTTCCATTCTGAGTGATAAACTTGCTGGGTAGAGTATTCTTGGCTGTAGGTTTTTCCTTTCAGCACTTTAAATATATCGTGCCACTCCCTTCTAGCCTGTAAAGTTTCTGCTAAGTCAGCAGATAGCATTATGGGGTTTCCTCTGTATATAACTTGTTGCCCTTCTCTTGTGCCTTTTAGGATTCTCGCTCATCTTTAATTCTTGACCTTTCAATGATAATGTGTCTTGGTGTGGGCCTCCTTGGGTTTCTCTTATTTGGTGCTCTCTATGCTTCCTGTACTTGGATGTCTGTTTCCTTCCTTAGGTTAGGAAAGTTTTCAGCTATGATTTCTTCAAATAGATTCTCTGCACCTTTGTCTCTCTCTTCTCCTCCTGGGACACCTATAACACAGATATTAGTATGCTAGATGTTGTCCCAGAGGTCCCTTAGACTGCCCTCACTCTTTTAAATTTTTTTCTTTTATCTGTTCAGCTTGTTTGATTTCCTCTAGTCTTTCATCCATCTTGCTGATCCATTCTTCTGTATCTACTCTGCTATTGAGTCCCTCTAGTGAAGGTTTCATTTCTAGTATTGTATTCTTCATTTCAGATTGATTCTTTTTTAAATTAAATTACTTTTTTTAAAGATTTTTTTTTGCTTTTTCTCCCCAAAGCCCCCTGGTACATAGTTGTATATCCTTCAATGTGGGTCCTTCTAGTTGTGGCATGGGGGACGCTGCCTCAGCGTGGTTTGATGAGCAGTGCCATGTCCACACCCAGGATTTGAACCAATGAAACACTGGGCCGCCTGAAGTGGAGCATGCTAACTTAACCACTCGGCCACGGGGCCAGCCCCCGACTGGTTATTTTTCATATTTTCCAATTCTTTGTTGATGTTCTCACTGAGTTCTTCTCCCAAGATCAACAAGCATCCTTATGACTCTTTGTTCGAACTCTTTGTCACATAGGTAGTTTATTTCTGTTTCATTTAGTACTTTTTCTGGGGTTTTATCCTGTTTCCTTACTTGGAATGTATTCCTTTATCTCCTCATTTTGCCTCTTTCTCTGTGCTTATATCTATGTATCATGTATGCCAGCTACATCTCCTGATCTTGGAGAGGTGGGCATATATAAGAGATGCCTTATGAGGTCCAGCAGTTTGCTTCCCTCTCATCACCAGTTCCAAATGTTCCAGGAGTGTCCCCTGTGTGCTCTATATGTGCCCTTCTGTTCATGTTGCTCTTGCTGCAGGTGCCTGGGGAGGCTAGGCTTAAGGTTACTCCCTGCTGGCCGTGAAGCATCTCTGCTAGAAGGTGGTCTTTTTCTCTCCAGAAAGGAGTTTCTGCCTCTTCCACTTCAGTCAGCCCTGTCCCTTTTCGTGGGGGTTCTTTTAATCCAGTTTTCAGTTCTCTCTTAGGGTTAATTTTTCCAAGGGTAGTTGTAGATTTGTTGTGTCCACGGGAGGAGGTGAGTTCAGAGTCTGCCTATGCCACCATCTTGACCTAAAGTGGTAACTTTGAGTAAAATTGGGCTTGAAAGTCCTTTCAGGCTGCATCTCAGAGTGCTGTAGTCCTGTATCTGGGATGATTCCTTGCCAACATCCATGTACAAACATGCCCTAATATGTGTTAAACAGGCAGACCTCCTTTGACCCCAGATTCCTCTCCATTTCCCATTCTGTTTCTCTGCTCCATTCAAGCTGCCTCCCCTCAGGTTCTCTCCTGAACCAATTCAGGAGTTTTCTCCACATCACTTCACCGAAATGGCTTTTTCCAGGTCACCAATGATTTCCATTTTGCTAAATTCAAGGTTAAGTTTTTGCTCTCATCTCACTCAACCTTTCAGCTGCATTTGACACATATTATACAATTGAACACTCCTCCTTCTTGAAACACTTTCCTCTGGATTTACAGGCACCCCTTTTCTCCTGAATTCCCTCCCCCTATCTCTCCCTCCTCCTGCTCCTTCTCCTCCACCACATGTCTAGTAATACTCCCTTCTCATTCCTGTGTGCTCTCTCTTCTCAGAGGAGTAAATATTTTTCCTATTATCTTAGTGGCTACCCTACTTTATCAAGGTCTAACATTAATTAGTATGTATACCTTCTTCCAAGAGAGTGCAAGAATCCCATTTACCCCTTTCTGACTTCTAGATTATTATTGTGTTCTTCAATTATCATATAACTATAAAACTATAAATGTAATCTATGAAAATATATATTTGAAGCCTATCACATATTATCTTTGTTTTATAGATTATTTATTTGGAGCTACCCACATATTTATTAATTTTGCTGTTCTTATGTTGTTCCTACTTCTCCATCATGAGATTTCCTCCCTTTCTCTCAAAAAATATCCTTCACTATTATCCTTCAGTTTGATATTTTAGGGGAGCAAGAAATTTTCCTCATTCCCCTTGGTTCTTCTGGCTGGTCTAAGAATTAAATTGACATGAGAAAGAATAACAGGAGAAAATCAAAGAAAGGTAAGAACGTGTATACATGGGAGAAGCCCAGGAAAACTGAGTAATTCCCCAAAATGGCTGGAGCCACCACCTGAAATACCTTAAATACTTCAGCTGAAGACAAAAGAGGGTTTTGAGGGTAGTGGCTTGAGACTTCAAAGAGGAGGGAGGCAATTCACTAAGAGAAGGAAAAGTAAGTGTTTGGTCAACAAATGTTTGCCATGTTTGGCAGAGAGTGTGGGACATGAGGAGGGTTTTGATGAAATGGGCCTTGCTAGGCTCCTCCCTGTCTGCCACACATAATACATATTACACTATAGTTATCTATGGTGAGAGCTCCTTCCTGGAACAGGCCTTCTATCTTAAATTCCTTTAGGAGGTTAGGAGGAAACTCAAAGGATCTTCTTGGTCTTTTGTTCTTAAAAATAATCAAGCCAAGGGGCTGGCCCCGTGGTCAAGTGGTTAAGTTCACATGCTCCACTGCAGGCGGCTCAGTGTTTCATTGGTTT
This sequence comes from Equus asinus, assembly GCF_041296235.1. Classification (NCBI taxonomy): domain Eukaryota; kingdom Metazoa; phylum Chordata; class Mammalia; order Perissodactyla; family Equidae; genus Equus; species Equus asinus. Next base: position 286,168 of record NW_027225182.1, read on the forward strand.
GAATCCTGGCCATGGACATGACACTGGTCATCAAACCACGCTGAGGCAGCATCCCACATGCCACAACTAGAAGGACCCACAATGAAGAATATACCACTATGTACCAGGGGCTTTGGGGAGAAAAAGGAAAAAAATTAAAAAACGTTTAAAAAATAATCAAGCCAAAAATACACATTTTGAGGTAGCAAATTCTGCTTCCCAACACATTCATGATAAATTTCAGTTTTTGTTTTTCTAGAAATGTTTTCATTTTCTGCTATTTTCCAAAAGATATTTTTGTTTTCTTTACAGTTCTTGGGTTTGCCATTGTATTGTTTCAGCACATTAAAGCTATTTTTTTCCCACTGTGATCCAGCTTCCATTTTTGCTGTTGAAAAATGAGATATTGGTTGAATTTATTCTTTCTCTCTTTCCTTATTTCCTCCTCTCCTTCCTGTTTTTGCCCCCTCCTGACTGCTTTCAGGTTTTCTCTTTGTCTTTTCATTCCACTCTTTTTGTGATTTTATTATACTCACTGTAGATGTGGAATTTGTTTTGTGTTGTGCTTGTGATCCACTGAGCTTATTTTTTCTATGGAGTAGTCATTCACCAGTTTAAAAATGCTTAGTCATTTTCAGTTCAATATTGCTGCTGCCCATGTGTCCCTTTAACCTGTGGTAATAGCTGAATGCATTTTAGTATTATTTCTATTTCATTCTCATGGTCTCTCTCTCTCTTCTTCAAAATTTTGCCTCTTTGGACTTTATTCTGGATTTCTTTCCAACAATCTATCCTGCTTCTTAATTTTTCCTTAGCTGTTTCTAAGATGTGCACTTTCAAACACACCAGTTGAGTTCTTAATATTATTTTACTTGTCAGTTTTAGAATTTTTATTTTCCTTTCTCCAAATTTACTTTGTCTTTTTTAAAGTTTATGTTCCACTTCTCCACCAGAATTTTTGTTTTAAGATTTTATTTTTTTCCTTTTTCTCCCCAAAGCCCCCCGGTACATAGTTGTATATTATTTGTTGTGAGGCCTTCTGGTTGTGACATGTGGGATGCTGCCTCAGCATGGTTTGATGACCAGTGCCATGTCCGAGCCCAGGATTCACACCAATGAAACACTGGGCCACCTGCAGCAGAGCATGTGAACTTAACCACTCGGCCACGGGGCCAGCCCCTCCAACAGAATATTTAAACTTGTCTTTTATCCTCCTGAATCTTGTAACACAATTATATAAAGATAGTGTCAGGAGATCAGCTGGGCTGAGAGAGAGACAGCTGAACTGCCAGGTGTCAGAGTGACTGATTAAAAAAACAAACCCAAAATGAAGGAGTTAAGCCTTTAATCACTTACTGTGATGGTATAAGCAAGAAACTAGAACTGGAATTTTAGTCTCCCCCTATTTAATTATCTCCCATGGGATGGCTCACTGGTTGAGGGTCATGTGGATCAGCACAGGTATGGGGGTCATCTCACTGTTTGGAGAGCCCCAGACAAAAGATTTCATTTTTTTCTCTGGATGCTGGGGGCTAGGAGGGATGAGGTAGGAGTGGAGAAGAGTGGGTTACTGAGTCAGAGAGGGAAAAAGTGTCTTCAGGTTTTTCCTCTTCCCTTCATAGGAAATGTGTAGCAGAGGTGCCTGAGGAAGAATCCTGTTGGTGGCCTCAGAGAAAGAGACCTGGGAATGGAGGTGCCAGGGCTAAGAATGCAAATATGGGAAGTGCTGCATGTTCATGAAGCACTGTGTTTAGTGCTCCCCTAGCACTTTGCTGAGTGCTCCACAGCCAGGTAGTCTGCTGAATGCTGACCAGGTACTTTGCTGAGTGCTCACCTGACAGGCAATATCCTGAGTCCTCACCAGATAGGAACTGTACTGACTGCTCACCAGCCTCTTTGCACAATGCTCACAGTGTAGGTACTATGCTGAGTACTCACCTGGCTGTCACTGTGCTGAATGCTCACCAGGCAGACACTGTGCTTATCACTCACCTGGCATGAGCTTTGTGAATGTTCACCAGGCACTGTGCTGAGAGCTCATCATGCAGGCATTATGCTGAGTGCTCACCAGGAAGGCACTCAGCTGAGTGAGCACCATGCACAGTGCTGAGTTCTCACAGGTGTCAATGAAAATAATCCATAACCAATCTATAAGTGAAAATTTGGGTGAGCTTATTCTGAGCTAAAATGTGAGGACCATGGCCTGGGCCCTTTCTTCCCAAAGGAAGAAAGGGCACCAAAGAAGTGGGGTGCGCAGAGTGGTTATATACCCCCAAACAGGATGTTTCACACAGGATTGAAATGTCCTTTTACAACAGTCATGAGACTGCTCTGTCGGCACGGTGATTGATGGAAACAGCAGGTAGGTCTGCTGTCTCAGTGAACACAGCAGGGTGGCAGGTCTGCTGTCTCGAGCTGGGTGGTCACAGGTGAGCCGGGTGGTCAAAGGTGAGCACAGCAATCAGTTCCTAGCCTAAGGAAAGATGCTTATCCCTAAGGAAATGCCAATGTGGGGGGAAGTTGCACCTTTATCTTAATTAAGGCCATTTGTTCTTGCCATAGTAAATGTTTTAAAGCAGATATACAATGCGTGCTCAATGGCTGTGCTCAGACCCTTTTGGAAAAAAACAAAGTCAGGCCAAATTAGGTTTACACCAAGTGGCTTCCTCATATTCTCCAATATATCCTATTGCTTGCCGTTTCTATTTGTCACAGGAAGGCACAGTGCTGAGTACTCAACATGCAGGCATTATGCTGAGTGCTCACCAACCACTGTGCTGAATGCTCAAATGGACAGCACTCTGCTGAGTGCTAAACAGGCAGACATTGTGTTGTGCTCCCAAGGCATTGTGCTGAGGCATTGAGCCTTCAGGGCTCTTGACTGCTCATCCTCCTTGCTCATGTCATCTCCATAACTGTACACAAATATCCATCACAACCCTGCCCAGAGATCCTTGGGGATGAAGCCAGGGCTCCAGCTTTGAGGAGGCAGAACTGAATTCAGACCTCTTTTTTTCTACCAGTCCTGTGTCCTGGAAAAGCCGTTGTGCCTCTCAGGGCTTCCCCACTCTCCCAACCTGCACAATGGTGATGATGCTCAAAACTACTACCTAGGCACATGGTCAGGTGTATATGAGATGACATCTATAACACCTGTGGGCTAGTGTCACATGTCTCTGATGCACAAACTTACAGATGAAATAATTACAGGAAAGCGTGGGATATACCATGGACTATCTCTCAAAGCTGGCCTGGGTTTCAGCTTTGTGATCTTGGGAAATTCACTGCCCCACCAGGCCTCATAGTCAGGCCTGCATCTTTAAAGGGTTGAAATTAAATGAAATTCAGATATTCATCTAATGTCATCCACTGGCATTAAACCTTCCAGGGTCTCCTGTTTTATGGACCCAAGTGCCTCATGTTGGCCTATGGGTTCTTCACAATGGCTCCCAATACTCCCTGCCTCCTGGTGTGCATATCCTCATGTAACCACGATGTGGTTAGTTACTGGCTTCTGAACAACTTAATACAGCCAAGGCGATGGGATCATGTCTAAGTTTTATGTTTTTTTAAGATTGGCACCTGAGCTAACATCTGTTGCCCATCTTTTTCTTTTCTTTTTTTTTTTTTTTTGCTTATTCTCCAAAAGTCCCCTGATACATAGTAAATGTTTTTGGGTGTGTATGTGCAATAGTTTCTATGCAGGTATTATATTTTTCAAACAGATAAGATAGGCTATTGAATACACCAAGAAAAGGGATAAGTTGATCAATTTTTTTCAATGTGTGAAGTCTTTAGAGAGCAAATATCACTATTAGGAGCATAGAAAATGGAGCAAACATCTCATGCTCAAATTCTAGCACAGTCACTTACTAGATATGTGTATTGGGCAAATTACTATGTCATTGGTGCCTCAGTTTCTTCATCTGTCAATAATGTCATCATGCAATAATGATAAGCATAGCCACTTTGTAAAGTCATGGAGAGTATTAAAGGAGTTAATGTCTGTAAAATGCTTGGAACACCTAGCATATCATAAGCACTGTATCTATGCATTATAAATAAAATTTAAAAAATCTTCTGACCCTGTTCATAAGCTCCAGAGGGTGAGGCTAGTGCCCGGATGTATGTAGAAAGCACTCCATGACATACAATGAATAAAAGAATGAACAACACTGTTGAATGCTTTACCACTGTCACATATGTCATCCTACAGGCATTCCCAAGCAGAATCACACCCAAACCTATGTGTTCTGTCCTTAAGCGTCTTCTTTGATTCTATCCAGGAATCACTGGGGCTTCTTGGACCCTAGTGAAGATTCCCTCTAAAGGTTCTCTTCTCTCTGTCACAAACCCCAGTCCTTGTCCTAATTGCTTCAGCTCACAGGGTCTGCACTCTGATCCTTTTCTTCACACTAAGGAGAAGTGTCATCCCCAGATCTGGGCATGCACAGAACATGAGCCTTGTAGAAACGTTTCCTGGTCTGTGGCAGGTAGAAGCATGCAGTGACAGGGTGGGATTTGTGTAAAACTCTCCAGGTGTTGTCAGAGGGGTGGAGTCAGGGGAGTTGTCAGCAAGGACCTGTTCTGCTGGTGGGCCTTGATAGTTAAACTGTGTGTGGGGCGGGGATGGCTATTTCATAGGTCCTAGCATAATACCTGCAATATGATGGTTCATGAAGTCAGAATCATCCTAATGAGGTCCAAATTAATCCAATGTCATCTGTTCCCTGACCAACTCGCTAATCCAATAGTGATTTATAGTAGTGATATTTGTATTCTATCATCTCCTTTTCATTGATTGGCTGGTATAATTCAATTATTCTTTACATATCTTGTATACATTTACATAGTAAAGAAAAAGTGAGTTTTAAAAGAACTCTCCTTCAAAGAGTCTCCCTCCCATATTGAATTAACAACAGAAGCCATTGATGGAAAATTCACAAGAAAAATTTTGACCCTTAGTCTCTGGTTTTAGATCTTCCTAATGGTAAATTATCTTGATTTCTGATTACTTTCTTGAGATTAGTCCATTTAGCACTATGTAGGAGTGCAACTTCATGCCAGTTGAGAAGTAGCGGTGGGACCCTAGGATGACATTTGTTTCATTTTGTGTGTCTGTGTGTGTGAATGAGAGTGTTTACTGCCTCTTGCAGTGTGGGGCAGAGTACACTCCTTTTCTTGGGAAAAATGTTCCCTAACCACTTTTTTTTTTTTTTTGAGGAAGATTAGCCCTGAGCTAACTACTGCCAATCCTTCTCTTTTCACTGAGGAAGAGTGGCCCTGAGCTAACATCCATGCCCATCTTCCTCTACTTTATAGGTTGGATGACTACCGCAGCATGGCTTTTGCAGATCGGTGCCATGTCCACACCCGGGTTCCGAACCGGTGAACCCCAGGCTGCCAAGAAGCAGAATGGGCAAACTTAACTGCTGCACCACCCAGCGGGCCCCCCTAACCACTTTCTCTGTGCTTTATTTTCACTCCTGCCTTGACTGGTGCTGTCCAATAGTAGCATTAACACTCTATAACATGAAATCAAAACTTTCTAGTGGCCACCTTTAAGAAAGTAAAAACAAACTCTGAACCTAATTTTAATAGTATATTTTAACCCATTATAACCATGATATTATCATTCATGCATGCAATCTATATAAAAATTAATAATGAGAGAGTTTACATTCTGGGGTTTTTTTTATTGGTTCCACAAATCCAGTTTGTGCCTTTCAGCTGTAGCATAATCTGCATTCGTAACTTGAATTTTTTCGTATATACATTATATTATAACGTTGACAGTTGTAACATAAGATTCACATCTCTAAGTTGTTGCAAACATGCTTAAAAGATTTCCATTTAAGGATCACGTAGGATGAATAATGAAAAGTTTCCCTTGGGTCTAGTAAGAAAGGAGTCAGTGCGGCCTTACCAAGGGAATCACTCATAGAATACTGAGGGCAGATGGAGTGTGGGGGATCTGAGGAGGTGGTGGGACAGAGACACATAATATAGATGATCTTTTCGCAATGGTTCACCACTACAGAAAAGGAGTTATAGACAGCAATTTCTCTGTGAAATGTGAGGAAAGTTAAGTGACTTTGAATATGTTGGAAGGAATAAGGAAAGTGGAGAATATTAAAAACAGGCTCAAAATTACTGACACATAAAAAGCAAGTAAAATTTCCAGGCTTTATGGATGCTTCCCAGTTGAGGTAGATAATATTGGATGTACAGTGGTACCAACATATGTTATGTGCTTTTCTTAGCAGTTAACATAAAACCAGCAGCAGGTAAGTCATGGCAGATAACCAGGATCTTCTGGGTTTGAAGTTTTACAAGACAGATATCAGCAGTAAGAAAGTTTGGATCATTCCAAGGGAATTATTGAGATCATAGCCCATGGAATCCTGGGATGATAGGAGAAGAGAATGAAGAGGAGAAGAGAAATGAAGGTGAGGATGTGGTGATCTGGCATTATTTCCAATCTTGAGGAACGAGTATCTATTGTATGAGCATTTGAGTAAACACTGGAAATCAGGAATTGGTTGTGGGTGGATATGTTTTCTGAGTTATTTATTATTGCACAAGACCATTTGGGTTGACGGAAATATCTGGGATGTGGGAGTGAGTCACTAAGAGTCATGTAGATAATTTCACTATTAATTTAAGCTCTAAAGGAGCTCTGCATACCAAGCGGTCATTGGGAAAAAACATTTGCAAAACATATCCCTAGCAAAGCACATGTATTTATAATATACAAAGAGCTCTTACAACCCAATAGTAAGAAGACAAGCAACACTTCCCTGCTTGCCAGGAGACAGCAGATCCAGCGAGTGATGAGCACCATGAATCCTGCCAAGCAAATGAGAATGATGGTCTAGAAGGGGAGATATGGGCAGACAATTGTTCCTGTGAGCCACCTCTGGTAATTCTCCCAGGGCTGCTGCTGTCCCCTCACTGTGTTGCAACACTCCTTGACATGGGTTGGCCAACTTTCATCATCACCCAAGACCCTGTTTTCATGGTTATCTTTTATGGGTCAGAGCATGAAGATATTCCCTCCCCACCCTGGGCTGAGGTTTCCTTGAGGTTGACCAGAATTCTCAGTCAAGGCACCATTTCTGTTGGGAGAATACCCTGGAAGTGAATGGAATGGAGAATGCATGTGTGTTTTACTTTTTTAAATAAAACATTTCAAACACAGAAAAGTAGAACAATATCAGAAACATCCATCACCTAGATTTTACAATGTATATTTTAGCCAAGTAAAACAATATTTCTTCCAATGTGTAAATTATTAACACTTGCCACCCTTGCTTCTTTGAAAATGGATATTAATATTAAAATTAAAATTAAAATATTAAAGTCATCGTGATGTTTCACCCCCATTTTGCACCTCTGAAAATCAGGGAATTTTGCTACATATTCAAGGTCATTATCGCACGACAAGAGAGTAACAAATTAAATCGAACTTATACCTCTGGGCACGGAGAACTGAAATTGGGCTGAGTCATCTTATGATGGTCGAGGGCAGAATGGATCATCATACCTGGCAAGCCCATGGGATCTCTCTAAATTTGTAAATTCTCACTCAAACGCTTTCTTCTCTGCCTAGAAAAGTATTCATCCGCTTCTCCTTTACTGAGTTGTTTTATACTCATTTTTAAGGATTCTCTTATAACGTAATTTCCTCCAAGTAGCCATCTCAGATTACCACTCCCAATCATGGATTGGTTCACGTCACATAATTTATAATTTTCAATCATCTATCATTGTTGTTACCAACTACAACATAAACTCCAGGAGAGTTTGGACACACAGCACCTGTTGTGCATGTGGGTAGGGTTTCAGGTCCCTGTACTTGTGCAACCTCTCTCCAGCCAAATTCTTATAGATGTGTTGTCCAATGTGGAGTTGCAACAAGTGCCTTTTTAAATTAAAATTAATTTTAATTAAGTAAAATTAAAAATCTGGTACTTCAGTACCGTTAGAAATCGGTAACCATAAATCCTAGTCACAATAATGTAACTTCAAGTACTCGATAGCCACAGGTAGTTATGCACTGGACAGCACAGATCTAGAACACTTCCATCTTTGCAGAAAGCTCTAGTGCATGGTGCTGATCTAGAGAAGGACTTGGCAAACTACAGCCTGTGGGCCAAGTCAGGCTCGTTCCTATTTTTATACAGCCTATGGATGTGGAAACAGGTCCACCTTGCCACACTTGTCAATGCTGGTTCACACACAGCTAGAGGCCCTCACTGACCATCTGGCCAAGTGGCTTTCAGTGCAGAGATAAGGAAACAGAGTCCAGAGAGGGGAGGTGACCAGCCTGAGCTCACAGAGCTGTCTAGGAGAAGGCCTCTTATATTCCACTGGGTCTCCTTTTCTCTCCCGCAATGGTGGGTAAAGCCTGGGGAACTATGCCACCTCCCACTAGCCTGAGAAGTTTCCATGCTCTCTCAGCTCCAGTCCTCCCGATTCCCAGGAACAACCCCAGGTGTAGAAGTTGGAAACCTACTCCTGTCCCAGTGACCAGGGAGCCTTCCCATCCACAAAGACACTGATCTTGTCCAGGGTAAGGCTCTGTAGCTGGGTACCATTCTGCGTCAGTCACAGGAATTCCTCACAGATGGCAACTCTGTCCAGTCTCCACATCAATGGTGAGAAGTTACACAGATGGTCCCCCAGTGTGGTTACTGTGGGGACAGAGCTAGAAGGGCACAAGGGATGCACAAGGGTGTCTGGAATTCTACCCTGATTCTAGGTCCTGTTCAAGAGAACTTTCTGTAAGGATGTGAACATCTGTCTGCCCTACCCAATACAGTCATCATTAGTCCTATGTTGTTACTGAGCAGTTAAAATGTGCCTACTGGGTGTGAACAAGGAGCTAAATTTCTCATATATTTTAATTTAATGTAATTGATTTATAAATGATTAGTCACAGGGAAATGTTGGAGAAAGGATTTCTGAAAATACAAAACAAATGAGAAGACTGGTCAAAATGGTCAAAATCAATATTTTCAGAAGTCTAGAAATGAACCAAAGTCTTAGAGCAATCTGAGGACTGTTTGGTTAAGAAAAACTTGATTCTTGGTGAAGTGAGTAAGCTCTGTGGCATTATAACGTGCACTATTCCCATCCTGCCCTCACAATATTCTCAATAACTTTGAAAACCATCAGTCTCAGAACCATGATAGCTCTGAAAACCAAGATCTTAGCAGCCATAATGGATTTGGAGCTCCCAAAAGACCCATCCCCACTGAACTGTCACTATTTGGCCTGTGTGGCAGCTCCTTGAAAAAGCCTCACTCTCATGGCTTCTCTGTAGTTGACTCAGAGCTTGCTTAGTGAGGAAAGCTTTTCCCCAGAGCACTTGAAGAAAAAACATCAGTGGTAAGTGTTTTACATTTCAGAGGCCTGAGTGAGCTATGCCAGTTGAGGCAGGCAAGAGGTGAGCAGAAACATAAAAGAAAACTTGTGGGAATGAAATGTCCATAGGGAGCTTTGGAAAGCTCCAGTGGATTTGTGGTTATCTAGAAGGCTGTAAGTGTGCAGGGCTCTGTGCATAACCAGGAAAGACTTGAGAAGGTCTTAATCTCTCACCTTTAGCTGAAGGTTTGGTTTATCTGAAAAGCTGATTAACATAATATGCTGTATTAACAGAGTAAAGGACAAATACCACATAATCTCAATACACACATGGAATATAGGTTTCACAAAATACAAATCCTTCAGGATTAAAAAAGAAATCGCTCAACACATTAGGAATAGAAAGAAATTTTGTCAACCTGATAAATATCATCCTTGAAAAACCCACAGCTAACAACATACTCAATGGTGAAAGACTGAAAATTTCCCCCTAAGACCAGGGACAAGAGAGCAATGTCTGCCCTCATCTCATGTGGCAACCACATTGTACTAGAGGTTCTAATGAGGGCAGTTAGGTAAGAAAAAGAAATAAAAGGCATCCAGGTTGGAAAGGAAGGTGTAAAACTATTTCCTTTTGCAGATGACATATCATATATAGAAAATCCTAAGAGATAAGCAGATGAACACACGGTATGTGAACCCTATCCCAACAGGTGTATTAAAAACTTAAATTGCCTCATGTGGTTAGTGGATACACTCCTGAACAGCACAGTTAGACTGCTGGATCCTAAGTCAACTGGTTCTAGGCCCCCATCTTCCATGAATCTTGACTAAGGCATGATTCCTACACACTATATTCCATGGCTCCAAGCACTAGGTACCTCCATGACTTCTGAGTTTACACAGGCTTCCTTGAGGTTCTAAACCTGTTGGGCTCACTGGTTTAGGAAGAAGCTGGATTTTAGGTAACAATTCTATATTCCAAGGATTCTCTTCCATAACAGCTGGAACTGAGAGACTATGAAATGGGAATTCTTTTACAGAAGGAGAACTTTCCAGAGTCATTAGGTCCTGAGTTGAAACTCGACTGAATGCTAAAACTTGACAGTCATGAAAATAACTCCTGCCACTGCTATTTCAGAAGAGCTGGTTGAGCTGAAAGACACGGCAATATTTCCGAGGTCAGAATCCCAGGCTCTGTGGCCTCTGAGAGTTTTCAGCTACTGAATGAACTTCCCCATTTATTTTTTCTTGTCTCAATGAGCACTAGACCAGGTATGTGTACCAAAGGATGTCTTGTCCCAGGCTATGACTTAGCTATGTGACCCTGGGCCAGGTATGGAAACTCTCAGTGCCTATTTCTTAATTTGTAAAACAGGAATAAGAACCTGTCTCCATGAATTGTTAAGAAAAGTCAAACTCTGACCACCCAGTGTCCATAGGTCAGTCCTTACATGAGAACAGAGTGGACAAGCATCTCCATTCTCACCGCACCCTCCATACTTCTCTTGTTCTATTGGTGTTTGCTGGTGCTTGGCTGGGTTATGTCCTGGGAATAGAGTAGGTTGGTGACAGTGAAATTCTGCTGGAAACGCTGGGGACTGGGATCGCTTCTTGGCTTGTCTGTCAGCAGATGAAATGGTGCCTCCACTCCTAGAATAAACAGAAAGTATAAAATTCCTGGATCAGGAGAAGATTTTAACAAAGACGTCATTCCAGCCAGGTCCACTTATTTCTGGCAACATGACCTGAGCTGGGTTTATTTTTTTTAAAAGAAGATTTTATTTTTCCTCTTTCTCCCAAAGCCCCCCAGTACATAGTTGTGTATTTTTAGTTGTGGGTTCTTCTAGCTGTGGCAGGTGGGATGCCTCCCCAGCATGGCCTGACAAGCAGTGCCATGCCTGCGCCCACGACCTGAACTGGTGAAATCCCTGGCCCCCAAATCAGAGCATGCGAACCCAACCACTCAGCCACCGGGCTGGCCCCTGAGCTGGGTTTTTAAAGGTGGGCTGCAGAAGGCCCTTCACCTCCCTGTCCACATCGAATCCATTCATATGTCTACCTGTCCAACACCCAACCAAGAATTATGAGAGTTCACTAGGATGGGGGAAGAGGAGATTGGGCCTCTTGGGGGGCATAGTCAGCAAGTGAAGGTGCTTGTCACCCCAGTGGGCATCTGTCACATACCTTTTCTGACCTAGGTTCCTAATGGGGCTTTCTGCCGCTGGTCGTCTTCCCCGTCCCAATCCATTCTCCAAAGATCACCTAGAAGATGAGTTTTCTAAAGCAGGACTCTGAATGTGTAGTGTCCCCCCATGAACCATTCCAGTGCCCAAAGACCCTGCCCACATCTTTAGCCTCAACAGTCACCTCTCCTGTGTCAAACTGTATGGTTCAGCCTCACTAAACTTCTAACAGCTTCCCCAAATATGCCCTGATCTTTCTCTCTAGGTGATAGACACATGCAGCACCACTCCCCATCTCTTCCCCCTTTCTAGGTCCTGTTCCCCGTCACATCTCTGTTTCCTCATCACTTCCTCAGAAAACTTTTCAAGACATGGCTGTGTGTCCCTCCTTGAGGTTCCCACAGGCTCTTGAAATTCTCTGATTATAGCAACCATCAAAATGTACCATCAGTGCCTATTTACTCCCTTTAAGTATTTGTTGAATAAATGAATGCGAATGAAACAATGCATGACTCATAACTAAGGGGCCTAAGAAGTCAACTCAGGATCCTTCACGTTTTGAGTTGGAAAAATTGATGTGTAATAATAACCATTCCCTTGGGTGCAGTTGCTTGATGTCGTCTCCCTGCCTCCTGTTGGATGGGACACTTCCATGGGTATCTAGATAGACCCCCTTTCACCTCCAGAGCCTCCATCCATTACATTGCTACTGAGAAAACCCATCCTTCCTCACAGCCCCATGTCTTCAAGCCACGAAACCAGACTCCATCTTGCACCTGTCACATGCACATCAACCACCAATTAAGATGCACCCAGGCAGTGGGATGAGACATTCAGGATGTTGTCTAAAAGCACTTGCTTCACCATGAAGTGGTCCAGATTGGAGGAGAACAGTGCCTGGATGGTGGCCAACATGTAGTCCAAACTAGAGACAGAGACCAAGGGAACTCCTGAGGTCCTGCTTTACACAGTCAGAGACCTAGGGACAAGCAGTGCGGGGTTATCTGGCTGTCTCTTCTCCCAGGCTGGGAAAGAGACCCTGACCAGAAAGAAAAGGCTTCCTGGAGTTGGGAATAGAAGCAGTAACAGTGACAATAATGAACACCTACTGAGCACTTCTGAGACGTGACTTACACATTCCCTCACCATTACTGTGGTGGAAAGTATTATTATAATTATCCCCATGTTAAAGACAAAGGAACTGAAGTTTAGAAAGATTCAAAGATAGCACTGTGTCCCATGATCCCCCTCTTCCCCTGTGTGGATGTCCTAGTTTCTCCACCCATCCCTGAGAGACCTGGATTCAAACTCATGTGCACTTCTTGGCCCGTTTGCTTCACTTCTCTGAGGCTCAGTGGCCCCATCTGAACAACAGGAATGTTCATTTTATCCACCTCATGGAGGCTTCTACGGGATTTAAATGAGGTGATCATGAATGAAAGTGCTCAGCAGGGAGCTTGGCCATGGTCAATGTCGTTATTGGGCTGATATTTGCCAAAAGTTCCAGGAAGAGTTGAAGGAGGTGGATGTTGGGGCTTAATGCTTTTCCCACCCCTGAGACCTATGGAAGGAGACGGCAGGATTAGGGATGTAGGGGAGAATGGGAAGCATGTCAGTGACTTCCAGATCAAGGATGAGCCACAGGAGCTCATCAGAGACACCAGCCACTGGCTCAGCCAAAGTTTCCAATCTCTTCAACTTACATCAAGTCAGGGAGTGTGATACTTCCAGCTTTGCTCTTTGTTCTCAGGATTCCCTTGGCTGTTTGGAATCTTGTTGTGCCATATAAATTTTAGGATTGTTTGTTCTATTTCTGTGACAAGTGTCATTGGAACTATGATGGAGACGGCATTGAATCTGTAGATTGCTTTAGGGAGTATGGACATTCTAGCTGTGTTAATTATCCCAATCCAAGAGCATGGAATACCATTCCATTTCTTTGTGTCTCCTTCTATTTCTCTGAACAATGTTTTATCATTTTCAGTATAAAAGCCTTTTACCTCTTTGGTTCACTTTCTTCCAAGGTATTTTATTCTTTCTGCTTCAATTGTAAATGGGATTTATTTCTTAATTTCTCTTTCTGCTACTTCCTTTTTAGTGTATAAAAAAGCAACTGATTTCTGCATGTTAATTTTGTATTCTACAACTTTACCATATTCATTTCTTATTTCATTCATTCATTCATTCATTATTGTGGTAACGTTGGTTTACACCATTACGTAAATTTGAGGTGTAAATCAGTACATTTCGATTTGTGTGTAGAGTGTATCATGCTCACCACCCAAAGCCCAATCACAAT